>NC_091981.1:61778059-62085559 GCF_044704955.1 Pristiophorus japonicus
GACTCTCCTCCATCTCCCTCGATCCTATTCCCGCCAAACTGCTGACCACCCAACTTCCTTTTCTGGCTCCCATGTTGGCTGATATTTTTAATGGTTCTCTCTCCTCAGGTACTGTCCCCCTCTCCTTCAAATCTACCGTCATCACCACCCCTCTCCTCAAAAAAACAACCCTTGGTCCCACTGTCCTTGCAAACTAACGCCCTATCTCCAACTTCTCTTTCCTCTCCAAAGTCCTTGAATGTGTCATCGCCTTCAAATCCATGCCCATCTTTCCCACAACTCCATGTTTGAATCTCTCCAATCAGGTTTCCACCCCTGCCACAGTACCAAAATAGCTTTTATCAAAGTCACAAATGACATCCTATGTGACTGTGATGAAGGTAAACTATCGCTCCTCATCCTTCTCGACCTGCCTGTAGCCTTTGACACGGGTGACCATAGAATTCTGCTCCAACACCTCTCCACCATCGTCCAGCTGGATGGGACGGCACTCACCTGGTTTCATTCTTATCTTTCCACCCATTACCCTAGAATCTCCTGCACTGTCACCTCTGGAATCCCCCAAGAATATATCCTTGGCCCCCTTCTATTTCTCATCTACATGCTGCCCCTTGGCGACATCATCCGGCAACACAATGTGAGTTGTCACATGTACATTGATGACACCCAGCTCTACCTCTCCTCCACCTCTCTCGAACCCTCCACCGTCTCTATACATTAATACTGCTTGTCCGACATCCAGCACTGCATGAGTAGAAATTTCCACCAAATAAATGTCAGAGAAACCAAAGTAATTGACTTTGGTTCACACCACCAACTCTGTTCCCTTTCCACTGATTCGATCTCTCTCCCCAGCAATTGTCTAAGGCTGACCCAGAATGTTCACAACCTTGGTGTTATATTTGATCACCAATCCAGCTTCCTGCCTCATATCATTCTATCACCAAAACCGCCCCTTTCCACTTTCCTACCTCATATCCGTTCTATCACTATCGCCCATTTCCACCTTCGTAATATCGCCCGTCTCCGCCCTTACCTCAATTTATCTGCTGCTGAAACCCTCATTCATGCCTCTATCACCTCTAGACTTGACTATTCCAATGCACTCCTGGCTGGCATCCATAGTTCTACCCTCCATAAACTTGAGATTACCAAACTTTGCTGCCTGTGCCCTAACTCGCACCAAGTCCCGCTCACCCATCACCCCTGTGCTCACTGACCTACATTGGCTCCCACTTAAGCAGCACCTCAATTTTAAAATTCTCTTCCTTGTTTTCAAATCCCTCCATGGCCTCATCCCTCCCTATCTCTGTAATCTCCTCCAACTCTATAATCCCCCTAGACTTCTGCGTTCCGTCTATTCTGGCCTTTTCAACATCCCCGATTTTAAATGCTCCACCATTGGCGGTCGTGCCTTCAGCTGCCTAGGCCCTAAGCACTGGAATTCCCTCCCTAAATCTCCATGCTTCTCCACTTCTCTTTCCTCCTTTAAGATGCTCCTTAAAACCTAGCTCTTCGACCAAGCTTTTGGTCATCTGCCCTAATATCTCCTTATGTGGCTCGGTTTCACATGTTGTTTTTTTGATAACACACCTGTGAAGCGCCCTGGGAAATTTTTATTACATTAAAGGCACTATATAAATATAAGTTGTTGTTGTTGCTGCTTTTGCTAATTCAATTCTGGGTAGAAGTTCAGCTCCATAGCGCCCGATTTTTCATTTTGTTAAAAGTTTACATTTATATTTTTACAGTATTTCAAAAATACGTTTTGTTGTTTTTATGGTGTTGACGCTGATAGAATTCTAACTTTTAATCTTCTGTTTTTGGTACAGAACACCATTCCCTAAAAGATCCCTCCTCTATGCTACCCTACTAACTGGCACAGTGTCAGTATCTGAGCTGGTGACTGCGAGTGTGAAATCGAGTGATGTGACTTCAGCATCACAGCCTTCTTCCCCTTCCAGGTTATAGTGTATAGAAGAACTCCACGAGGCTGAATACTGTGAGCTAAACTTAGTGTGACCTTAGTCTTCTTTATTACAACTCCAGAGTGCCTGAACAACATGGCAGCCAACCTTTTATACTGGCCCTGCACGTGTGTGCTGGTGACCATTAGGACTCCAACAGTTGCGCCCTCTGGTGGCAAGTATTACATAGTTACATACATAATATCACTCCCCCCCCCCCCCAAAGTCTTCGGTACAAGTTATTTACAAGTTGAGGTGATCCGGAGCCCTTCGCTCCCTGGTTGATCGTCTAAGTTCAAACCCTGGCATGTGTGAGTTGGCCAGACCATTGCAGCACTGCACCATGGCTGTTCTGACCAGACTTTCAGGAACGGTGGATTCATCCTAGTGATTGACAGCGAGGTCGATTGCTGGTTGGGTGTGTGTTGGTGGATCGTCGTTCATGATGTCCTCTTCAAGTTGTTCCTGGTTATCAGTAAATTGCAATTTGGTCTGATCTAAATGCTTTCTGCACGTTTGGCCATTTAACAGTTTGAATATAAACACCTTATTCCCTTCCTTGGCCAAAACAGTGCCAGAAACCCACTTGGGACCATGACCGTAATTCAGGACAAACACAGGGTCGTTAACATTAATGTCACGTGAAACAGCCGCGCGATCATGGTACATATTCTGCCGGTGTCGCTGGGTTTCCATGAGATCATTAAGATCCAGGTGGACTAGGGAGAGCCTGGTTTTGAGGGCTCTCTTCATTAACAATTCTGCCGGGGGAACCACGGTGAGTGAGTGGGGTCGCGTCCGATAACTGAGCAGAACGCGAGACAAGCGGCTCTGCAGGGAGCCGTCCGACACGCGTTTCTTGCTCTGCTTGATTGTTTGGACTACCCGCTCCGCTTGTCCATTGGACACGGACTTAAACGGAGCAGACCTGACATGCTTGATGCCATTGTGGGCCATAAACTCGTTGAATTCCGAGCTGGTGTAACACGATCCATTGTCGCTGACAAGGATGTCGGGCAAGCCATGGGTGGCGAAGATGGCCCGGAGGCTTTCAATGGTGGCTGTGGACATGCTGGATGACATGATTACGCATTCAATCCATTTGGAGTAAGTGTCCACAACTACTAAAAACATCTTTCTAAGAAAGGGGCTGGCAAATTCTACGTGGATCCTGGACTGCGGTTTGGAGGGCCATGACCACAGACTCAGTGGAGCCTCCCTTGGTGCATTGCTCAGTTGCGAGCAAGTGTTGCACTGATGCATGCATGACTCCAAGTCCGAGTCAATGTTAGGCCACCAAACATGCGACCTGGCAATTGCCTTCGGCATGATAATGCCTGGGTGAGTACTGTGTAGGTCGCGTATAAATGTTTCCCTGCCTTTTTTTGGCAAATTACCCCATAAGAGACAATCCGACTGGATGGACATTTCATCTTTGCGTTGGTGAAACGGCTTAATTTCATCTTGCATTTCCCCGGGAACGGCCGACCAATTCCCATTTAGGACGCAACTATTTATTAATGATAGCACAGGATCCTGGCTGGTCCAGGTCCTGATCTGGCGAGCTGTGACGGGTGACCCCTCGCTCTCAAAAGCATCCATGACCAGTAGCAAGTCTGCGGGCTGCGCCATTTCTATCCCAGTGGTGGGTAATGGTAGCCGGCTGAGAGCATCAGCACAGTTTTCAGTGCCTGGTCTGTGGCGGATCACATAGTCATAAGCGGATAATGTTAGTGCCCATCTTTGGATGCGGGACGAAGCATTGGTATTTATACCATTGCTCTCTGAAAACAGCGAAATGCGCGGCTTGTGGTCAGTTTCAAGCTCAAACCGAAGTCCAAATAGGTATTGATGCATTTTCTTAACCCCATATACACATGCTAACGCCTCTTTCTCGACCATACTATAGGCTCTCTCAGCCTTAGACAGACTTCTAGACGCGTATGCAACCGGTTGGAGGTTGCCCGATACATTGACTTGCTGTAATACACAGCCGACCCCGTACGATGAGGCGTCACAAGCTAGCACTAAATGTTTACATGGGTCAAAGTGAAGAAGAAAATTATTTGAACATAGCAGGTTCCTAGCCTTCTCAAAGGCTGTGACTTGATATTTGCCCCAAACTCAGTCGTCACCCTTACGTAGCAACATGTGCAAAGGCTCTAACAACGTGCTCAACCCAGGTAGAAAGTTACTGAAATAGTTTAGGAGTCCCAGGATCGAACACAGCTCCATCACATTCTGTGGTCTGGGTGCATTCTTGATGGCCTCTGTCTTTCAGTCCGTGGGCCTGATGCCATCTGCTGCAATCTTTCTCCCCAAAAATTTGACTTCTGGCGCCAGGAAAACACACTTGGAGCGTTTCAGCCTGAGTCCCACTCTGTCTAGGCGACTTAGAACCTCTTCCAGGTTGTGTAGATGTTCGATGGTGCCACGACCAGTGATCAGGATGTCGTCTTGAAATACAACGGTGCACGGAACAGATTTCAGCAAACTCTCTATGTTTCTCTGGAAAATGGCTGCAGCCGAGCGAATCCTGTAGGGCACCTGTGGTATATAAACAGCCCTTTGTGTGTGTTGATGCACATCAGAATTTTCGAAGATTCAGCCAGCTCCTGTATCATGTAGGCGGTGGTTAGGTCTGACTTGGTGAACGACTTCTCCCCCACCCCCCCCCGCCACCGCCACTACCCTGCTAATGTTGTGAACAGGTCATCCACCATGGGCAGCGGGTACTGGTCCTGTAGTGAGACTCGGTTAAGCGTTACCTTGTAGTCTCCACAGATTCTGACCATGCCATCACTTTTCAACTCTGGAACAATTGGACTGGCCCAGTCGTTGAACTCGACTGGCGACATGATTCCTTCGCATTGGAGTCTGTCCAGTTCGATCTCGACTTTCTCCCTCATCATGTACGGAACCGTCTGAGCCTTGTGATGGACGGACCGTGCATCGGGGCCTAGATGGATCTGTACCTTGGTGCCTGTGAATTGCCAATGCCTGGTTTTAATAGCGAGGGAAACTTGAGTACACGAGGCGTCATCCACTGAAGATAGTGCTTTGTTGTCGTTCCAATTCCATCTAATCTTTTCTAGCCAGCTTCTGCCGAACAGTGTTGGGCCATTGCCTGGAACAATCCACAATGATAGGTCATGCACAGCTCCATCATACGATACCTTCACTGCCACACTTCCAAAGACTGGTATGAGCTCTTTGGTGTAGGTATGCAGCTTTATCGGGCTCAGTTTGGGCCTTTGTGCTTTATTGCCGCACAGTTTCTCGAAAGCCGTCTGGCTCATTATTAACTGATTCGCACCCGTGTCCAACTCCATGGATACTGGAACTCCATTTAATTTGACTTTCAGCATTATAGGAGGGCTCTTGGTGGTGAAGGTATGTAACTTATACACTTCTTCCTCGGGTTGAGTTGCCTGTGCTGCATGATCCGCTCCGGATCGATCATCCTCTGCCACGTGGTATTTCGCAGCACGTTTGCACATTCGCTGGAGGTGCCCCATCGTTGCGCAGCCTTTGCACATGTAGTGCTTGAATCGACATCGATGGACCCGATGATTACCCCCGCAGCGCCAACACGGTGCTAATGGATTCACATTCACCCCCGAAGGCGGACTCTGAGTCATCACAGGTCTTACAGCCGCAGACGTGTAGGCCCTGCCATATGCAGTTCCACCTGCTAGTGACATCATTTTATGCACAGTACCTGCCGGTGAGCTTCGATGTTGAGAAGATATCTGTCTGGTGTTACCGTCCGTGGCCGTGCATGCCTGGGCGATCGCAATGGTCCTGCTCAGGTCTAGGGTTTCGGCAGCCAGCAGCTTTCGAAGAATGGCCTCGTGGCTGATGCCTAGCATGAAAAAGTCCCGCAGCATTTGCCCCAACGCAGCTCCAAAATCGCAAGGTCCTGTGAGGTGCCTCGTCCTGGCCCCCAGAGCGATGGTGCATGTAAAAACGATATCTGGCCATGAGGATACTCTCCTTCAGCTTGAGGTCCCAAACCAACATGCACAACTCTGTATATTCCTTCTCCGTTGGTTTTGTTGGTGCAAGCAAATTCTTGATGAGGCCATATATTTTAGGCCCACAGATGGTGAGGAGAACCGTCCTGCGCTTGGCCAGGTTAGTGTCTCCTTCCAGTTCGTTGGCCACGAAGTACTGGTCGAGACGTTCCAATCATCACCCTCTACGAATCTCTCTAATATTCCAATGGCAGTCATGGTTGCATGTAGGTTCGTATTCTCTTACTCGTCGCCAATTGTAGTGTATAGAAGAACTCCACGAGTCTGAGTACTGTGAGCTAAGCTTAGTGTGACCTTAGTCTTCTTTATTACAACTCCAGAGTGCCTAAACAACATGGCAGCCAACCTTTAATACTGGCCCTGCACGTGTGTGGAGGTGACCATTAGGACTCCAATAGTCGCGCCCTCTGGTGGCAAGTATTACATAGTTACATACATAACACAGTTCCTGCTCCTCCACCACTGCTTGGCCAGGTTGCAGTTCTTAGTTATCTGAAAGGAGGAAGGCTCAAGGGTAGGGTTATGGTTAGGGAAGGGGGGGAAAGCAAAAAGTGCATGCTTAAACTGTGCTTGTAAATCAGAAGAGATCGTGGGATGAGGGGAAGTGGGATGTGAGAAGAAAGATTAGATATGAGGATGCCATCATCTTGCAGTGTTTTGGCCGCACCACTCGTCATGGATTCAGCTCCAATAATCTCCAGCATCGTCGCCTCAATTGGGGTAAGGTCATGCAGGCATGCCTGTCTCCCTGCGGATTGCCCCTGTTATGAGCTACCTTGACCTGCAAGAGAGAGGGAAGTGTGTCAGGGAATGTAGTGCAATGGGTTTGGGTGATGTGCCTGTCATGGTTGAATAGCTGGCAGTGTATACAAGCTGTGAGATGTGGGTATGAGGCTTGCAGCAATGCTAAGTGTGTGAGGGTGAGGTGAAGTGAGGTATGAGTTGTGATTGATAAAGATTGTTGGTAGGTGAAGGAAGGAGATATGGTGAATTGAGCGGAGTCTGAGGCTAGTGGTTCAGCTGTAAGGATTTGAACATGAATTCACTGACTTGACCACTTGTGGCAGGTCATTAAACTTATTGTGGCACTGCATTCAGGTCCTCAGGGCTGCACTGCTGGCAGTGACCACGACGGCTATCTGCTCCCATTGCCTTTTCCGAATTTGCCTGGAGGGTCTCCTGGCCCCCTGTGGATAAAGGACCTCTCTCCTCCTCTCCACCTCCTACACTAAGGCCTCAAGTTATGCATCCAAGAATATTGGAGTATACTCTCTTCCTTGTTGTGCCATTAGTACTTCTTTATTGGCGCAGACTCTGTTCCCCAGCCAGTTGAATCAGCTGCTGCAGCCAGAATGCACCTCCCCTTTAAGAGGTGCAGTCTGGCTTTAAGAAATGTAGGCTAGTTTTAATTTGTGATAGCCTCGCACAAAGTTGGGCACCTTGCTGAGGCGTGCAGCTACTCAGCAGCACATTTAGAGCGAGGCTGTACAGCACAACCATTCCAATTAGCAGGCAGCACAAAGTTTGCATGTTACCTGCATTACTTTGAATGGACATGAGCTGATCTTGCATCGTGACCCCGCACCCGTTTTCAGGGGCAATCAAAATTTTAGCCCAGTGCCTCCAGAATCCTGGACTGGCAATAAACAACAACATCTTGCACTTATATAGTGCCTTTTATGTAGCCAAATGACCCAAAGTGCTTCACTGAAGCGACTAGAGCAGGTCAGAGTTTGGGTATTCTGTGCCAAATGGCTCACCTCCTGATTTCCAAAAGTCTCTACACCATCTACAAGGCACAAGTCAGGAGTGTGATGGAATACTCTCTACTTACCCCCTGGATGAGTGCAGCTGCAACAATGCTCAAGAAGCCCAACACCATCCAGGACAAAGCAGTCCGCTGGATCAGCACCATCCACCAGCTTCAACATTCACTCCCTCCACCACCGGCGCACCGTGGCTGTAGTGTGAACCATCTACAAGATGCATTGCAGCAACTCACCAAGTCCTCTTGGACGGAACCTCTAAAACCTGGGACTTTATGATGACAAGATCTCTCTTTGCAAGCCCCTCAACCAACGTCTATCTCTGGGCCACATTACCCTGGCAACTTGCCTCTAGACCCTCTTGGGCCTGAGCTCGTAGAGGTCACCAACCACGAGCATGTGATGAGTCACAGCAATTTACTTCCTCCCATGTTGCAGCCACTGGGGGAGTATCTTGTGGAAGTAATCACGATTGCTATGTAGACAAACGCAGCAGCCATTCAGCAAGATCTCATAATCCGTACTGAGATGCATGATCAATTCATCTGATTTTGGGGGTGTTGGCTGAGGAAAGAATGTTAGCCAAGAGAACTCCCTGCTCTCCTTGAAACATCACTATAGGATTTTTAACATCAAGATTTGAAGATAGTATTTTCTAATCCAGACCTGGCATGGCACAGCAGAGTATCAAAATCATTAATTAGCTGTAAAGCACTTGGGACATCTCATCGAAAGGATGGAAACTCTGACAATGTAGACACTTTTTTAGGACTGCACTGAAAGCAGCAGCTTAGATTAAATCTTGAGATTTGAAGGCATAGCTGTTGTGACTCAAATGTATGAGTGCTACCAACTGAACCAAGCTGATACAATAGCTTGGAATTTTCAATTTCTTCTCAGGTAGAATAATCACTTAGCATACATTCATTCATTTGGAGTTAAATATGTCCTCAGTCTATTCAAGCGGTGCAAATTAGGTTAATTTGACAATACACAGAGGCCATCTCACATCTGGGGCATTACATCTTATGAGATTTTAAGGAAAAATTAATTTTTTAATGGGTTCTCATCTCTGTTGGGAACAAGAATTTTCTATTTTATCCAACAGTCTTGAAATATATTTTAAAGGTGAATTGCCACTGACTTTTCAGTGTGCTCAATGTAACAATTGCTCATGGGATAGTGACAAATATGTCCACCAAATTGCCGACGAATAATACTTGCTTCATTTACACATAATTCACCATTGAAGGAAGCAAGAGATTGTAGTTATATGGTGCCTTTCATGATCTCAATTCTGGATTGGAAAATACTATCTTCATGTTTGATTGCATCAAAATTCATGCACAAAGCTTCAACGTATAACATTAAATCCGAAGGCCTGACTCCACTTCTCGTGTAGAAAGAACATTTTAAACAGAGGTTCAAGCGCCAACATGCCTTGAATTGGGGTGTAAGACTATAGTTCCCACCTTAACCCTTCTCATCTATTCCTCTATAAGAAAGTGCAGGGTGGAAATTATGGAGGGAGGTAGGCCTAGGCTTCTCTTGTACAGCTCCCAGCAGCTATTTACAGAGCAAATCAAAGGGAAGCCCACGAGCAGATGGTTTGCCTGCTCGCTCGGTTGGAGGAAGAAGCATCAGCGACAGCAACAACTTGTATTTATATAGCGCCTTTAACGTAGTGAAACATCCCAAGGCACTTCACAGGAGTATTATGAGATAAAAAATTTGACACTGAGCGGCATTAAGTAGAAATTTGCGCAGGGGACCAAAAGCTTTGTCAAAGAGGTAGGTTTTAAGGAGCATCTTGAAGGAGGAAAGAGAAGTAGAGAGGCGGAGAGGTTTAGGCAGAGAGTTCCAGAGCTTGGGACCAAGGCAACAAAAGGCACGGCCATCAATGGTTGAGCGATTATAATCAGAGATGCTCAAGAGGGCAGCATTAGAGGAGCACATACATCTCGGGGGGGTTGTGGGGCTGGAGGAGATTACAGAGATAGGGAGGGGCAAGGCATAGAGGGATTTGAAAATAAGGATGAGAATTTTGAAATCGAGGCGTTGCTTAACCGGAAGCCAAAGTAGGTCAGTGAACATAGGGGTGATGGGTAAGCGGGACTTGGTATGAGTTAGGACACCGGCAGCTGAGTTCTAGTTTACGTAAGGTAGAATGTGGGAGGCCAGCCAGGAGTACATTGAAATGGTCAACTAGAGGTAACAAAGGCATGGATGAGGGCTTCAGCAGCGGATGAGTTGAGGCAAGGGCAGAGACAGGCGATGTTAGAGGTGGAAATAGGTGGTCTTAGTTATGCTGCGGATATGTGGTCGAAAGCTCATTTCAAGGTCAAATATGACACCAAGGTTGCAAACAGTCTGGTTCAGCCTCAGACAGAAGTTGGGGAAAGGAATGGAGTCAGTGGCTAGAGAATAGAGTTTGTGGCCGGGACCGAAAACAATGGCTTCGGCCTTCCCAGTATTCAACTGGAGAAAGTTTCTGCTCATCTAGAACTAGATGTCGGACAAGCAGTCTTACAATTTAGAGACCGTGAAGGGGTCGAAAGAAGTGGTATTGAGGTAGAGCTGGGTGTCATCAGCGCACATGTGGAAACTGGCGCTGTGTTTTCGGATGATGTCGCCAAGGGGCAACATGTAGTTGAAAACAAGTAGAGCAGGAGAAAAATAATAAATTCCCTTATCAAAAAAAGTACTATTTGTAAGTTTATTCTACACTTGGTACTTCAAGCTAGAAACTGCCAGTCCTGAAAGAATATGCTTCACCACTGGATAAACAATCCGTACATGATCAGTCAGGAGTTGTCATCAGAATGCTAATACTGCACCATATAAGGCGGCACTGTGTGTAGGGCATTGATCAGCATTTTGAGCAATTGCAGAAGCCTCTTAACATTTTGGCCCCAAAATTGCGGCCTCTCCTGGTGCATACGATGTTCTGGTTTAGGCGCGCAAAGCGCATGCGCCGAAATACGGCACTTGTGAGCTGTCAAAATTTCTTTTCACAGTTCCAAGATATCCCGGGGAGAAGGGCCTTCGCGGGCGGAGATTTAGGGGGCGATATTCACGTCCTTTGCATTCCGTTTTTCGCCCTGGAGCGACGTCAATGGCGGCGGTGAGGTCTTCTGGGCGGGTGGTCAGCCTCCAGTTTTGGCGGCTTTTGGGGCCGGTTTTGTGGCAGCATGCAGCAGCCCCTGGTTGCAACACCGGCATGCTTTTTGACTCCCACCTGACCCGTACGCCCCACAGCGAACCCCACTGTGACCGCCTGGGAAAGCGGGCAGTCCAACTATTGTGTTCCTAACACAGATGAGACTGCATACAGGGAGGTTCAAGTAACAGTGACCTCCGTCTTTATCAAGACACTCCAGAGTCAGGAACAGGCCTTAGGGGCCGGCTTATATACAGTGCTCCCAAGGGATGCTGGGATCCCTTGGGACTTCAGGGGACGCGCTTCCTGGTGGCGGAACATGGGAGTGCATGCTTTACAGATGCACAACATCACTCCCCCACCCGCCCAAAGTCAAAGTGAAAACTATTTACAAGGTGAGGCGGTCGGGAGCCTTTCTTTCCCTGGTGGACCGCCTCGGTACAAATGTCTGTTCTGGTGTGTTGGCTGTGTCCTTGCTGGGCTGGCGTGTTGTTGGCCCTGCAGGGTTGCTGGATGAGCCTGGCCTTGCTGGGCTGTTGGGCGTGATGGGTTCAATTTCCTGGTCCTGGGCGGTGTCGTTGATCCTTTCAGTGTGTGTTGTGGGCTCGAAAAAGGTGGTGTCTGCTATGGATTGTTCAGGGCAGTCTGTGAACCGCAGCCTCGTTTGGTCCAGGTGCTTTCTGCAAATTTGTACATTGTCTAGTTTGACTACAAACACCCTAGTCCCTTCTTTAGCTATCACCGTGCCTGCGATCCACTTGGGACCATGTTCATAGTTTAGCACATACACAGGGTTATTCAGATCAATTTCCCGTGACACAGTGGCGCGACCATCGTTTACATTTTGTTGCTGCCGCCTGCTCTCTACCTGATCATGCAGATTGGGGTGAACCAGCGAGAGTCTTGTTTTAAGTGTCCTTTTCATGAGTAGCTCAGCCGGGGACACCCCGTGAGCTAGTGGGGTCTCGTGCGGTAGCTGAGAAGTACTCGGGACAGGTGGGTTTGGAGTGAGCCTTCTGTGACTCGCTTAAGGCTCTGTTTGATTGTTTGTACTGCCTGCTCTGCCTGCCCATTGGAGGCTGGTTTAAACGGGGCCGAGGTGACATGTTTGATCCCATTGCGGGTCATGAATTCTTTAAATTCAGCACTGGTGAAACTTGGCCAGTTGTCACTGACCAGTATGTCAGGCAGGCTGTGGGTGGCAAACATGGCCCTCAGGCTTTCAATGGTGGGGGTGGTGATGCTTCCCGACATTATTTCACATTCAATCCATTTTGAAAAAGCATCCACCACCACCAGGAACATTTTACCGAGAAACGGGCCCGCATAGTCAACATGGATCCTTGACCCTGGTCTGGAGGGCTAGGATCACAAACTTAGTGGTGCCTCTCTGGGCATGTTGCTCAACTGAGCACACATGCTGCATTGTCGTACACAGGACTCTAAGTCAGAGTCGATACCGGGCCACCACACGTGGGATCTGGCTATCGCTTTCATCATTACTATACCCGGTGTATGCTGTGGAGATCCGAGATGAACGCCTCCCTGCCCTTTTGGGGTAGCACTACGCGGTTACCCCACAACAGGCAGTCTGCCTGAATGGACAGTTCATCCTTTCGCCGCTGGAATGGCTTGATTAGTTCTTGTATTTCAACGGGGATGCTGGCCCAGCTCCCATGCAGTACACAGTTTTTACTAGGGACAGCAGAGGATCTTGGCTGGTCCAAGTCCTAATCTGGTGGGCTCTGACAGGTGATTTATCATTTTCAAACGCTTCCATGACCATCAAGTCTGTGGGCTGCGCCACCATCAACAAGTTTGCAGGCTGCGCTATTTCCACCCCCGTGGTGGGCAATGGTAGCCGACTGAGAGCATCCGCACAGTTCTCGGTGCCTGGCCTGTGGCGGATGGTATAGTTATACACTGATAGCGCGAGTGCCCACCTTTGTATGCAGGCTGAGGCATTAGTATTTATCTCCTTGTTTTCAGTGAACAGGGATATGAGGGGCTTGTGATCGCTTTCCAGCTCAAATTTGAGGCCAAACAGGTACTGATGCATTTTCTTTACCCCGAACACACACGCTAATGCCTTTCTCAATCATGCTGTAGGCCCTCTCGGCCTTAGACAAGCTCCTGGAGACATAGGCGACAGGTTGCAACTTCCCCGCAACGTTAGCTTGTTGTAATACACACCCGACTCCGTACAACAACGCATCACATGCTAGCACAAGTCTTTTACACGGGTTATACAAGACAAGCAGCTTGTTGGAGCATAAAATGTTTCTGGCTTTCTCAAAAGCAATTGTTTTTTTCCCCATACCCAGTTCTCACCTTTACACTGTAACACATGTAGGGGCTCTAAGAGGGTGCTTAACCCCGGTAGGAAGTTACCAAAATAGTTGAGGAGTCCCAGGAACGACCGCAGCTCCTTGACATTCTGTGGCCTGGGCGCATTCCTGATAGCCTCTGTCTTAGCGTCTGTGGACCAAATGCCATCCGCTGCGATCTTTCTCCCCAAAAACTCCACTTCTGTTGCCATAAAGACACATTTTGACCTCTTCAGCCGCAGCCCTATGCGATCCAGTTGCTGGAGGACTTCCTCCAGGTTTTGTAGGTACTTGACGGTGTCCCGACCCGTGACCAATATGTCGTCCTGAAAAACCACCGGGCATGGTACCAACTTGAGTAGGCTCTCCATGTTTCTCTGGAAGATCGCTGCAGCCGACCGAATTCCAAACGGGCATCTGTTGTAGATGAACAGTCCCTTGTGCATGTTGATGCAGGTGAGGCCCTTCGAAGACTCCTCCAGCTCCTGCGTCATGTAGGCCGAAGTCAGGTCGAGCTTGGTGAACGTCTTGCCTCCTGCCAGCGTCGAAAATTGGTCGTCTGCCTTAGGTAGTGGGTATTGGTCCTGTAGCGAGAAACGATTAATAGTTACTTTATAATCGCCGCAAATCCTGACTGTGCCATCACTTTTCAGTACTGGAACAATCGGGCTGGCCCACTCGCTGAATTCCACTGGGGAGATGATGCCCTCGCGTTGCAGCCTGTCCAGCTCGATTTCCACTCTCTCCCTCATCATGTGAGGTACCGCTCGCGCCTTGTGGTGAATGGGTCGTGCCTCTGGGACCAAGTGGATCCGCACCTTCGCCCTGGAAAAGTTTCCAATGCCTGGCTCAAAAAGGGAAGGAAATTTGTTCAGAACCTGGGTACATGAGGCCTCATCGACATGTGATAGCGCTTGGATATCATCCCAGTTCCAGCGGATTTTGCCCAGCCAGCTCCTTCCAAGCAGTGTGGGGCCATCACCTGGGACAATCCAGAGTGGCAGTTTGTGCACCGTGCCCTCGTAGGTGACCTTGACCATGGCACTGCCCAGGACAGTGATAAGCTCTTTGATGTACGTTCTCAGTTTCGTGTGGATGGGGCTCAGGGCTGGTCTGAGTGCCTTGTTGCACCACAGTCTCTCAAACATCTTTTTACTCATGATGGATTGGCTAGCGCCAGTGTCCAGTTCCATGGCTACGGGTAAGCCATTCAATTTTACATTTAGCATTATAGGTGGACATTTCGTCGAAAATGTGTGCACCCAGTGTACTTCAGCATCTGCCTCCTCTCTCTGAGGCTCGAAATTGCTTTGATCCACCATGGACCAATCTTCCTCTGCCACGTGGTGATTATCAGGTTTTGCAGAGCTTGCAGCTCATCTGCAAGCTCGTTGGAGGTGCCCATTGTTCCACAGCTCTTGAAAACATACCCTTTGAAGTGGCATGAATAGGCTGAATGGAAGCCTCCACAATGCCAACAACGTGTGAATTGCCTTGCATTCATCCTTTGTTGCAGACTCTGAGTCATCTGGGTCACCTGAGACCTGCTGGCAGTTGCAGACTCGTGGTTTCTGCCCTGTACATTTCTGCTCGCAAACACAGTTCCAGTTAATTTATGAATATTGCTAGCACTTGTGTGCTGAGAGATTTGTTTGGTGTTATCACTGGTGGACATAAACGCCTGTGCTATCGCAATGGCCTTACTGAGGGTCGGTGTCTCTCGAGTCAAAAGTTTTCGTTGGATGGTCTCGTGGCCAATGCCCAGTACAAAAAAGTCTCTGAGCATTTGCTCCAGGTAGCCATCAAACTCACATTGTCCTGCAAGTCGCCTTAGCTCGGCGACGTAGCTCGCCACTTCCTGACCTTCAGATCGCTGGCACGTGTAGAACCGATTCCTCGCCATCAGCACGCTCTCCCTCGGGTTAAGATGCTCCCAAACCAGTGTACACAGCTCCTCATACGACTTATCTGTGGGTTTTACCGGAGCCAGAAGATTCTTCATGAGGCTGTAGGTCGGTGCCCCGCAGACCGTCAGGAAGACTGCTCTCCTTTTTGCAGTGCTTCCTTCTCTGTCCAGCTCGTCGGCTACAAAGTACTGGTCTAGCCATTCAACATAGGCTTCCCAGGCCTCACCCTCCTAGAACTTCTCCAGGATGCCCACAGTTTGCAGCATCTTTGCGTTGGAGACGTATAGTTGTCGCCAGTTATCGTGTTCCTAACACAGATGAGACTGCACACAGGGAGGTTCAAGTAACAGTGACCTCCAGAGTCAGGAACAGGCCTTAGGGGCCGGCTTATATACAGTGCTCCCAAGGGATGCTGGGATCCTTTGGGACTTCAGGGGACACGCTCCCTAGTGGTGGAACATGGGAGTGCATGCTTTACAGATACACAACACCAACCTATACAGATGCAGGGATGATCACATATTTCATTTTTATCCATTTAAATTAATGCATGGAAAAAACATTGGGCAGACTTCATCACATGTGTGTGTGATCCTCCAAACACGCTAGTCCGGGCGATCCAAGTGCAAAATGAAGGAAATCTGCCTTAATATTTTAACTGTATTTTGTCGGCTATTTTTACATGGTTCCTTCAGTGATTCTTCAGGTTAAATCAGTGGATAGCTGAACCACAGAGACCTAGAAGATCCCAGTCAGTCGCAGTCACTGATCTCCACTGAACCAGCAGTATGGGACACTACAGCCAGTCTCAGAACGTCATGGTTATGGAGGAGGTCAAATAGAAAAGGAAGGGGCTCATATTCTGGAAAAGTAGCAATTAGATACATGAGCAACTCCATATTTATTTTGAAAGAAATGGTCCCACTAATACTCCACACCTCTGTGTCCTACTTTTCAGCATTACATTTGTAGCAGGCATGCAACTTAAGTAATGGAACAACTTTTGGCATTGCCTGCACTGCACAGCATTAATCCCCTCCTTCATGGTATGCTACATTGGTGCTGCACCATTGACAACACAATGGTGTAATACATCCGAATTTCGACACACATGGTGCGATGGAACACCACGGCATGGCTTTGGCCTGGCATCCTCAACTCACAGACTACCCAATTTCAGCTGTGCCAATTTTAGGAGGCACAAGGTGAAAACTGAGCACTTCCCCACAGGGAAAGTGGGAGGGAAAGCAAGGGAGAGTGCAGAAGAATCATTCTTGTTCAGCTCCAAGCAGGAGATGTGCACAGCAGTGTGGACAGAGATGCAAGAGGTTACCCATCTGCACTGAAAGTCAGAGGTGGCATGTATATTAAGGAATCTCACGAAGTTGGACCGGGGGTTGGTGGAAAATACATTAAGGGGGAGTCACACCCTCAGAATATAAGGCAACAGAACAGATCTACTTTTTTTTGTCGCTTACAGCCAAATTCTTTTTTTACCTCAACACAACTGGAATCAGATCTTACAGAATCATAACATTTTGAATGAATTATCCAATTAGTTCCACTCTTCTGCTCTTTCCCCATAGCCCCAAAAAGATTTTCCTTCTCATGTATTATCTAATTCCCTTTTGAAAGTTACTATTGAATCTGCTTCCACCACACTTTCAGGCAGTGCATTCCAGATCGCAACAACTCATTGCGTAAAAAAAAATTCTCCTCATTCATCCCTCTGGTTCTTTTGCCAGTTATCTTAAATTTGTGTCCTCTGGTAACCGACCCTCCTGCCAGAAGAAACAGTTTCTCATTATTTACTCGCACAAAACCCCTCATAATTTTGAACACTTCTATTAAATCTCCATTAACCTTCTCTGCTTTCAGGAGAACAATCCCAGTTTCTCTAGTCTCTTCACATAAATGAAGTCCCTCATCCCTGGTACCATTCTAGTAAATCTTCTCTGCACCCTCACCAAAGTGTGGTGCCCCTAATTGGACACAGTACACCAGCTGAGTTATAACCAGTTATTCATGAAGGATTAGCACAAATTTGATGCTTTTGTACTCTATGGCCTTGATATTAATCCCCCCTTGACAAGTGGGAGAAGGTCGGGAGGGGGTTAAAAATAAAAAATCGGGGTACTTGTCCCCAAACTGCCGCTTTCTCGTCTGCCGCTACTTTTACGCCGGCGGATTGCCTGGTGTGCGTGTGACCTGTCTTGGAGAGGCAGGACACTTCATTATCATATTTAAATCAGGCTCCCAGGGTGCAGTTGGAGCCAGATTTAAATTTAACAACTGTTGGCAGGGGAAACCTGGCAGTGAAATGGAGACGAGACCAGCCAGCTCAAATAGGTTAGTACTATTTGCAGCACTCCTTGTGGCCAGGAAGAGCAGGAGTGCTCTCACCGGAACCCCAAGGAAGCCTTTGGCTTCCCCTCTGGCGATCGCAGCCTCTCTTCACTGTTGCAATCGGCGATCCCCTACCCACCAAGCCCCAAATTTTGAGCCTTCTGTCGGGTTTTGGTCTCCCAACACTGAGCTCTGATCCTGAGCATCGATCTCTTCCTCTCTCTCTCCCAATTGCCAGACAATGACCATCCACTGCCCCTGCCCCCTCAAATTTACTGCCAGGCAGGGGACAGAAAAAGAAAATGATTAGGAAGTCCTGCCGTTAATATTGACTGATCTTTCCCGTCCCCTAGATTTCTGGGTTTCTCCCCCACTACTACACTCCCCCACACCCTCCCCATCTTCCCATAAATATTGGGGCCTATGTCTCTGTTTCTAAAGCCAAGAATCCCATATGTTTTTTAATAAAAACGGAAGGGGCATTGCAAGCAGTGCAGTCCCATTAGTAATCTGGAGGGTTATGCATATAGATCATATACCATACAGCCACACAGTTCTGCATGCTCATCACTGAGAGCATGCAGAAATCAAGCTCAGGCAGTGGAAAGAGCGTGTGGCAAACCAGTCCCACCCACCCTTTCCCTCAACAACTATCTGTCCCACCTGTGACAGGGACTGTGGTTCTCATACTGGACTGTTCAGCCACCTAAGGACTCATTTTTAGAGTGGAAGCACGTCTTTCTCGATTCCGAGGGACTGCCTATGTTGATGATTAAACCACCCTGCCATCTTTTGCTACTGCTATACCTTCTGAAGTACAAGTCATTTTTTAATCAGTCCAAATGCAACAGATAATAACAAAAGTTAGATCCATTTCTTGCCACAGTCTCATTGATTCTAGCATGGTGGTGAGAGTTCCTCTATTTAAAACTTGTTTTGCAACTTCTTATAGGCAATGCTTCTAATAAAATGCATGAAAGTCTTCAGACAGAAGTCCTTTTGGCTACACTTTACGGTCTGCTAACTGCTGATGACTCCACTTATGCCTATTTGTCAAATTTCGTTGACAAAATTCAAACACTTACCCCTCAAGTAACTTAAATTATCATCATTAGAACAGGAAATGAAAAGAGAGAGATCACCATGGCTATACTGTGCTCTCCTTGTGGATTCTAATAGCCCCAACAGCTGGACCACCCTCCTCCTGTGGATGATGCCTACTTTTAGCAAGCAAAAACTCCAAAGAAAGAACAAATAAACTTGCATTTGATCTAGAATTCTACTTTGAAAACCCCACAGGGTGTTGGCGGGTTTACTGAGCAGGAGTAAAGTATTGCCTGCATAAGGGAATCACATAGTACCAGGTGCAACCCAAACTCAATGCATTCTCTCCACGTAATTATCTGCCTCAGAGTAAAACTATAAAACAAAAAAGAATAAATTGATCTGGATTTAATTAATTGGAATACCAAATTAGTTCCACAGGATCATTACTTGTTAACACAAACTGGGCTGCAGTTTTAACGAGTTAAATTTCAGACGTTTTCATTCCAGCATGCCGTTATTGTTGGTGAAAACATTGTCTGACCTAGGAACATAAGAGCAGAAGGAGGCCATTCCGCCATTTAATTAGATCATGGCTGATCTTCACCTCCACTCCATTCACCCTTACCTAACAAAAATCTATCGATCTCAATCTTGAAAGTGCCACAAACTTTTGGGGGAGAGAATTTCAGATTTCTACTATGCTTTGTGTGAAAAAGTGTTTCCTGATTTCTCTCCTAAATGGCCTAGCTCTAATTTTAAGATTAATTCCCCTCATTCTTGATTTCCCCACCAGCGGAAATGGATTCTCTGTATCTACCCTATTAATCCTTTTAACTTTTTAAACACCTCGATCAGATCACTTTTCAATCTTCTGTACTCAAAGGAATACAAGTCAAGTTTGCCCAACCTGCCCTCCTAATTTAACCCTCTAAGCCCTGGTATCATTCTGGTGAATCTGTGCCGCACCACTTCCAAGGCCAATACATCCTTCCTGAGGTGCGGAGCCTAACACTGAACACAGCATTCCAGCTGGGCTCCGTACAAGTGAAGAATAGCTCCTCTGAGTTTACTGAGAAGCCTTTCTATACAATGAAATTAAGTCTGGTCACATTGGAACTCAATGCATGAACCTATTAAAAGATGCTTAAATGGCCAACTTTTCACGCGTCTTATTTTCCAACAAAGTTGAGCTTAAGGCTGTTCAGCCTGTGTAGCCCAATCTCATAACATCATCTAGTGCTGAGATTTTCTGACACTGTGTGTCCGTCATACGTAGGGATATCTCAGTGTTGAATTCAGTACAAAACAAGATTACTCGATGTTAACATTTAAAAGCCCAGCCAACATTTGCCATTATTTTCATAAATAACTGCAATGGCTTAACAGAAACATTAGAACTATAATGCAGCACTGTGGCACAGCGAGAAATATTAACTCATGCTATAATTGTACCTTTAAGTGACACTAGTTGTCTACTGTCACATAAAGTTACAATTATAGGATGAGTTACTAACTAAGCCTCCCTGTGCTATGGGGTTGTACTATAACATTTACATGCTCTTGTGCTAAGGTGTCCAAAATTGAGCGATAAACTGGACGACAGTAAATTCGCCACTGTTTTGTAAAGAGGGAACCTAATGGAGTCAGAGAAATAGTCAGAAATCATTTGAAGCATATGATTATGTCAGCACTTGACAGACATGAGAAATGACTGTTTGCGATATCAGTGGACAGAAACTTAACGTGTCTGGATAGCATTCCCTGTAATTTTAACACAGGTTTTAACTCATTTATTTTAAACCTTCATTTCCAGGCTATAGAACTTCAAGGAGGTTATGATCTAGACAGCTGAAGGTATGGCCACCAATGGTGGGGCAAAGGATGTGGGGGATGCACAAGTGGCCAGAATGGGAGGAACGCTGATGGTGTATCTTGAAACATAAATCCAATGAGCATTCTTGTATTTGATCATGAGAATTATTAACATATATTTGCTGCTCATTTATGTTTTCAAATCCTCTTTAATTATAACCTTTGTTTCTGATTAAAGCAAAAGTAATCCTCTAAAGTATGGTTTGCCTTTTCTTGTTGCTTTAGTTTTACGAGGTTATATTGCTTCCTGTTACAATACAGCACAGACTATCAGTTAAAAGTGAAAGCTTCCTAAGTCTGATACTGTAATTACAAAGTCTTGTGTAAAGCATGGAATTCAATGATCGCTCACATATGTAAACTCAGAATAATGCCCACAACTCTTCTGACTCTTATATGTGTGCCATAACTTTGCTGCGGCCCATTTTCCATATGCCAGAGTTGTGACTGATTACAAATTTAACATTCTGATAGGAATGTAATTACCCAATCAGAAAAGCTGAACTACCTCAAAGCTGCCATTTTGGGTGAAATCTGCAGCTGATTTGGAACAAAGCTTTCAGAAATAAGGTGTCTGAATCTAAAAATTCCCAAAGGAAGAAATGGATCTCCTTGTAGGGGAAGAGTTCAAAGGTACATGTAGGATATAACATATAAAGGACAGTAGAAATTTGATAGCGCTTCTTATGAGGTTACCACTTAGGTGGATTTTGACACTGGCTGCAAGATTTGTGTTGGGATAGAATCCTAGAATTTCACA
Organism: Pristiophorus japonicus; assembly: GCF_044704955.1. Lineage (NCBI taxonomy): Eukaryota > Metazoa > Chordata > Chondrichthyes > Pristiophoridae > Pristiophorus > Pristiophorus japonicus. The sequence goes on from NC_091981.1 coordinate 61,799,249, forward strand.
GCACAAGAGAAGGTCATTTGGCCCATTAGGCACATGCTAGTTTTCTGAATAAATTCCCCACTGAGTCTCACTTCCTCTGCCTTTTCCCGAAACACTTAAAAAAATGTCTTCAAATATTTATTCATGTCTCTTTAAAAAGGGATTTTGTTTCTCTGCTTTCCCCACTGTTTCTAATTGGGCATTCTACAACTCTTCACATTATAAAAAAATCCTCTAAACCTCCCCATTGTTTTTCTTTTGGTGATGATCTTAAAGTTATGTCCCCTAGTTATGGACCAGTGGAGAATCAAATATGTCGTAATTTTGCCAGTTCAAAGTTTCTACTTGACATCAATGGCAAATGGAAATGGTTTCCACTGGCATGAGTAAGAGCTAATTAAGGTCATAATTAGGAAGGCAAATCCTATGAAAAATAGCCAGTTGCAATTTTCTGTGGCAATACATAACAAGAACCTTTGATTCTGCTTAGTGTAAGTTTAAGATGGAGTTGGAGTTAAAATGTGTTTCAAAAAATGCTTAGCAAACACTTCCAAGCAATTAGAATCAACATACATCAACTACATCATCATCATCATCATCATAGGCAGTCCCTCGGAATCAAGAAAGACTTGCTTCCATTCCTGAAGTGATTTCTTTGGTGGCTTAACAGTCCAATACGAGAGCCACAGACTCTGTCACAGGTGGGACAGATAGCCTTTGAGGGAAGGGGTGGGTGGGATCGCAGAAAACACTGTCACATTCCTCACCAATGACCATCATTCCACTGAGCATTTCTGGTCTCCCAAAATAAGACATCTGGCTTCAGAAGGACAAGCGGCTCATGCAAGTGTGCTCAACTCAAAGCAGTTGTGCAACATGATGCCAGAAAGTAAATGATGATGGTGAACCCAGCAAGAGCAGGAAGGATCAGCACACAAGGATATATGAAAGGCCACCTGAGCCATCTAGAGAGGAAGGGTATTCTGGTACAAACAGAAGATGTGATGAAGGGTACCCTGTGCCCCAGCTTGCTACCACATTATCAAACAGTAGGCTTTCACATCATGGAGTCAGACAGCAAAGAAAAAACAAAGAACTTGTATTTATATAGCATCTGTCATATCTTTTTTTTATTTGGGCATTGCTGACAAGGCCAACATTTATTGTCCATCCCTATTTGCCCTTGAGAAGGTGGTGGCGAAACGCTTTCTTGAACTGGACATCCTGGTGAGTCATAGCTAATGAATTACTTTTTTTAAAGTGTAAGTCATTGTAGCCAAATTCAACAGCTAGTTTGCACACAGCAAGGTCCCATCAATAGCAATGAGATAAATGATCAGTTAATCTGTTTGAATGATGTTGATCAAGAGATAATTGTTGGCCAGGATACTAGGAGAATTCTCTGCTTTTCGAATAGCGCTTTGGAATCTTTTACAATCATATGAACAGGCAGACAGGAAGACTGTGCTTCAATGGTGTTACAATTTGAGGGTCCTGATTTAGACATTCTTCTAGGTACAGCAGTACAAATCACTCTCAAAAGTGGTCTGAGTGTCCTCTGTATAGCGGTGTGCTTGGACTGCCCAATATCTAACTATATGACAGCATAACCTCGAGGGGGAGCAATGGTATCCCCTTGTGATCCGAACTGGATATTTGTACCCCTCACATATAAAATTCTTCAATCGCCTCGAAATAAAAAAAAGTCTCAAGGAACCACTTAGTAAGATGAGACCAGATGCAAATTGTTAAACTGTTTCATTTCACAACACATGATTATACAGAGTAACAGTCATGATTGGACTCATTTATTTTTATCAGTGCAACTTGTCTTTGCGTAATAATACAAAATAATAAACTCTGTATGATTCCGCAGATGCGTTTGTCGTCTTACTTAACATAAACAAAATAATTCCTAGCTACTTTCTGAGTCTGGCAAAACTTGCCCTTGCAGCTTTCTGTTTGAGGACTTGACTGACTGCCTGAATCTCTGCTTCTATGTTTTATCTCCCTCCATTCACAGCCCAAAAGGGACACAGTCTCTCCAGCACAACTGGTATTAAGACCGGAATTTTTACGTTTTTGTCCCGCTCAGAGCGTGTTGCCTAGGAGAGCGCTGTGGAGTTAACTCCACAGCATGCACGTGATGTCACAGATAGGTTCCCTGCCTGAAAGACGCTGATAGATTAATGAATGGGCAAAACTGTGTCAGATGGAGTTCAATGTGGGAAAATGCGAGGTCACCCACTTTGGACATAAGAAAGATAGAATCATAGAAAATACAGCACAGTAGGAGGCCATTCGGCCCATCGTTCCTGTATCTGCTCTTTGAAAGAGTTATCCAATTAGTCCCACTCCCCTGCCCTTTTCCCATAGCCCTGCAACATTTTCCCCTTCAAGTATCTGTCCAATTCCCTTTTGAAAGTTACTGTTGAATCTGCTTCCACCACCCTTTCAGGCAGTGCATTCCAGATCATAACAACTTGCTGCATAAAAACATATTCTCCTCATTTCACCTCTGGCTCTTTTTTAAATTATATTAAATCTCTGCCTTCTGATTACTGACCCTCCTGTCACTGGAAACAGTTTCTCCTGATGTACTCTTTCAAAACTTCGGGATTTTGAACACCTCTATTAAATCTCCCCTTAACCTTCTCAGCTCTAATGAAAACAATCCCAGCTTCTCCAGATAGATCAGAGTATTTCCTAAATGGCTAGAAGCTAGGAACTGTGGAGAAGCAGAGAGATTTAGGAGTTCAAGTACAGAAATCACTAAAAAAATTAATGGACAGGTGCAATAAACAATTAAAAAGGCTAATAGAACATTGGCCTTTATGTCAAGAGAGTTGGAATACAAAAGGGATGGCATTTAAGTTACAGCTGTACAGGTTTGACTCTATCTGGAGTAGTGCATTCAGTGCTGGGCATTACACCTCAAGAAGAATATATTGGCCTTGGTGCAGTCAAATTCACCAAAATAATACCAGGACTAAAAGGGTTAAATAATGTGAGCAAGTTGCATAGACTAGGTTTGTATTTTCTTGCATGAAACACAAAAGGTTAGCATGCAGGTATAGCAAGTGATCAGGAAGGCCAATGAAATATTGGCCTTTATTGCAAAGGGGGTGGAGTATAAAAGCAGGGAAGTCTTGCTACAGTTGTACAGGGTATTGGTGAGGCCACACTTGAAATACTGCGTGCAGTTTTAGTTTCCATATTTACGAAAGGATATACTTGCTTTGGAGGCAGTTCAGAGAAGGTTCACTAGGTTGATTCCAGAGATGAGGGGGTTGCCTTATGAGGAAAGGTTGAGTAGATTGGGCCTCTACTCATTGGAATTCAGAAGAATGAGAGGTGATCTTATCGAAATGTATAAGATTATGAGGGGGCTTGACAAGGTGGATGCAGAGAGGATGTTTCCACTGATAGGGGAGACTAGAACTAGTGCATGATCTTAGAATAAGGGGCCGCCCATTTAAAACAGAGATGAGGAGAAATTTATTCTCTCAGAAGTTTGTGGATCTGTGGAATTCGCTGCCTCAGAGAGCTGTGGAAGCTGGGACATTGAATAAATTTAAGACAGAAATAGACAGTTTCTTAAACGATAAGAGAATAAGGGGTTATTGAGAGTGGGCAGGGAAGTGGACCCGAGTCCATGATCAGATCAGCCATGATCGTATTAAATGGCGGAGCAGGCTCAAGGGGACGTATGGCCTACTCCTGTTCCTATTTCTTATGTTCTTATGTTCTTATGAATATCGAAGATTAAGGGTCTAATTTAAGATGATCAAAGGATTTGATAGGGTAGAAAGAGAGTCCAGAATAAAGCAGCATAATCTTAAGATTAAGGCTTGTTCATTCAGGGGTGATGTCAGAAAGCACTTCTTCACACAAAGGGCAGCGGAAATTTGGAACTCTCTCTCATAAAGCTGTTGTAACTAGGTCAATTGAAAATGTCAAAACTGAGATTGATATATCTTTCTTAGGAAAGGGTAGTAAGGGTTATGGAACCAAGGTGGGAGACAGAACCAATTGGGCATGACTTCAAATGATGAGATTGGAAATGAAATAACTGCATTTAAAATCAAAAGAGGAGAAATATTAAATAAACTAATCAAATTTAAAGAGGATAAAACTCCTGGCCCGGATGGATTACATCCGCACATTTTAAAAGAATCTAAGGAAGAGATAGCAAAGACATTACTACACATATTTAATAATTCATTAGAACAATGTGTAGTGCCAGAGGACTGGTGGATAGCTAACCTATATTTAAGAAGGGAGATAGCATGCACCAAGACCAGTCAGCTAAACATCAGAGGTAGGAAAAATAATGGAATCCCTAATAAAGGACAAAATAGAAGAACATTTAGAAACCAAAAGTATAATACCGAATTTCCTTTGGAGGCTACCTGCGGGGAAATGCCTCCGATCCACAAATTAAATGCCCGTGTACCTGGTGGTTGGGGAGGTACGGAGATTCGTGATCCAGGGCCTCTCCAGGTACCCCCAGGTAGAGGCCCATGTATCCCAGGGTCACACGCGGTTTGCAATTGCAATGTGTAAAATAAATTTTACTCACCGAGTCGCTGAAGAGTTGGCCGATCACCCGGGCTCCAGCGCTGATGAAGACGAAGAGAGAGTCCAAGAGGCAGCTCACCCCAGGAAGAGGTGTACGGAGTGTTTACATGCTCCACCGAGAGTTCCCCGTTGAAGGTAAAAGTCAAAATCAATGGTGCTGCAGTCTCGATGGAGGTCGACACAGGGTCAAGCCAATCGCTGGTGAACCAGGTGGCCTTCGAGAAACTCTGGGACAATCCTATCGAACAACATAAAATGCTACCAATCCAGGTGAAGCTGCTCACTTACACCAACCACACCATCCCAGTCGTTGGCAGCGTGTATGTCCAGGTGTCCCATGGCGGCACGATGCACAAGTTACCTTTGTGGATCGTTGCTGGTGATGGTCCAACGCTGCTAGGAAGAAGATAGATGAAACAAATCCAAATCTGTTGGAGCTGGGAAAGCCTCCAGGCCCCGGTGATCGACGTCCTATGCGGCCCCAAATTTGGATCCATCACAGCACCTGAATATTCTACCATCCAACTCAACTGTGTGGCAACTACACAGACCGCACTACCCAACGGCGGGATGGTCCAACCCGAACGACCAGACCTCACCTCCCAGGCTCCAGTGGCAGGACTCCGAAGGAAGAAGATCGATGCAGAAGGTAAATTCCCGGCTTCAGTGGCAGAACCTGGGGAGATAAGGATTACCTCGTGGAGAGAGAAAAGATGGTGCCCACACCATGAGGTGAAGCGCCTCAAATCAAGATAGCCGCAACCAAACCACGAGGGGCAGCATTGAGGGAGCAACACGTGATGCCGAGCAGCGAACCGGATTGGGGTAACGATTGCAAGGCCCTCTTAAAGGAGACCGGCAACCCAGAACAATTAAAGGGACAGTTCCACATTTTGTACAGCGATGCCGGTGATACTAATGTAAGAGATGCAATTAATGAATACAAGTATCCAAATGTACCTTTGAACAGCGATGCCGGTAAGATAAGTGGAAAAGATGTAATTGATGAATACAAGTATCTAAATGTAATATTGTACAGCAATGCCGGTAGTATACAGGGAAAAGATGTAATTTATGAATACAAGTATCTAAATGTAATATTGTACAGCGATGCCGGTACTATACAGGGAAAATATGTAATTGACAAAAATGAATTTGTACCTGAGTACGATGGGGGCCAATGTATCATGAATGTAAATGATGGAGTAATGTGTGATGCCGGGTTCAAAATGCACGCCAACAAAACCAAGGACAACCTCCCATTTGAAGCACCCAGGTCCAGCGGGCTACCCAATGATGTAGCCTGCGCCTCCGCGACCAACGTGATGCCCCAGGGAATGTGGCCACACACAGAGGGAGCATACCCACTGCAGGGCCAGCGATCAGCAGACGGCACAGGCAGCACTACTGGCACCCTGCCCCAGATCGGCCCTACCTCTCTGCCCACCAGGGCCAGTACCGGGAGCAAGAGGTCAGCACCCTCCAGCCCTCCTGGTGGGACCTGGGATGACCAGATTCACAGTACCGCTGAAGGGCAGCAGGGAGACTCTGCAGCCCTCAAAGGAGTACAGGGAGGCCACACATTCCTGTGGCTCTGCTCACCACTAGGCAATGGCAAAGGCCCTGGCACTCAGCCAGGGGAGCAATCCGAGCCCAGGGGGCGCAGCACTGCCATCAGACAACCTGGACACAGTCCGGTTACTCTGAAACTAGCATCCTCACCCACCTGCACCACACCCCAGGGGCAAGACTGTAATACCATGTATGTACCTTACCTGTCATACGTACTCGTTCCACTTCTGCAAAACCCAAACAGTGATGTAATCAATCTTATTTTTTTTCCATTCTCTGTACATGTATATAAATGCAGATGTCGAGCCACACACATAGTCTATGTATGGGGGGATGGGGGGGAAATGGATGTATGCAGTCATGGACACACATAGATCACACCAAGAACCCACTCAAAATCCCACTGCAACCTCCAACCGTCCACTGCTGACCATTTCCCAATGCTGTGGCAATAAGGACTTGGTGGTCCACAGGGAGAGAGCCATTCCCAAGCACAGACAAAGTGCAAGGGCTTTGGGCACTCAAGTCGAGGGCTAGAGCACACAGTGCAAAGGTCAGTGGCACAAGACTTAGGGGGGAGTGATGTTGTGTATGTATATACACTGTACACTCAATGTACAGTTACATAAGACCATTGACTGTATCTTCACACTGTATACAATATGCTTGTACCACCAGAGGGTGCAACTGGTGGAGACCTAGAGGTTACCTGCACACCGCAGGTAACCAAGTATAAAAGGGAGCTCACCTTACTGTACCCTCATTAAGGAGCTGCATTAAATGCACTAAGGTCACAACAGTTCAAAGGCAATACCTTACCTCATGGAGTCATTACTAGAGTGCTTACAGACACAATAGAAGGAGCCTCCAAAGACGGCAGCGCTACACGGAACATTGTGCAGCGCTCTGCCGCTACCGTCCCTCTCACGGCCTTGAGCGCTCTAAGGGAAGTGATAGCACTTGATTTAGCACTCCACTTCCCTCTTGGAGCGCTAAACTGGAAGATCCCTTCAGCTGCAAATCTTTTTCACTCAGCGATACTTTAACTCTCCCACAAAAGTTATCGCCCCAAATGGGGCGCTACGCAATTTCTAGTCCTAAATGTTTTAAAGGGACTAAAAATAGCCTTACCTTATTGTACAGGTTTTTAAATGTTTAAATGATTGAAAAATATATATTTTTATGTTCATTTAAACTAGGCTGGTAAAAACACAGATCGCAAGTTCCGAGTTTTCGCGCATGCACCATGCATGAAAACCCGGAACTTGTGAGGCTCTTACGGCGCATATGCATTGCATACATGCCCATAGGGGCCGCAAATTTCGGGCCAATGAATAGTCAGCATAGATTTCAAATAGGTATGTCTTGCTTGACCAACCTCATTGAAATTTTTGATGAGGTAACAGAGAGAGTAGACAAGGATTATGCAGTCGATACAATTTATCTAGATTTTCAAAAGGTCTTCGATAAGGCCTGCAGAGTCAGGGGAAAAATAGCAGAATGAAGCTAGCTGGCTTCAAGTCAGAATGCAGAGATTGGGTAAAGGGTAGCAATTCAGAGCGGCAGATGGTGGGAAGTGGGGTCCCACAAGGATCAGTGCTGGGACCACTGTTGTTCACAATTTATATTAACAATTTAGACTTGTGAATCAAAAATACAATTTCTAAATTTGCAGATAACACCAAATTGGAGGACTGCAACACATTTTAAGAAGATATTAATAAACTTGAAGAATGAGCATATAATTGGCAAATGAAATTCAACACAGTTAAATGTGAGATATTTTGGTAAGAAAAATAGGGAGGTCACATATTATTTGGAACATACAATTATAAGTGGGGTAAAAGAGCAAAGAGATCTCGGATTACAAATACATAAATCACTCAAAGTAGCGACACCGGTTAACGAGGCCATAAAAAGAACAAACCAAGCACTATAGTTTATTTCTAGAGGGATTGAGTTGAAAAGTAGAAAAGTTATGCTAAACTTGTATCAAACCTTGGTTAAACCAAATAGAGTACAATTCTGGTCGCCATATTATAAAAGATATAGAGGCACTGGAGAAGGTGCAAAAAAGATTTACAATGATGATACCAGAAATGTGAGGGTATACCTATCAGGAAAGGATGAATAGACTGAGTCTCTTTTCTGTTGAAAAGAGAAGGCTGAGGGGTGACCTAATAGTGGTCTTTAAAATTCTGAAAGGTTTTGATAGAGTAGATACAGAGAGAATGTTTCCACTTGTGGGGAAGAGGAAAGTTAAAGGCCATCAATGTAAGATAGTCACCAAGAAATTCAAATAAGGAATTCAGAAGGAACTTCTTTACCCAAAGAGTGGTGAGAATGTGGAACTCGCTACCACAGGGAGTGGTTGAAGCGAATAGTATAGATGCATTTAAGGGGAGGCGAGAAAAGCATATGAAGGAGAAAGGAATCGAGGGTTATGCTGATAGAGTTAGATGAAGAAAGACGGGAGGAGGCTTGAGTGGAATGGCCTGTTTATGTGGTGTATATCCTATGTATTCCTGTGTAATCCAATGTAGTTGCAGTTAGGATACAGATCAGCCATGATCTAATTGAAAGGTGGAACAGACTCGAGGGGCTGAATGGCCTATCCTTTTCCTATGTTTCTATGCTACCTCTAGCATTTTAATTATCTATTACTTTAGTGTCTTTTTAACGTGTATGATTACATTTTGATTTAAAAACGTAACATTTAAAAATAACTTTGGTTATCCAAATGCTTTCTGTGGCAAAATGAACAAAATCAATCTTGAAATATGACAAACATGTCATCCAAAAGATAATACCTATGACAAAGCCACACTTACGCAACAGCCTAGATTTTTGTGCTGTAGTCCCAGAGTGATGCTTGAACCCATAACCTTCTAACTCAGAGCTGATGCTTAGTACAATGTAAAAGGTTAACCTGCCATTCCTAAAATCTATAGCAGTTGCTGCTCTACTGAAAGCCACCTTATCCACCTTAGAAATATTACCCCCTCAAGTCCCAGGTTACTTTCATGGCATTTGCAAGTTGAAGAGAATAGTTTCCCAAAAAAGTTTGCTATATAATTAATTTGTTTCGCCAGAGTCCATCATCTGGAAAAGTACACCGAGGCGTCCCCTGGAGTCAGAAACAAAATATGGGCAGAAATTGCCCACAGAGCAGAGGCAATCCCTTAACTCCAGTGGGATGTTCAAGGGTTGGCAAAATATCCACCACTTTTATACGACATCTGCAAGTGTTTTCTGTTAATCTTTAATTCTGAATGTTGGAATGTAGAATTGGAGTTCAGAAAAAGAAAAAAAACAGTTCATAATTTACATAATAATAAGGAATAAAACTTTCCTCTAAACATCAATGATTTAGTTCACTTTTTCTAATGCCCAAAATCAAGTATGACATGCCACATATGGGATGAGAGGTTTTAGTTATGCAGAGATGAGAGAAACGGCTTCTTTCATAAGAACAAAGGTTAAGAGGAAAGAAGTTCAAAATTATGAGAGATTTTCAAAAAGTAAATGGGGAGAATTATTCCCACTAGTTAGCGAGGTGGTAACTAGAATCATAGAATCATACAGCACAGAAGGAGGCCATTCAGACTATTGTGCCTGCCCCAGCTCTTTGAAAGATCTATCCAATTCATTCCCCACTCTTCCCCCATTACTCTGCACATTTTTCCTTTTCGAGTATTTGTCCAATTTCCTTTTGAAAGTTACTGTTGAATCTGCTTCCACCATTCTTTCAGGCAGTGCATTCCAGAGGGCATAAGTTTAGGATCATCACAGGATGAATGAAAGGGTAAATTAGGATAGTTTACCTTGTTTACATGGAGCATTGTTAGGGCATGGAATGCCCTACCTGAAAGAATGGTGGAAGCAGAATGCATAATATTTTTTAAAAGGGAAGTGAATAAATATTGGACAAAGAAAAAGTTAAAAAAGCAAGGGAATGGGACCAAGCTCTTGGCTCTTTCAGTGAAAGAACCAATGGGCTGATTGGCCTCCTTCTGTGCCACAAAACTCCATGAGGAAATTTTAACCCAAAAAAACAGGTGGGTTGGGGTCAGGTGGGAGGTTAAACTGTTAATAAACTGAGTCTTGACCACAACCCACTTCCGGTTTTAACGGAGGTGGGACGGGGGGGCGGGCAGGTAACCGCTCCCATATTATAATGAGGCTGGCGTACCTCAGATTTAACCAGCAATCTCAAATTTAACTGTGGCTGGTCGGTTTTCTCAGACCTCGGAGAAACCGCCAGCTAAAGTAAGGTGAGGACTGCTGGATCCAGGAGGTAACTGCCTTTACACTTACCTTCTAGATCCAGTGTCCCTGCCTCACCCCACCTCCTGCGATTGGAGACACACCCCCGCCCCCATCCCACGAGGCATCCGATCTCTCCGCTGAAGCCGCTGAGCGACCGGTCATCGCCTCCGATCGCCTTCCCGGACTCCTCCCAGCCAGATCCTCCAGCCCCAATGCTTGCCTCCCCCTCCCGATGCTCTGACCCCAATGCGCCACCCCCACCTCCCCAATCCTCTGGCTCCTATGCTTCCATTCCCCCCCCCCCCACCCCCCCGATACTCTGGCCCCGATCTATGCTTCCTGCCCCCCCATCCCTCAATGCTCCGGCCCGATCCATGCTTCACCATTAAATTCGGCAGGGACCTGCGGGAAACCCCTTTTCCAGGGTTCCTGACCGTTTCCTAGCCCTCACGCTCCCAACCCACCTCCCGATTAAAATTCCGGCCCATAATGCCAGCCATTTAAACGCTCTTAATTTACTTCAATGTTTCATAAGAGTCATGATTATTTAATCTTTATTACAATATATATTTCTTGAAGAATACTGCTATGAATGTTTTCGAAACTTGGAAGGTACTTTCTGCCACTCTGCACCAACCAGTTGGTCTCCACATTGAACACACCAGCTGCTGCTGACCCCATATCTGATGTTACAAAGCAGGTGCCAGCCTTCCAGCAAGGTAAATTCCCACACAACAAAAGCACTGGGTAGTCTCAAGCCATTGTTTGAAAAATAACTTAAATAATCTTGTAAAATTAGTCAACGTGACTGTGTGGTTGTAATGTATGTATGCCTGGGTTTACCTGCCACCAGGGGGAGCGACCGTCGGAGGTCATTGGGCCACAGACACACACGTGCAGGCCTTGTATATAAAGAAAGCCTCCATGTTTAATCCTCACTTTGAGAGCTAATAAAGTAGAATCAGGTTGCACCTGATTGAGTTCACGGTACTAAGCCTACTGAGATATTGCATACGCAACAGTGGTATAATTGAGATACCCAACAGGACCTGGCGGTTCATACTAAAATAAACCACAGTGAGTCAGAGCTGCATTACTTAGACTGCCATCATTCAGTGGTTTCATCTTATGGTAAACCACTGGCTCCCATCATTTATTCTCGAGGTAATCTTTTCTTTTGATTATTTTCGGTTCAGAAAGATTTAATGCAATCCCTCAACAGGCTCGGAAACATAAAACTGCACAAATTTAATAGATTATTTAGTCCAACTTAACCATTTAAATATTATATATCTGATTATATTCAAGCATTGGATTCCAGTTTCTGAAAAATATGTATTAGGATTGGATTTCGAACCTTTTAAAGAGCTGAACTGATCAATGCATATTAAGGAGGTAATTACCACATTAAATGGAGCAAAAATCTGTTATGTCTGATATCTGATGTCTGACTGAAAAATTAGCTTTAAAGATTTTAATGTGTACATATATAGATAAAATGAAGATGTGCCAGAAATGATAGGTGTTGCTATAATACTTCATTTTCAAAATAATATAAATCTAGAGATATTTACATTTAAATTCATCCTCAAGGTCCTTTCACTAATCAGTTCCAGAGAACTGATATGGTATGGCTACAAACTTCTTTTCAAACCTTTATTTTTTGGTTGGACTTGTGCAGGTTTTGAATTACAAGTGATTTAGATTACACTTTACTTCACACATTAAAAGAGAGATATAGTATGATTTAAAGATGGAGATTAAGTACTGTAATGTAGCAGTTAAGGTCTTAGACTAGTACTAGAGGACATGAATTCAAATCTGACCATGACAAGGTTGTGAAATTGAATTCAATAAATCTGACAATTTGGGGCCTTGGCAGCAGAATAAAATGGCAGTGTCATCTTCGCACAAAAGTGCAGATGCTGGAAATCTGAAACAGAAAATGCTGGAAACACTCAGCAAGTCAGGCAACATCTGTGGAGAGAAGAAACCAGTTAACAGCAGCAGACTCTGTATCAAGTTTTGACGAAGGAACCTAAAAGGATAACTGGTCTGTTCTCTCCACAGATGCTGCCAGGCCTGCTGAGTGTTGACAGTATTTTCTGTGACTGTGAAAGTTGCTGGATTGCTCTAAACAAATTCACTATGGTAACCCCAATCTGATCTATCCGCCCTACACAATTGACACTTAATACACTTCATAGCCTGCCAAGACATTCAATTATTTCAAGAAGGTAGCTCACCATCTTCTAAGGGCAACTAGAGATAAACATTTAAATGAAAGCCTTATAAGTAACAAACTATTCAACTGCAGACAACATCACACCCAGCCATTTCCTGACATTTACACATGTGCACTTCTGGTTTGGATCAATGTAATCAGGAATATCAAAACTTCTTAGTCTGTGGGTTGAATCTCAATTCCCCAAAACGGGTGGATTGGTGTTGGGTGAGATGTTAAAAATGTAAAAACCTCAAAAATGACCCCAACCCAGCTCCAACTCTCCTGGGTTTAACGGAGGCTGGACATGAGGTGAGCAGCCAACCCGCTCCCAGGAGGCTGGCTGACCAATTATATATTTTAAAGAGACTGGCAGCCTCTGATTTAACCTGCTTTGCAGGTTTAACCCTGGCCAGCTTGGTTTCCCAGGCCTCGGGAAACGCGGCAGCAAAAGGAAGGCAAGGACAGCTTCAGGGAGAAGATAAGTGATTCCCCCAGCCTCCCAAGCGCCCCACCATCAGAACCCCTCCCATACACCACACCCCTCCCCCGGGTCAGGGATCAGACATCGCTCCCCTGCACCACTAGCAGTACCAGGCAACTCACCTATGGCTGCAACCTCCTCCAGAGTGCTCAACACCCAACTGGAAGCCAAACCCGTCATTCAGATTGACTTCCGGGCACGTAACCTGTCAAAGTAATACAATGCTGAGGACCTCCGGGTTTCCCGACAGAAATTGCCCCCACCCCGCCTACGCAGCTCCAAATGTTTTGAGGGAGCATGCTTGGTGCTATTGCTCCTTCTTCACCAAGGGTTAAAGAGACTTTGGGCTTGTACCCTTGCCACCTGCAATTTAATACTGCAGTCGGCCAGATTAGGGGAAGAAAGGAGGAGGTAAGTCCTCCATTCCTTTTTTAAATGTCCCCCGTCTAACGTTCCCATTAAGCTGCACATCCACGCCGTCATCTGCAAGGTCCCACACAGGCCGCTCACCGGCTTCCACATTGTAGATAGCGCGCATGTGCAAACATTTGAATGGGCCGCGTCGTGGGGGTGGCAGGGCGCGCAGGAGCGAGTGCAGCTTACAGCGGACATTTCTCTTGCCAGATTCCCAGCAGGTGGGGGAAGTTCACATCAATCCCTGTGTGTTGATAGCTCAGTGTATTAACCACGACACTGCCCTGCTCCTTGTGTTAATGTCGGACATCATCTTCTCGCTCTTCTGCAATGGTATGGCTCTGGTGTGACTTCATGAAATCATGTGTGGATACCTGGAACAATATTTTTAATAACTGGCTTTGGACTGTGCATGAGCGGTACATTTTTATGACAAGACTGTTCCAAATGAAGAACGGCATTAATTAAATGATTTGCTTCAAGTACAACAAAAAAATAATCATACAGGGCAATATTTACGAGATCTTCATGAGTTTACTGAATACTACTGGCAAATATTATGAAAATTATTATGGCAGTCGGGGAGGAGCAGAGAGGCCTATAAAAGGCCCAGCGGCAGCGAGGAGCAGGGGCAGTCGGGGAGGAGCCAGCTGCTGCAGCAGGGTCAAAAGTAAGAAAAAGAAGTAAAAAGAAATCGAAGTGTGACGTCACAGCCAAGAGGGTAAGTGATTGGCTGGTTGATTGGTGAGTAGTTTATCTTTTTTCTTTTTCTTATCAGTAAGAAACCTTTGGCATTCTGTGCTATGTGGGAAATCAGGGACGCTTCCAGTGTCCCTGACTACTATGTGTGCTGGAAGTGTATCCAGCTGCAGCTCCAGTCAGACCGCATGGTGGCACTGGAGCTGCGCATGGATTCATTCTGGAGCATCCGCAATGCTGAGGATGTCGTCAATAGCACGTTTAGTGAGTTGGTCACACCGCAGATAAAGTTTACAAAGGCAGATAGGGGATGGGTGACCAGCAGGCAGAGCATGAGTAGGAAGGTTGTGCAGGAGTCCCCTGCGGTCATCTCCCTTCAAAACAGATATACCGCTTTGGATACTGTTGGGGGAGATGGCTCATCAGGAGAAGGTAGCAGCAGCCAAGTTCATGGCACCATGAGTGGCTCTGCTGCACAGGAGGGCAGGAAAAAGAGTGGGAGAGCTATAGTGTAGGGGATTCTATTGTAAGGGGAATAGATAGGCATTTCTGCTGCTGCAATCGAGTTTCCAGGATGGTATGTTGCCTCCCTGGTGCAAGGGTCAAGGATGTCTTGGACCGGCTGCAAGGCATTCTGGAGGTGGAGAGTGAACAGCCAGTTGTCCTGGTACATATAGATACCAACGATATAGGTAAAAAATGGGATGAGATCCTACAGGCTGAATTTAGGGAGCTAGGAGTTAAATTAAAAAGTAGGACCTCAAAGGTAGTAATCTCAGGATTGCTACCAGTTCCACGTGCTAGTCAGAGTAGAAATAGCAGGAGAGTTAAGACGAATACGTGGCTTGAGGAATGGTGCAAGAGAGAGGGATTCAAATTACTGGGACATTGGAACCGGTTCTGGGGGAGGTGGGACCAGTACAAACTGGACGTCTGCACCTGGGCAGGACCGGAACCGATGTCCTCGGGGGAGTGTTTGCTAGTGCTGTTGGGGCGGGTTTAAACTAATATGGCAGGGGGATGGGACTCTATGCAGGGAATCAGAGGGAAGTAAAATGGGGGCAGAAGCAAAAGGTCGAAAGGAGATAAGGAAAAGTGTAGGGCAGAGAAATCAAAGGCAAAAATCCAAAAGGGCCACATTACAACATCATTCTAAAAGGAGAAAGAATGTTAAAAAAACAAGCCTGAAGGCTCTGTGTCTCAATGCGAGGAGCATTCGTAATAAGATGGATGAATTAACTGCGCAGACAGCTGTTCAGGGATATGATGTAATTGAGATTATGGAGACATGGCTACAGGGTGACCAAGGCTGGGAACTCAACATCCAGGGATGTTCAATCTTCAGGAAGGATAGACAGAAAGGAAAAGGAGGTGGGGTAGCATTGCTGGTTAAAGAGGAGATTAACGCAATAGTAAGGAAGGACATTAGCTTGGATGATGTGGAATCTGTATGGGTAGAGCTGCGAAACACCAAAGGGCAGAAAACACTAGTGGGAGTTGTGCACAGACCACCAAACAGTAGTAGTGAGGTTGGGGATGGCATCAAACAGGAAATTAGGGATGCGTGCAATAAAGGTACAGCAGTTATCATGGGTGACTTTAATCTATATATAGATTGGGCTAACCAGACTGGTAGCAATAAGGTGGAGGAGGATTCCCTGGAGTGTATGAGGGATGGTTTTCTCGACCAATATGTCGAGGAACCAACTAGAGAGCTGGCCATCCTAGACTGGGTGTTGTGTAATGAGAGAGGATCAATTAGCTATCTTGTTGTGTGAGGCCCCTTGGACAACAGTGACAATAATATGGTAGAATTCTTTATTAGGATGGAGAGTGACATAGTTAATTCAGAGACTAGGGTCCTGAACTTAAAGAAAGATAACTTCGATGATATGAGACGCGAATTGGTTAGGATAGACTGGCGAATGATACTTAAGGGGTTGACGGTGGATAGGCAATGGCAGACATTTAAAGATCACATGGATGAACGTCAACAATTGTACATCCCTGTCTAGTGTAAAAATAAAACGGGGAAAGTGGCTCAATCGTGGCTAACAAGTGAAATTGGGACCGTGTTAAATCCAAGGAAGAGGCATAATAATTGGCCAGAAAAAGCAGCAAACCTGAGGACTGGGAGAAATTTAGAATTCAGCAGAGGAGGACAAAGGGTTTAATTAGGAGGGGGAAAATAGAGTATGAGAGTAAGCTTACAGGGAACATAAAAACTGACTGCAAAAGCTTCTATAGATATGTGAAGAAAAAAAGATTAGTGAAGGCAAATGTAGGTCCCTTGCAGTCAGAATCAGGTGAATTTATAATGGGGAACAAAGAAACGGCAGACCAATTGAACAAACACTTTGGTTCTGTCTTCACGAAGGAAGACACAAATAACCTTCCGGAAATACTAGGGGACCGAGGGTCTAGCGAGAAGGAGGGTCTGAAGGAAATCCTTATTAGTCAGGAAATTGTGTTAGGGAAATTGATGGGATTGAAGGCCAATAAATCCCCAGGGCCTGATAGTCTGTATCCCAGAGTATTTAAGGAAGTGGACCTAGAAATAATGGATGCATTGGTGGTCATTTTCCAACATTCAATAGACTCTGGATCAGTTCCAATGCATTGGCGGGTAGCTAATGTAACCCCACTTTTTAAAAAAGGAGGGAGAGAGAAAACAGGGAATTATAGACCAGTTAGCCTGACATCGGTAGTGGGAGAAATGTTGGAATCAATTATTAAAAATGTAATAGAAGCGCATTTGGAAAGCAGTGACAGGATCGGTCCAAGTCAACATGGATTTATGAAAGGGAAATCATGCTTGACAAATCTTCTAGAATTTTTTGAGACTGTAACTAGTAGGATGGACAAGGGAGAACCAGTGATTGTGGTGTATTGGACTTTCAAAAGGCTTTTGACAAGGTCCCACACAAGAGATTAGTGTTCAAAATTAAAGCACATGGTATTGAGGGTAATGTATTGATGTGGATAGAGAACTGGTTGGCAGACAGGAAGCAAAGAGTAGGAATAAACGGGTCCTTTTCAGAATGGCAGGCAGTGACTACTGGGGTACCGCAAGGTTCAGTGCTGGGACCCCAGCTATTTACAATATACATTAATGATTTAGACGAAGGAATTAAATGTAATATCTCCAAGTTTGCAGATGACACTAAGCTGGGTGCCAGTGTGAGCTGTGAGGAGGATGCCAAGAGGCTGCAGGGTGACTTGGACAGGTTAGGTGAATGGGCAAATGCATGGCAGATGCAGTACAATGTAGATAAATGTGAGGCTATCCACTTTGGTGGCAAAAACAGGAAGGTAGAATATTATCTAAATGGTGACAGATTGGGAAAAGGGGAGGTGTAGCGAGACCTGGGTGTCATGGTACATCATTCATTGAAAATTGGCATGCAGGTACAGCAGGCGGTGAAAAAGGCAAATGGCATGTTGGCCTTCATAGCGAGAGGATTTGAGTATAGGAGCAGGGAGGTCTTACTGCCTTGGTAAGGCCACACCTTGAATATTGTGTACAGTTTTGGTCATTCTTGCTATTGAGGGAGTGCAGCGAAGATTCACCAGACTGATTGCCGGGAAGGCTGGACTGACATGTGAAGAAAGACTGGATCGACGAGGTTTGTAATCACTGGAATTTAGAAGAATGAGAGGGGATCTCATAGAAACATATAAAATTCTGACGGGATCGGACAGGTTAGATGCAGGAAGAATGTTCCTGATGTTGGGGAAGTCCAGAATCAGGGGTCACAGTCGAAGGGTAAGGGGTAAGCCATTTAGGACCGAGATGAGGAGAAACTTCTTCACTCAGAGAATTGTGACCCTGTGGAATTCTCTACCACAGAAAGTTGTTGAGGCCAGTTCGTTAGATATATTCAAAGGGGAATTAGATGTGGCCCTTACGGCTAAGGGGATCAAGAAGTATGGAGAGAAAGCAGGAATGGAGTACTGAAGTTGCATGATCAGCCATGATCATATTGAATGGTGGTGTAGGCTCGAAGGGCTTATTTAATATGTTTCCATGTTTCTATGACATTGTTTCTTATTTCTGAGCAGATTTTGAAGGGAAAAAAGTGTCACTTCCCAAGATTGGGAAGAGTCAGACAATTTGTTGGCTCCCTTGCCCAATCTTTCATCAATCCTTTCTGTCTGGCCATGTTTGACTTTTTTTTACGGATCATGTAGCTATATTTTTCACTGATGCTGGCATTTGCAGTGATTCAATTTGCCTGTCGACAGCCCTTTATCATAGACATTAAAGCCTCTGAGCAATGCACATGCATGGTGGGAAAGATCATGTTACTTTTGCAAGATCAGAAGGTCCCACCTAGAGCTTGCAGGAGACTTCCATCCCTCGAGCAGCATGAACAATATAAGGCAGATGTCAGGAATGACAGTCAGGGGAGAAATGTGCCAGCATGGACATGGAAGGAACAGTAGAGTGCAAATGTGAGGTGAGTTGATGAGAGAAGAATGTCAGTGTGAACCTCTCAGTTTAAATTCTTGTTCATTACCGCCCACCCAAGTATCATGCCAATTTTCTCACTGGGATATCTTCGCTGCTTTCCTCCCTCAGCCTCCACAGTGAGTGACTTCTCATCTTCGGTGATTTCAATCTCCATCTCAACTCATCATGCTCTCTCTCGTCCTATCCACCCTTAATCTCTCCCTCCATATAAACTCATCTCATGCGGCCTCAATACTCCCATCGTGTCAATCACAGATACGGCCATCTCTGATCACTTCCTTGTATCAATCTCCACCCACATCCCCTTTCCCCCTCCTAAACATATTTCCTTCTGTGTCCAACCCTGGAAAAGATTCTGCACTTTCAAAATCCCAACTGTTTAGCCTTTGGTCCCCCATTCACCATGACATTTCTACAGCTACCGATCTGTTCAACCATGCCCTCATCTCCACCTTTGGTACCAAGTCCCCATTAAAACCATTACTCTCTCTCACGCTGGTCAGTCCCCCTGGTAGGGCCCTCATCTCTGTTTCCTAAGTCCAAGGGATGCAGATTTAAACATATATTGCGGGCCACTGGTTTAGCCATTCATCGCCAGATCTGGCTGGGTCACATAAAGCATTATTGGGTCCTGCTCTCCTCAACCAAAACTGCTTACTATTCCAGGATCATCCTGGAATGCAAAGATAACCCCGGCTTCTTTCTCTACTGCTCACCCCATTTTCTTAAACCCCTCTCCCCTGCCTCCTCCACCCTCATCTCTAATAACAGGCGCAATGAGCTCATGGACTTCTTTGTCACTAAGAATGAGACCATCCATTCAGTTGCCTCTATCACTTCCCTCCCTTCCACTAGTTCACCGGACCAAACATCCTCAAAGTTTCCCTCTGCCCTGGCCCCAAACTCGTATCTTTTTCTAGTTTCTCTCCTGTCTGCCCTCATGCCCTCTTCGATCTATCTTATCTATGAGACTCTCCTGCTCACTCAACCCTATTCCCACTAAACTGATGACCACCCAACTTCCCTTCCTTGCCTGCGTGTTAGCTGATATTGTAAATGGTTCTCTCTCTTCAGGTACTGTCCCCCTCTCCTTCAAATCTGCCATCATTACTCCTCTCCTCAAAAAACATCTATTGATCCCTCTGTCCTTGCAAACTACCGCCCTATCTCCAACCTCCCTTTCCTCTCAGAAGTCCTTGAATGTGCCATCGCCTCTCAAATCCATGCTCACCCTTCCCGGTACTCCATGTTTGAATCCCTCCAATCAGGTTTCCACCCCTGCCACAATATGGAACTGGCTCTTATCAAAGTCGCAAATGACATTCTAGGTGACTGTGTCTGCGGTCTTTCACACAGTTGACCATACCATCTTCCTCCAAAGCCTCTCCTCCATCATCCAGTTGGGTGGGACTGCAGCCGCCTGGTTCCATTCGTATCTATCCAGTCGTAGCCAGAGAATCACCTGCAATGGCTTCTCTTCCCACTCCCACACTGTTACCTCTGGTGTCCCCCCCAAAGAATCTATCCTTGGCCCCTTCCTAGTTCTCATCTACATGCTACTCATCAATGACATCATCCAAAAACATATCAGGTTCCACATGTATGCTGACGTCACCCAGCTCCACCTCACCACCATCTCTCTCAACTATTCCACTGACTCTAAATTGTCAGACTGCTTGTCCAACATCCAGTACTGGTTGAGCAGAAGCCATTGTCTTCGGTCCCTGGCAACTGTCTGAGCCTGAACCAGACTGTTCGCAAACTTGCCATTGTATTTGACTCCGAGATTAGCTTCCGATCTTCACTAAGACCGCCTATTTCCATCTCCGTAACATTGCCCCGACTCTGTGTCAGCTCATCTGCTGCTGAAACCCTCAGCCATGCTCTTGTTAACTCTAGACTTGACTATTCCAACACACTCCTGGCTGGCCTCCCATCTTCCAGCCTCCATAAACTTAAGCTCATCTAAAACTCTGCCACCCATGTCCTGACTCGCACCAAGTCCCATTCACCTATGATGCCTGTGCTCACTGACCCCGATGGTTGGCTTGAACCTGGCACACCTGCACCTGTTTTGCTGAGGCTGCCAAAGGAGCTTGTCGTGGGTGAGGATGCGCCATCTTCCCTGCAGAAACTGTGGAGAAGGCTCTCTATGGCTTCAGAGTCATGGGATCCAGCACTCATGGGTACCCACATGAAAAGAAGGATGATCAAGGGACATCACGCAATATTCAGGCTCTGAGGTCAGTCTCCGAGGATGTACGGCCATTGACAGGTATGACTCTCGAGTTTACAGCCCTCATTTACGGCAATACTGCATAGTTGTGAATGGAGCCGAATACTGTGGAATCAATGAACAGCTTCACTCTAGACCGTATAATAAACAGGAGGTCATTGATGAAGCAGCTGAAGATAATTGGTCCAATGACGCTTTGCTGAGGGACTCACAAAGTGGTGTCCTGAGACTATGATAAGTGGCCTCCAACAATCACAGTCACCTTTCCTTGTGTCAGGTATGACCTCAGCCACTGCGGGCTTTTCTGTTTGTACCCTATTGACCTCAGTAAACACTTGAAGGAAAAACATTTTACAGGGCTATTGGGAAAGAGCAGGGGAATGAGATTAATTGGCTAACTCTACCAAAGATCCGGCACAGGCATGATGGGCCGAATGACTTCCGTCTCTGCTGCATAGAAAATAGGTGCAGGAGTAGGCCATTCAGCCCTTCGAGCCTGCACCACCATTCAATAAGATCATGGCTGATCATTCCCTCAGTACCCCTTGCCTGCTTTCTCTCCATACCTCTTGATCCCTTTAGCCGTAAGGGCCATATCTAACTCCCTCTTGAATATATCCAATGAACTGGCATCAACAACTCTCTGTGGCAGGGAATTCCACAGGTTAACAACTCTCTGAGTGAAGAAGTTTCTCCTCATCTCAGTCCTAAATGGCCTCCCCCTTATCCTTAAACTTTGTCCCCTGGTTCTGGACTTCCCCAACATCGGGAACATTCTACCGGCATCTCACCTGTCCCGTCCCGTCAGAATCTTATATGCTTCTATGAGATCCCCTCTCATCCTTCTAAACTCCAGTGCATTATTCTATGATCCTATGATTCTATGTTATCACTGACATGCCCCAATTATTCAGAAAATTGTGATGCTTGTGCATGGAATAGCACAATCCTCCAACGCCTTCCGCTGATGCTCGTTAGAAAACCCAGGGAAGCACAAATCAGGCGCATTGACTCTGATTCTGGTTTCATGCTCCTTGGTGCTTGGCAACCATGTGTACTACCAGTGTAGAGAACATAGAACATAAGAACATAAGAATTAGGAACAGGAGTAGGCCATCTAGCCCCTCGAGCCTGCTCCGCCATTCAACAAGATCATGGCTGATCTGGCCGTGGACTCAGCTCCACTTACCCGCCCGTTCCCCATAACCCTTAATTCCCTTATTGGTTAAAAATCTATCTATCTGTGAGGAGCGGAACTTCAGCCCCACCATGACAAATTAAATTTGGATATCCTGGCCTGGTGTTATCCGTCGAATGAAAGCAAAGAGAACTGCTTATGATTGGGGGTTGATTCTCATGCAGATATCACTATTGCCTATAATAGTTGTGAGCATCAGCTGTGTGATTTGGCTCACAGTATTCCAATGAACAGGAACAACAGGTCCTTACTTATCCTAATAGAGTTGGTCCGGCGTATGAACCTGTGGGATGTCGCCGAAGAAAGATAAGTTGGATCAGCAAACGAGGAAGAGACCTTCAGCAAACACTTCGAGCATGTTGGACGTCCCAGCACACCTGGGCCTGGATGATCTGATGTCGAAGAGGCAGCCTTTAATAGCGGGGGACTCTCTGACCTTCCTTGGGGAGACTTGGACGAGATGTCGATTTATCAACTTGTGAAGGAGCTGGCAACCGACATCAGGGCGATGCCAGACATAAAGCTTCTTCAGGACAAGAATGCAGCCCTGAAGGAGCAACTAGTGAGTCTGCAAGAGGAAATCATGGGATTGAGGGAAGAAATGAGGAAATTGACGGATCTGATTGCACAACCAAATGCAGGGAAAGTGAGGTCCCTGAGCGATTTTGAATAAACGTATAAAAAAAAATAAAGTTAATACTACTAATTAGCACTTCACGGTGGCTGGATTTGTGGATCGTTTGGACAGTGGGGAACTGAACCATTCAGACCAGGCAGATCCTGGATTTGGGTTGCTGGTTATGCTGTGTTAGCTAATCTCTGTTGAGGCCTGCTACAATTGGCTTCAGTATCCTGATTAGGGTGGGGCGAGTGGGGGGGGGGCGGTGGGGTGGGGGGTGTGGGGAGGAAGGGGAGAAAGAACCAGAGTTCCTGCTCCTGAGCATGATCCAAGGGACAAAGGGAACAAAATTGGGAGGAAGATAAGTAATTCAGATAATTCAGAGGTCAAACATTTGGATTTATCTATCTGTAGTGTAAATAAGGACATTCCGTTGGCATAACAAAGCTGTCACATGAATGAGGAAAGCTGCCAATAGACAACAAAAGATCAGATGTATGCATATCCACAAACAGAGGATCCCTTCCTCCTCCCCACCACCTAAATCAGAAAGAACTTAAAAGAACTTGCATTGATACAGTTCTTTATCACATCTTCAGAACATCTCAAAGCGCTTCAGAGCCAATGAATTACTTTTAAAATGCAGTCATTATTGTTATGTAGACAAATTACTGGAGATTAAATAGATATACGACACTCAAGCACCAGAGACTCAGACCCATACAACACCGTGACTCCGTCAGAACTCGAGCCTGCACCAACCACAAGACATGACCTTGAATAGAGCGCCAGCACCAACTGCTGGGAAGCCAGATATATATCAGTGTACCACCATGAAAATGGGCCAGTTCTAACTGTAAGAAGGGAAAAACAGTAGCTACTTTTTTATTAGGAGCAGTAGTAACTCTCTTTCATCACACAACACCTACCTTGAGACAAACTTCTGGCTTACAAATAACAGTCATCTGGGTCAAGTGAGAGACTCAGGTCAACAAAATATCTCCTGATGTATGGTTGTGGTCCTATCTTTAAATGTACAGGCATATTCAAAGTAGAATTGTGTCAAACTTTTGAGATTTTTGAGTTTCAATGATTTTCTCACAAGAACATTCATTTTGAGTTTTGAGTTTTGTGACTCTTAGGGAGAATCTTTGTAAATATAATGTAAGCAATTCTATCTTGGAGGTTCCGCTGTACCTCCACTTGATTAGTGCAAGGAAGAGGATCAGGGCCTATGATGAGTTGAGTTTGAAGGCCGATCATAGAGCCAGGATTTTCCTTTAGGCAGTGTTTTGGTGGGCGGGGCGGAAAATGGGATGGGGACCCGGGACATGGATGCCCTCACTCTTTTATAGCAATCAGAGATTCCAGTGCCATTTACGTCAGATACCAGAAGCAGCCACCCAAATATGTGTGGCCATATTTAAATGCGGTGGTGATGACAGTGTGGCATTATGGGAAAGATTCTCCTCTGTGATCCTATGTAAGAACCTAATGATATAGGAACAGGAGCAGGCCATTTAGCCCTTTGAGCCTGTTCCCCCATTTGATGAGATCATGGCTGATCTGCGACCTAACTCCATTTACCCCTCTTTCGCCCATAACCCTTAATACCTTTGATTAACAAAAATATAACAACAACAACAACAACTTGTACTTATATAGCGCCTTTAACATAGTGAAACGTCCCAAGGCGCTTCACAGGAGTATTATGAGATAAAAGAATTTGACACCGAGCCGCATAAGTAGAAATTAGCACAGGTGACCAAAAGCTTGGTCAAAGAGGTATGTTTTAAGGAGCATCTTGAAGGAGGAAAGAGAGGTAGAGAGGCAGAGAGGTTTAGGCAGAGAGTTCCAGAGCTTGGGGCCATCAATGGTTGAGTGATTATAATCAGGGATGCTCAAGAGGGAAATATTAGAAGAGCGCGGACATCTCAGGGGGTTGTGGGGCTGGAGGAGATTACAGAGATAGGGAGGGGCAAGGCCTTGGAGGGATTTGAAAACAAGGATGAGAATTTTGAAGTCGTGGCATTGCTTAACCGGAAGCCAATGTAGGTCAGCGAGCACAGGGGTGATCGGTGAACGGGATTTGGTGAGAGTTAGGACACGGGCAGCCAGATTTTGTATCACCTCAAGTTCACGTAGTGTAGAATGTGGGAGGCCAGCCAGGAGTGTGTTGGATGCTGCCAACCGCAAAATCCAGACCATAGCTCTTTAGACACAAATCAATCCCGAGAGAGACTTCTTTGATGATTGGATTGGATATGTCCTCTCCCTCTCCCCCTCACCTCCCAAATTCTTCTGAGTTATATACACATCTTCAGACGCAATGAATGGGATAACCAAGCCCAGTGTTCATTTAAAAGCCCTGGTGACCTTAAGGTGCAGTTACAAGCTGACCAGGTTCAAATGGATCTGTTCCAAGAAGTAAAATTTGAGTTTCCATTTCCACATTTGGCTCAGTTCCTGGACATGTTGCAGCTTACACTTGATCAGACTCCACCTCAACAAAAGTTTGGATCCCAACAGATATTTTGCTGAGAAAGTGTCTCAGGATAATTGCTTCCAGCTGATTTAAGATCTTAGATCAGCATGATATAATCTAAAACATAAGGAGATCATTGTGGTTCCCCTTGTTTTCCATTACACCAATCATTGCACACAACTGTTTCAGAGAATATTTTATGCTTGTGAAGAACTCCGACTGCAACATTACTGGGCCCTTTAATCAGAGCAACCAGACTCCCAGAGTAGATTGAGAGCGTCAAGTAATCAAGTATATCCGAGAGCCTACTTATATTTTAAAATGTCTCCAAGGAAGACATCTACAGTGGCTCTCCAACTCTTTTGTATATTAACAATGAGGTGGAAGCCATTCTGCAATGAAGATCAGGCAAATTAAGCTCCTCCAAGGAACATTTCAGCAGCTTTAAGGTGGTGTTCATTTCTTTCCCATTCATACTCCCTTGTTACTGTTATCCACTTTTCTCTGCACTTAGATATAACCTGAAGACTGTCAGGGGACAGATTCTGATATAAGATTTGCTTCAGACGATCCGGTGTGGAGCCTTGCTCAACAGGAGAACAGATTAAACAATCATGCATAGCTTGTCCAATTAGTAACCGGACCAATTATCCAGTTATTAATCGTAATAACTGGAAAATCAGGAGGGCCAAAAGTTGGGCACACTAGCCCCTGCATCAATTGTCTACTCTGCCCTCCCGTTGAGCAAGGCTCCATGCCAGATGTGCAAAGTCAGAAACTTAATTTCAGTGTCAAGTTACTCTCGCTCTTTTATGTCAACTATTATGTTGTCTTTGTCTTTCCCAGGTTTTAAAGACAAGCTGAAAATACGGTTCACGCATTGTGTACCTAATTCAGAGATGTCAGCTTCATTTGATTCCAAGTCCAGCTGTACAAGATATTGCACAATATTCATTGCAGCGCATCTGGTGACTCACCCTTGATACGTTCCTGCATATACATCAGCAGCACCCTTTTTCTTTGTCAAGGCTGCTGCAATATATGGATCTGGCTACTGAGCTAGGGGCCGATCCAGTAGTCCCATTGCAGTTGTGGAGTAACTGTTGCTCTTTGGGTGCACTGTGAGAGCTATTAGCAGAAAGGTTAACCTTACATGAGTTCATAAGTCAGGTAAATTGCATATTAACATGTGTCACTTGGTGCACAGGGGCACACTGGGGCCTATGGGCAGGATACTGGTGACAACAGCCCTTAAAGCTGTCCTGTGAATTGTTCCGGCATTAATATCAATTTACAATATCTAGCATGGCAACAACGAGGCAAAGATGCATTACTGCTGCTTTTGAGGACACAGAAATTGAGGGTTTGCTGCATGATGTCCTGGCCAGAAGGATGACCCTGTTTGAAGCTTCTAAGACTGCACATAAACTTTGCAAGATAGGCGTACCAAACTGAAGAAAAGAAAGAGAGAAATAACTTTATATTTATAATAGCTCCTTTCATATATTTAGGTGACCCAAAGCACTATACAGCCAATGAATTACTTTTTAAGTGTAGTTGCTGCTGTTATGTAGGCAAACGCAGAATGCTGCATGTTGACGGACTCAGACTGCTGGGCCGAACGCATGGATGACACTCTCTCACTTCCCAACTCACTGTGCCAAGACATTCATAAAGATATCATCACACTGAATTATGATAGGTGTTGGTGTTTTTTGTAAATTCCTTCATTGTGCTGGTGTGTCCATTCCTCATTGTTAATTATCTTTGTGTCAGCAGTGGCTCAGTGGGTAGCACTCTCGCCTATGAATCAGAAGGTTGTGGGTTCAAGTTTCACTCCAGGAACTTGAGCACATAAATCTAGGCTGACACTCCAGTGCAGTGCTGAGGGAGTGCCGCATTGTCGGAGGTGCCATCTTTCAGATAAGATGTTAAACCGAGGTCCCGTCTGCTCTCAAGTGGACGTAAAAGATCCCGTGGCACTATTTCGAAGAAGAGCAGGGGAGTTATCCCAGTGTCCTGGTCAATAGTTATCCCTCAATCAACATAACAAAAACAGATTATCTGGTCAATATCGCACTGCTGTTTGTGGGAACTTGCTTGTGTGCAAATTGGCTGCCGTGTTTCCTACAGTGATTACATTTCAAAAGTACTTAATTGGCTGTAAAGTGCTTTGAGCCATGCCTTGAGAACCTCATTGTGCCTGGGTGGATATTCAGCTTCATAGAAACATAGAAAATAGGTGCAGGAGTAAGTCATTCGGCCCTTCGAGCCTGCACCACCATTCAATAAGATCATGGCTGATCATTCACCTCAGTACCCCTTTCCTGCTTTCTCTCCATACCCCTTGATCCCTTTAGCTGTACGGGCCATATCTAACTCCCTCTTGAATATATCCAATGAACTGGCATCTACAACTTCCTGCGGTAGGGAACTCCACAGGTTAACAACTCTCTGGGTGAAGAAGTTTCTCCTCATCTCAGTCGTAAATGGCTTACCCCTTATCCTTAGACTATGTCCCCTGGTTCTCGACTTCCCCAACATCGGGAACATTCTTCCTGCATCTAACCTATCCAGTCCCGTCAGAATTTTCTATGAGATCCCCTCTTATCCTTCTAAACTCCAGTGAATACAGGCCCAGTCGATCCAGTCTCTCCTCATCTGTCACCCTGCAGCCTTTTAGCGTCCTCCTCACAGCTCACACTGCCACTCAGCTTAGTATCATCTGCAAACTTGGAGATATTACACTCAATTCCCTCATCCAAGTCATTAATGTATATTGTAAATAGCTGGGGTCCCAGCACTGAGCCCTGCGGCACTCCACTCGTCACTGCCTGCCATTCTGAAAAGGATCCGTTTATCCCGACTCTCTGCTTCCTGTCTGCCAACCAGTTCTCTATCCACGTCAGTACATTACCCCCAATACCATGTGCTTTGATTTTGCACACCAATCTCTTATGTGGGACCTTATCAAAAGCCTTTTGAAAGTCCAAATACACCACATCCACTGGTTCTCCCTTGTCCACCCTACGAGTTACATCCTCAAAAAATTCTAGAAGATTTGTCAAGCAGAATTTCCCTTTCATAAATCCATGTTGACTTGGACCGATCCCGTCACTGCTTTCCAAATGTGCTGCTATTTCATCTTTAATAATTGATTCCAACATTTTCCTCACTACTGATGTCAGGCTAACCGATCTATAATTACCTGTTTTCTCTCTCCCTCCTTTCTTAAAAAGTGGTGTTACATTAGCTACCCTCTAGTCCATAGGAACCGATCCAGAGTCGATAGACTGTTGGAAAATAACTTGTAATAACCTCAATGTAGGAGTACCATGGCCTTCTCCATGATTTGGGCAGCAGTCATAAGTCACATCAGTAGTGAGGTTAGAGGAGTTGCATTTTCATTATGATTCTTCTTTCCAACATTTGACAAATAAATACAGAAGGTTGCCAAGACTTTGGTGTATCTGATTATGGTCAAAAACTGCTGTAGGGATGACCAGAGAACATCCTGCAAAATCACAATTGTTGTAATAGTATTGTACTTAGATATTGTCTGTAACCTTATGTAGATCATCACTCTGTGTGCTATTGACATCTCTGATTCTACAGATGGAGTATGCTGTTAGATCATGAATTCCAGCATTGTCTTTCCACTTTCTAGATCAAGGAAACCTTGATGGATATGGCATATATTGCTTGCCAATTAGCTTCTTCAAGTTATTTTCGTGGAGTACTAATTTTGAACTGTCTTACTCTCCAACTGCAAAGAGACTTGCCTTAAAATTATGTGAGGATTATTCTAATCTCCCGCCATAATTCCAACAGGAGGTCGGCAGAATCCCAATAAAAAGCGGAGACCAGACATTCCCCATTAAGCCTGGTCTCCGCTGCTTTTTGTAGAGTCTTTTGTAGAGTTATGGCAGGAGAACCAGAAGAACGGCTACAGAAGTTCAGTGTCACAGAGATGATAATGTGCGTCAGCACAGTTAATGTTCCTGCTCTCATTTGATGATTGTACTTCCTCACCTTGAATTGAAGAAATTTGATGAGTGAATTTGCATAAACTCAGGCAAGGATTTTGAAACAACAAAAGAATTTTGCGGCAAGCTGGTTATTAAAACCAACTGAGACATAAATCTATTGGTGTGGGTTATTAAGCTATGTCCATCTGTGTTCATGGAATCATAGAATCATAGAATCGTTACAGCACAGAAGGAGGCTATTCCGAGCGTCGAGCCCTTGCCGGCTCTCAGCAAGCGCACTTCAGCTAGTCCCAATCCCCTGTCCTTTCTCCATAGCCCTGCAATTATTTTTCTTTCGGGTATTTATCTAATTCCCTTTTGAAAGTCACGATTGAATCTGAGTCCACCACCCTTTCCGGCAGTGCACTCCAGATCATAACCACTCGCTGCGTAAAAAGGTTTTCCTCATGTCACCAATTGTTCTTCTGCCAATCACCTTAAATCTTTGTCCTCTGGTTCTCGACCCTTCCGCCAATGGAAACAGTTTCCCTCTATCTACACTGTCTGGACCCCTTGTGATTTTGAACACCTTTATCAAATCTCCTATCAATCTTCTCTGCTCTAAGGAGAACAAGCACAATTTTTCCAGTCTATGCATGTAACTGAAGTCCCTCATCCCTGGAACCACTCTTGTAAATCTTTTCTGCACCTTCTGTAAAGCTTTCAGATCCTTCCTAAAGCGCGGTGCCCAGAATTGGACCGTACTCCAGTTGTGACCGAACCAGTGTTTTATACAGGTTCATCATAACTTCCTTGCTTTTGTATTCTATGCCTCTATTTATAAAGCCCAGGATCCCGTATCTGTTTTTAACCGCTTTCTCAACCTGCCCGGCCATCTTCAATGATTTGTGCACATATATCCCCAGGTCTCTCTGTACCTGCACTACCTTTAGAATTATATCCTTTAGTTTATATGCCTCTCCTTGTTCTTCCTACCAAAATGTATCATTTCGCACTTTTCTGCATTAAATTTCATCTGCCACTTGTCTGCCCATTTCACCAGCCAGCCTATGTCCTCTTAAAGTCTATCCCTATCCTCCCCGCTGTTCACTATACTTTCAAATTTTGTGTCATCTGCAAATTTTGAAATAGTGCCCTGTACACCTAAGTCCAAATCATTAATATATATCAAGAAAAGCCATGGTCCTAGTACCAATTCCTGGAGAACACCACTGTATACCTTCCTCAAGTCCAAATTACCACCGTTCACCACTACTCTTTGCTCCGGTCACTTAGCCAATTCTGTATCCATGTTGCCATTGTCTCTTTCATTCCATGGGCTTCAACTTTGCTGGCTTGCCTATTAAGAGGCACTTTAACAAATGCCTTTTGGAAGTCCAGGTATGCCACATCAACTGCATTGCCCTCATCAACCCTCTCTATTACCTCAAGGGTGTTTTAGCCTTTGAGTCCTCAAATCCATGACAGTATCTAGTACACAGCACAGATTGTTCAGTGTGTTTCCTGCACAGAAGGAGGATTCCTGGGATTAAATTAGGCAGCTCTTCCTTTAGTCTGTTTATAGACATCAGGGAGGTGGCACAGCCTAGATCTTCCACTGTCATAATATCCATTTAGACTCCTCCTCAAGGCACATGTTGAAATGTAAACTTTGGATGGTATTCCTTGTAAGCTCTCTGGATGGATGAGGATGCTAAAATCATGTAGTACTGAGGTAAATGCAGATTTTACATAGTTCTTTTTTACTTCAATAAGTCGAGGGGTCACAGGACGTGAGTTTTTCCGATCATCTGCCACAACTTTGGTGAAAGAGCCAAGGAAATTCCGGAAAAGCGGTGCAGTGATTACATTGTTTTCCTTGATTTTTGTGACTCCTCCGTCGATGTTGTGGCAGATGATCATGAGGAGCTCTGCAGAAATTCACTCCTGTAGTCCCTAAGATAAACTTGAGCAAATACAGCATGGCTTACAGGTTTGCTGTTCATAGCTTTGTCAATGTCTTCACCGCATGTACATGTAAAGGGTGTACTTGCTATAAATCCTTCCTCATTAACTGCCCAACTTTAACAAACCTAACACTCTTGGCAATAAGGAAGTTACATAGGAACATGAGTAGGCCATTCAGCCAATGAGCCTGTTCCACTGTTCAATTATGTCATGGTTGATCAGCATCTCAACCCTATTTACCCTCCTCCTCTGTTCCATACACTTGATACCCATACCTAACAAAAATCTATCAATCTCAGACGTGAAAATTTCCATTGATCTAGCATCTACAGCCTGTTGGGTTATGCCCCACCAGAGGATATACTTTTTCTCTATTTACCCTATCGATTGGACATGCCGCTTCCTGTCTTTCAGGATGTGATCCTGTTGTTGTCATTATCCACACTTATGCCAAATTAATAAGTTCTGAGACAAAAGCAAAATCTGCAATGAAACAGAAAATGCTGGCAATACTCAGCAGGTCAGGCAGCATCTGTGGAAAGAGAAACAAAGTTAACGTTTCAGATGACCTTTCATCAGAACTGGAAAATGTTACAGATGTAACAGGTGTTAGGCAAGTACAGAGGCAAAGAAAGGAGGGAAGGGAGGAAAGAACAAAAAGGAAGGTCTGTGATAGGGTGATTGGTAGGAGAAATTAAATGACGGTGTTGGTGGCTTTGCAGAACACCTCAAGTTATTTTTTTGTGGAGTACTAATTTGAACTTTCTTACTCTCCAATTGCAAGCGTGACCCTAAGCTTCCGGTCGCCTGTCACTTTAATTCTCCGCTGCACTCCCACTCTGACCCCTCTGTCCACGACCTCCTACACTGTTCCAATGAAGCTCAACATAAGCTCATGGAACAGCACCTCATCCTGAAGGCACTTTACAGCGAGTTCAACAATTTCAGATCATAACTGTAATGTCTGTAAGCTTGTAATGCTTGTAGCTCCACACTGTGGATGTGGATGTATTGTGTACTGCAGCTGCATAGTTAATCATTAAACAGCAGGCAGCTTTCCGGAGAGTTCCGAGAGAGCAGCCTGCATGTTAGGAAGCTGTGTGTGCTGTGCTCTGTGAAGATATCACAATAACCTCTGCCCCAATTTTTTCGGACGGCAGATGTTGATAATTCTGCTATTCTCATTTACACCTCTTCTAGACTCATTTTTTGTTTCTTTACTTGTTCCCTTACCAGCTCCTTTTGTCTCACACCATCACCCCTTTTGTCATTCAATGTCTCCTGCTTTCCACCCAATCACAGACCTTCCCTTTTGTTCTTTCCTCCCTCCCCCTTTCCCTGCCTCTGTACTTGCTTAAAACCTGTTTCTATCTCCACAGATGCTGCCTGACCCACTGAGTTTTTCCATCATTTTCTGTTTTTATTTATCATAAGTTCTGAGTACTGGTTGGCCAATTTGAGTGAGCATGTCCTTCACAATCATCTCCATACTCTAATATTACAACACAGTGTCCATCTTTCAGCATGAAATGATGTTAGAGTAGATGTAACAGGATATTAGTAACATGACATTCAAGTTCATGTAGGCACTCTGATATTTGTTTATGACTGTTATGTTCATCAGGTCAATTGAAAATGATACCATTACAAAGCAGGACTCGTGCTGCAGCAGCAGAAGAGGCAGGAACTGTATTAAAAGGGCAGAAAAGCCCTAGAGAAGACTATTACAACGTTCCCACCACAAGGCCTCGGCTAAGTCTTTGATATTTCAGGGCCTTCATGCCACTACCTCAGGAACTATTGCCAGATTTCCCCTGGCAGTCCTGGGGATCAATGTAAAAAGGAAAATCAATGGGGAATTCAGGCCCTGCCTCTCCACCAACATTTGCAGTTGTAGGCAAGCAAGAGCAGGGGAAGCAAAACTTAAGTTAGGGCAGGGAAGAGGCGAAAGATCTTACTGCCCGATTTTTCCTGCCATTTCTGTTGCTAGCCCACCTGATTTGGGGGGGAGAGCAGATGAAAATTCAGGCCTAAAAAGAAAGACTTTCATTTATATAGTGCCTTCCACAACCTCAGGACATCCAAAAGCATTTTACAGCCAATTAAGTATTTTGAAGTGTAGTCATTGTTGCAGTGTTGGAAACACAGCAGCCAATTTGTGCACATCATGCTCCCACAAACAGCAATTGATAATGGCCAGATATCTGTTTTTTAGTGATGTTGATTGAGGGATTGACTCAGAGGCGAGTGAGCATGCTACCAACTGAGCCATGGCTGACACTTGAGTCAGGAGACACATTTAATTGCTAATTTTTTTGAGTTTCTTAACTTATAAATATCTCTTTTACTCGTGATTTTTTATCTAGCTCAAAAGTTGAAGGTAGCTCTAACCCACATTCTGCCTTGTCAAGCATACTCCATTCACATCACTCCTCACACTCACTTCACTTTCAGCAACACCCATCATTCCATTTCAATGCAGAACATCACCTCCTCTTCCTCCATCCACTACTGCCACTCAACTTAATCCTCATGTAATCTGATACCAACTCAGTCAGCTCCCCAATTCTCAATACACATTTTCAAATGTCCCTGTCAACACATTCTTCAAATGCATGCCAGTGCCACTCATGATGCATCTGTCTGATTGTCACCCTCATCGAATGCACTGCATCCATCAGATGCCTTAAAACCACTCATAGATCTGTCATGCAACCCTTTCAAGAGAAGAGAGCACTGAATGCCAAGGAGAGGGCGGAGATCAAAGGTGGAACCCCACAGATCGTGGAGCTTAGCACAGCAGAAGATAAGACATTGAAGATAAGCAACATCTTTGTCTCCTTCAGCATCGGCGAGAATGGTAGTACGTTGCAGCAGGGTGTCAGAATTAATCTCTCAAACCCTCAAAGCCCTCTCCTACAAGACAAAGTCATCTTGATTTGACTTCAGCACTGAATCAAATATGAATTACACTGCCACTGTTTTGGGAGAGATTGCTAAACTGGAATTTCCTTATCCTTGGTCTGTGGTGGAAGCAGATTCAATAGTAACTTTCAAAAGGGAATTGGATATATACTTGAAAAGGACAATATTTAAAGGGCTATGGGGAATGAGCAGAAGAGTGGTACTAATCAGATAGCTCTTTCAAAGAGCCAAATGGCCTCCTGCTGTGCTGTAACTTTCTATGATCCTATAAGAAACTAAGGGTCTGATTTTCCCTGGATACTTTAGGTACTAAAGAGCCTCCGAGATGACCAAGATGAAGCCTGAAGCTGAAATGCTGGTTTAGCTCACATTTAGCGTAAGACGCCATCTGGAGTTGAAGCTTGCGCTAGGAACGGCTGCCCGGAGGATTGTTAAGTAGCCGATTGCCACTTAAATTATCTGCTAGCACTCATTAAAGAGGCTGCATAGCATTTTGATGGCTAGTGTTTGACCTAATACTCTCTTCTTAGAGTGACCAGCAGATTGTAAGTAAACTAGTCGTTGCAGAGGATTTTGAGCGCTATTTAAAGGTATCTCACCTTTTACAGTTCATTTGCTGCTGGAGGTGTGAAGGGCACTTTTGAAACACATCCGGAGACTTTCTGGGACATTTTGTCAAGACTTCACCGACACTCTATAAATATTTATTCTGGAAATTCTCTGAGGACTTTACCTAAAACTAATAGTGCTGCGCTACTCCACCTATTCGGCACCTTATAGCAGACACCAGGAGAAATGGAGCACTTGGTCATCGGCATTTTGCTAGGGCTCCCCCTTAGTCTGCAGGAGGAATGGGAGGAGGAGTTGAGGCCCACCAGCTGCTGCAGGAGAGAGAGAGACAGGAGGGTGGGGTAGACTACTTACCCATACCGCGGGTACAGGATATCCCCCCTCCGCTGGATCTCATCCACCAGTGCTGTGTCCGAGAACCTGTGAACCCTCTCACTCGGTCCTTGAGTTATCCCGATATGTGCCACTGTGTGTCAGCCAGCACACTCCATCAACTTCAGTGGAAGAGGGTGAGTGGAGCCCACCTATAGGATGTAGCTATTTGCACTAGAAAATGCTCTGATAGGCTCTCCATGATCACATGACCTAATTGTTGATTGGACGCCTTGGAGGATGAGCCACACCAAGAAGTTTCTCTGGAATGCCCAGCACAAGTTCTGAGTGACTTTGCAAAGTGTAATTTGAGCCATTCTGACTTCAGACCCCAGAAAGGATAGAGCTCCCCCATCCCTGCCCAAGTTCCTGACTCCCCCAGCCCACGTTCATGCCTCCTCTAGCCAAAGTGCCTTACCCCCACCCCAGCCAAAGTTCCTTCCCCCCCCAACCCAAGCTCCTGCCCCCCCGACCAAGTTTATGCCTCCCCCAGCTGAAGTTCTTCAACCCCCCGCCAACCTAAGCTCCTGCCCCCCCCCGACCAAGTTTATGCCTCCCCCAGCCGAAGTTCCTTACCCCTCCCTTCCCTAGAGCCGAAGTTCCTTACCCCACCCTTCCCCAGAGCCGAAGTTCCTTACCCACCCACCGCCCCACAAACGGGTCACAGATTGTTAACAGGTATATTGGGTATGAAGTGAATAGTGACAGTGTCGTGATTTCCGGATTTCATCCACTCCAATGATGTCCTTTGTCACACATGCACCGAGCTTTCCGAGAAATCGGGTGTGGGTGTAAAGGGGCTGGGGTTGGAAGAACGTGATCCATCTTCCCTGAGTTCCCTCTCTCCCCTCCGATCACCTCTCCTGCATCCCCTCTCTCCCCCCCAGTTTCTGTCTCTCTCTCCCAGTCTCTCTCTCTCGCTGCCCCCAGTCTCTCTCCCTCTGCCCCCACCACCCCCCGTCTCTCTCTCTCTCTCTGTCTCTCCCCCACTCCCGGTTTCTCTCTCTTCCCCTGCCCCGCAGTCGCTCTCTCTCTCCCGCGCCCCCAGTCTCTCCTCCTCTCTCGTCTCTCTCTCCCCTCCCCCATGTCTCTCCCTATCCCCCCGTCTCTCTCCCCCCGTTTTTCTCTCTCTCTTCCTCCCACCACCCGTCTCTCTCCCCGCCCCCCCATCATTCTCCACCCCCCGTTCCGTGACTCTCCCCCCCCCCGCCATCTCTCAGTCTCTTTCTCTCCTCCACCCGTCTTTCTGTCTCGCCCCCCCATCTCTCTCTCTCGCCCCATCTCTCTCTCTCTTGCCCCTCGTCTGTCTCTCTCCCTCACCCTTCTCTCTCTCTCACGCCCCCATCTCTCTCTCTCACTCCCCGTCTCTTTCTCTCTTCCCCCCGTGTCTCTCTCTCTCCCCCCATGTCTCACTCTCTCCCCCGTGTCTCACTCTCTCCCCCCGTCTCTCTCTCTCTCCCCCCCCCCCGCCCCGTCTCTCTCTCTCTCGCTCCCTGTCTCTCTCTCCTCCCCGTCTCTCTCTCACTCTCACCACCCGCCCTCCCCCCCGCATCTCACTCCCCCGCCCCATCTCTCTCTATCCCCCCACCCCGCCCCGTCTCTCCCTCATTCTCCACCCCCCCCCACCCCGTCTCTCTCTCTCTCTCCCCTGCCCCCCGGGTCTCTCGCTCTCTCAGCCACACCCACCCCGCAGGTCTCTCTCTCTCTCTCTCTCTCTCTCTCTCTCCCACTAACTCCGATGTTTTCACTCCCACAGAAGGCCGTGAAAATGTTTCAAGCTAGAAGCAGCACCAGGCTCTAGTAGCTTCAGCTCCACGTGGCTCATGGCCACTTCTTCATACGTCGGACTGCGCATGCACGACCAAATTGAGGGCCGGTGCTCAAAAAGGGGGCGGAGTCCAATGCGCACATGTGCAGAAGGAAACAGAAAATTCAAATGCAAATAGTCACTCTCCCACATATATTGCTTGATGAAAACTGTAATAAGTGTTGAGTGCTAAACCTGTAGGTGTCTCTGTTTTAGCGCCTCCAGGCAAGTTCAAATTATGGTCAGCAATTAGGATCAAAATTGTGTGCTAAATCCAGACATTCAAACAGGCGTGTCTTATTAACACAGCACCTATTTAGTACCTGTTTTCACCCTACCACCAAAATAACCCCCGAAATCTCCTCACGCTGATGTCTATTAACCCTTATCCTTCTGACTAAAATGGAAGTCCACAAGAGTGGGGCAACAAATATTTTCAGCAGTGTTCTCTGGGCTCCTCAATACAAGTTCTGGCAGGCTAAGAAAGCTTTAAACACACACAAAAATATAAAGCAAATCTACCCTCAAAGTCCATCAGTGATTCTATTCAACCATCCTCCCAGTATTACAGCTTCACAAGCTCATCTCTTATCAACCTGAAACGTACTGTAAGCTTTGTGTTCTGCCCAGCCATAACTTGCTGGGGCTTCCTGTTTTCTGATTCCCAAAAGAGATCTATTGGTTTTATGTTAATAACCTATCCCTATTTTACATTACAGAAGTGAAATACACCTCACCTTCGAGAACTCAATAAAAATCTACAATTACATTTAACACAATTTTAACCTTCCCATTGATGTCCTTGTCACACAGTGCTCTCATTTTCATATCAAATTGAATGCTTTCAACAGAATCCAAAATAAACGAAGCTACTGATGTCAGAATACTTGAAGAATATGTTATCTGGCCCCCTGTTTCAAAAAGACATCATAGGTTATGAATATAAATGATACTTGATAGGAAAATGGGTAATGCATTTTTTATTGCGCACGTGAGTTATGTATGGCTGTGTCATGTCACAAGTGTAATAAAAATTGTGTTACCACATTCCCTAACAAATATACTAGGGTAGCTTTTTGTCTTCACTGGCTGTGCAATAATCTAGTCGAGCAGAACACCCGCCCGTTATAGAACCTCCCCAATTTTCATTCTATTAATGTACATTTATATAGTGCCTTTAACATTTTAAAGTCCCCATTGCTTCATAAAGGAGGTAGGTAGTGTTATATATTTAACACTTTGTAACCTGCATCACATCTAACCACCAGAGGGCCCACCTGTTGGAGTCCCAAGTGATCCCAGCATCCCTTGGGAGCACAGTATATAAGCAGGCCGCCCACGAGGTACCTGTACCCTGGAATTGTAATAAAGGAGCTAAGGTTACACTTGCTCATTACACACAGTACTCAGTCGAACCCTTTATTATGAGTGTAACAGGTAGGACAATGGACACTGAGACATGAAGAGAGAAATGAAGGTGGGTAATCAAAAGCTTCATCAAAAAGATGGGTTTTGAGAAGGTATTTAAAGGTGAAGAGAGGAGTTTAGGGACGGAGTTCCAGCGACTGGAGCCGAAGCATCTGAAGGATCTGCCACCAATCGTGGCATAAAGGCAAGGGCGGGGAGTGATGCCAGAGTTAGAGGACGTGTGGGAGAGGTCA
Source organism: Pristiophorus japonicus (assembly GCF_044704955.1). NCBI lineage: Eukaryota > Metazoa > Chordata > Chondrichthyes > Pristiophoridae > Pristiophorus > Pristiophorus japonicus. The sequence goes on from NC_091981.1 coordinate 61,837,754, forward strand.
TAAGGCCGGATGAGGTTACAGAGATATGCCCTAAAATTCCCTGGGTCATGAACTCAGCATAATCATCAAGATCCTTTTCAGAATGGCAGGCAGTGACTAGTGGGGTGTCGCAGGGTCCAGTGCTGGGACCCCAGCTATTTACAATATACATTAATGATTTAGACGAAGGAATTGAATGTAATATCTCCAAGTTTACAGATGACACTAAGCTGGGTGGCAGTGTGAGCTGTGAGGAGGATGCTAAGAGGCTGCAAGGGGACAGTTAGGTGAATAGGCAAATGCATAGCAGATGCAGTATAATGTGGATAAATGTGAGGTTATCCACTTTGGTGGCAAAAACAGGAAGACAGATTATTAGCTGAATGGTGACAGATTAGTAAAAGGGGAGGTGCAACGAGACATGGATGTCACAATACATCAGTCATTGAAGGTAGGCATGCAGGTACAGCAGGCAGTAAAGAAAGCAAATGGCAGGTTGGCCTTCAGAGCGAGGGGATTTGAGTATAGGAGCAGGAAGGTCTTACTGCAGTTGTACAGGGCCTTGGTGAGACCACACCTTGAGTATTGTGTGCAGTTTTGGTCTCCTAATCTGAGGAAGGACGTGCTTGCCATTGAGGGAGTGCAGCGAAAGTTCACCAGACTGATTCCCGGGATGGCAGGACTGACATATGAGGAAAGATTGAATCAGCCGGCTACGCTTATATTCACTGAAATTTAGAAAAATGAGAAGGGATCTCATAGAAATTTATAAAATTCTGAAGGAACTGGACTGATTAGATGCAGGGAGAATGTTCACGATGTTGGGGAAGTCCAGAACCAGGGGTCACAGTCTAAAGATAAGGGGTAAGCCACATAGGACCGATATGAGGAGAAACTTTTTCACGCAGAGAGTTGTGAACCTGTGGAATTCTCTGCCACAGAAAGTGGTTGAGTCCAGTTCATTGGACATATTCAAAAGGGAATTAGATGTGGCCCTTACAGCTAAAGGGATCAGGGGGTATGGAGAGAAGGCAGGGGTGAGGTTGCTTGATCAGCCATGATCATATTAAATGGGCCGAATGGCTTGCTCCTGCACTTATTTTCTATGCTTCTATCACATCCACCAGCACTGATACCACAGGTTTTGCAGGGTTATTGGGAGGGCACCTCTTTAACATGCGGCAGACGGGCACAAGCACCACATTGGGCCTGTCTCTGGAGACCATCTGCCCCATAACAATGGAAATCCCAGCATTCCTCTGCCTGTGTGGGTGGGGGTTTGCCTAAACCCACCCCCAACTCCAACAATCCTCCTATTCGCCTATTGAGCAATAGTGCCAATCCGGTGAAACTTTAAACAAACATTGAACTCTCCAGGGACCCAGGCTGCTTGCCTAGCCAAGACCCCACTGGTGGGGCCCACATACACACTTGTGGAGGCTCCACTCACTAGGTATTCCTGGAGACACATTAATGTCACTTCAGATTTCGAAGTTTTCAAGTTTAAGCACCATGCCAAGGGCTCAATTTTTCCCGGTCATTTGCATCGTTTTTTTGTCACGCGCCTTTTTTATTGGGCGTATTTTTTTTTCCAAGTTTCCCCCTCGTGATCTGCGCCGGCGTATCTGACTTAGTTACAATTTTTCTAGGCCAGTTTTCTTTTACGTCATGTAGTCCCTCATGTCTGCGCCAGATTTTATAATTTTTTGCAGTTTGGCCAAAATCTTTTCCTCCTAGGTCGGTGTTGTGCATGGAGAAAGAGTCAGACTGAACACTGTGAGCTCAAAGTAAAGTGTGACCTTAGTCTTTTATTGCAGGTCTCCAGAGTGCCTCTCCAACCTTTGAAACCTCCTTAAATACCTGTGCTCCCAAGGGGTTATGGGATTCCTTGGGACACCAGGGGATGAGCCCTCTGGTGGCTGTACAGAGTAAATACAAGTCGACATATATAACAACACTGCCCCCCTCCCCCCCGCCAAAGTCAATAGTGTAACTATTTACAATGTGAGTTGATCTGGGGCCCTTCTTGCCCTGGTTGATCATCTCGGTGTGAATGCTGGTGTTGTTGAATCATTTGTTGGGCCCTCACTGGGCTGCTGTGCAGCTGGCCTTGCTGGGCTGCCTGGTGTGTTGGGCCCTGCAGGGCTGCTGTGGATGATGGGTTCTGCTTCATGGTCAACTGTGGTGCCGGTTGGCACTGGTGTGTATGTTGGGGGATCAAAAAAGGTTGGGTCCAAGGTAGATTGCTCAGGATAGTCCATGAATCTGAGTTTGATTTGGTCCAATTGTTTCCAGTGAATGAGTCCATTTGAAAGTTTGACCCGAAACACCCTGCTTCCCTCGTTGGCCACGACAGTGCCGGGAAGCAACTTGGGACCTTGTCCATAAGTTAAAACAAATACAGGATAATTGATTTCAATCTCGCGTGACACATTTGCGCTATCATGGAATGCACTTTGTTGTAGCCGCCTGCTCTCTACCTGTTCATGTAGATCAGGGTGAACTAACGAGAACCTTGTCGTAAGTGCTCTTTTCATGAGCAGTTCAGCAGGTGGGATCCCAGTGAGTGAGTGGGGTCTCGTGCAGTAGCTAAGCAGGACTCGGAATAGGCGAGTCTGCAGCAAGCCTTCAGTTACCGTCTTCAAGCCTTGCTTGATGGTTTGCAAGCCTTCAGTTACCCTCTTCAAGCCTTGCTTGATGGTTTGCACTGCTCTCTCTGCCTGACCATTGGATGCTGGTTTAAATGGGGCAGATGTGACATGTTTGATCCCGCTACGGGTCATGAATTCTTTGAACTCAGCACTGGTAAAACATGGCCCGTTGTCGCTCACCAGGACATCGGGTAAGCCGTGTGTGGCAAACATGGCCCGCAGACTTTCAGTAGTGGTAGCAGACGTGCTAGCCGACATTATCTCACATTCAATCCACTTGGTGTACGCGTCTACAACCACAAGGAACATTTTACCCAAGAACGGGCTTGCATAGTCGACGTGTGCCATAGACCATGATTTGGAGGGCCAAGACCTTAAACTTAGCGGCGCCTCCTTGGGTACATTGCTTAACTGCGAGCATGTATTACATCTGTGAACGCGGTACTTTAAGTCCGCATCGATACCAGGCCACCACACATGGGATCTGTCGATCACTTTCATCATTACGATGCCTGGGTGGGTACTGTGGAGGTCATTGATGAAGGTGTCTCTGCCCTTCTTGGGGACCACTACTCGATTGCCCCACAGAAGGCAGTCTGCCTGTATAGGCATTTCATCTTTGCACCACTGGAACAGCTTTATCTCTTCCTGCATTTCCACTGGGACACTGGACCAGCTCTCGAGAAGCACATAGCTTTTGACTAGAGATAATAAGGGGTCCTGGCTTGTCCAGGTTTTGAACTGCCGAGCAGCGATGGGTGATTGCTCACTCTCAAATGCTTCCATAACCATGGCTAGATCTGCGGGCTGCGCCATTTCCATCCTCGTGGTGGGCAATGGCAGCCTACTGAGAGCATCGGCGCAGTTTTCTGTACCTGGCCTGTGGCAGATGGCATAGTTGTATCCGGACAATGTGAGCGCCCATCTCTGGATGCGGGCCGATGTGTTGGTATTTATCCTTTTACTCTCGGAAAACAGAGATATAAGAGGCTTATGGTCAGTTTCCAATTCGAATTTTAGCCCAAACACGTATTGATGCATTTTCTTTACCCCATAGACACACGTTAACGCTTCTATTTCATTCATGCTGTAGGCTCTTTCAGCCTTAAACAGACTCCTGGATGCATAAGCAACCGGTTGCAGTTTCCCGAAATCATTAGCTTGTTGCAATACACACCCGACACCATATGACAACGCATCACATGCTAGTACCAAATGCTTACATGGATCATACAACACAAGCAATTTGTTTGAGTATAACCATTTTTTCGCTTTTACAAAGGCATTTTCTTGGCTTTTGCCCCAAACCCATTCGCCCCCTTTTCGTAGTAAGACATGTAGTGGTTCTAGCAGTGTGCTGAGACCTGGTAAGAAGTTACCAAAGTAGTTCAAGAGTTCCAGAAACGACCACAGCTCCATCACGGTCTGTGGCCTTGGTGCGTTCTCAATTGCCTCCGTCTTCGCGTTGGTGGGCCTGATGCCGTCTGCCGCAATCCTCCTTCCCAAGAACTCCACTTCAGGTGCCAGGAAAACGCACTTCGAGCGTTTTAACCTGAGCCCCACGCGGTTGAGTCGACTAAGAACCTACTCCAGGTTCAGCAGGTGCTCGACTGTGTTCCGACCTGTGACCAAGTTGTCGTCCTGGAAGACCACGGTGTGCGGGACCGACTTCAGTAAAATTTCCATGTTTCTCTGGAATATCGCCGCCGCTGATCGGATTCCAAACGGGCATTTGTTATAAACAAAAAGACCCTTGTGCGTGTTGATGCAGGTGAGGGCATTCGATGATTCCTCCAGTTCCTGCGCCATGTCGGCTGAAGTCAGATCCAGCTTCGTGAACGTCTTTCTTCCCGCCAGCGTTGCAAAGAGGTCATCTACCTTTGGTAGTGGATATTGGTCCTGCAGGGAGAAACGATTGATAGAGACTTTCTAATCGCCACAGATTCTGACGGTGCCATCTCCCTTGAGGACTGGCCCACTCGCTGAACTCGATCGGTGAAATGATGCCCTCTCGTTGCAGCCGGTCTAGCTTGATCTCTACCCTTTCTCTCATCATGTACAGTACTGCTCTCACCTTGTGATGGATAGGTCGCGCCCCCAGAATTAGGTGGATCTGCACTTTTGCTCCTTGGAATTTCCCGATGCCTGGTTCGAACAGCGAAGGAAATTTGTTTAAGACCTGGGCACACAAAGTGTCGTCAGCATGCAATAGTGCTCGGACATCGTCCCAGTTCCAGCATATCTTTCCCAGTCAGCTCCTGTCGAGCAGCGTGGGACCATCGCCCGGTACCACCCAGAGTGGTAGCTTGTGCACCGCTCCATCGAGGGAGACCTTTACAGTAGCACTGCCGATTACAGGAATCAGTTCTTTTGTGTAAGTTCTTAGTTTCGTGCGAACTGGAGTGAAGACTAGCCTTGAGGCCTTGTTGCACCACAATCTTTCGCAAGTCTTTTTGCCCATGATGGACTGGCTCGCGCCCGTGTCCAGCTCCATTGACACCGGGAGTCCATTTAGTTCAACATTCAGCATTATCGGGGGACAATTCGTGGAGAATGTGTGCACCCCATGTACCTCTGCCTCCTCTATCTGAGGTTCTGGTTTGTCGTGATCCTCTGTGGATCTGAACTCCTCTGCAACATGGTCATTTGCAGGTTTAACAGGCTTAGCAGCTCGCCTGCACAATCGTTGGAGGTGTCCCATTGTTTCACAGCCCTTGCAAACGTACTCTTTGAATCGGAGTGAATGGAAACGACGATCACCCCCGCAGCACCAGCCAGGTGTTAATGGCCTTGCATTCATCACCCTTGATGGTGGACTCTGAGACATCCGCGGACGTGTAGGTGCAGGTATGTGTGACCTGCCCTGCACATTACAATTCGAAAACAACATCACTTTGTTCACAGTGCTTGTAGCAGCACTTTTGTGCTCAGAGATTTGCTTCGTATTGTCACTGGTGGCAATGAACGCCTGGGTTATCACTATGGCCTTACTCAAGGTTGGGGTCTCTACAGTCAAAGTTTTGTGGCCAATACCAAGTACGAAAAAGTCTCTGAGCATCTGCTCCAAATGTCCTTCAAATTCGCAATGTCCTGCAAGGCGGCTTAGCTCGGCGACATAACGCACCACTTCCTGGCCTTCAGACCTTTTGTAGGTGTAGAACCGGTACCTCGCCATCAGAACGCTTTCCTTCGGGTTCAAATGCTCTCGGACCAGTGTGCACAAATCATCGTACGATTTCTCCGTGGGTTTCGTTGGAGTGAGCAGATTTTTCATGAGGCCATACGTTGGTGCCCCACAGACGGTGAGGAGGATCGCCCTTCGTTTGGCAGTGCTCTCTTCCCCATCTAGTTCATTGGCCACGAAGTATTGGTCAAGTTGCTCCACAAAAATCATCTCTCTCCGAAAATGTCTCCAGGATGCCCACTGTTCTCTGCATCTTTGGGTTCGCTATCTGTATCTCATCCCCAGTTGTTCTGTATGGAGAAAGAGTCAGACTGAACACTGTGAGCTCAAAGTAAAGTGTGACCTTAGTCTTTTATTGCAGGTCTCCAGTGTGCCTCTCCAATCTGTGAAGCCTCCTTAAATACCTGAGCTCCCAAGAGATTATGGATCCCTTGGAACTCCGGGGGATGAGCCCTCTGGTGGCTGTAGAGAGTAAATACAAGTCCACATATATAACAGTCGGCATATCTGGCCACCCCCGAAAAACCTTCTGGGGACTTAAGAAAACTTGCGCACATTCACAAATCTGCGCTGAAAGATGCCATTGTTTTTAAATTGAAGATTTTGGAGGGAATCAAGAACACTGTCAAAATCAATAATAAAGTTCAACTTTTTTTACCTGTCAACGTAGTAAATGTAAATTTGTTGGATTTCAGAAGATTCCTAATTTTTTTACTCACTCACACACCACCAACGAATGTCTTGAAGCAGGACTGGTGGCTGGAGGGTCGTAGTTTTGGCCGGCAGAATCGGCCCCGTGTTCGGAAACAGGGGCTCGGGGCTCAGCTGGAAAACAAGCCGAGTTGGGCGGGGGTGGGGGGTGCGGGGGGAAGAAGAGAGAGAGCGAGGAGCCGATCGGAAGGCTTCGAGTCCAGGGAGCGAGGTACTGATTGGAGGGCTTCGAGTCCGGGGACCAAGGTGCCAATCGGAAGCCTTCTGCACTGAGGCCGGGCAACGAGGGGCCAATCGGAAGGCTTCTGAAGACTGCAATGACTGGGGGGAGGGGTGGGGGTTGGTGGGGGGAGGGGGGAGAGAGAAGGGGAGAAGTCACAAGACTGCAATTAGTTAAGGGGTGCGGAGGAGAGAGGAGAAGTCACAAGACCTTGGGTGTGGCCTATCCATATAGACCTTGAGGAGAGAGAGAACTGCGAACCTGTCCTGCTTGCTTTCCTGCCATTTTGAGCTTCTTTCAAAGATTAAATTTAAGTATGGGGGCAATACTGACAAAGCCATACCTTGTGCGAACCTTTTGCATCATGGTGCTATGTAGGAGACAATTGATTCGATATTATCGCATCAGGAACATCAGAACCCATAGGGTGCTGGGCAGGAGGCCTTACCCACCTTGGTTATATCGAGACAGGCATTCCTACCTCAACCTGAGTGATGCAGACTGTGTCAGAAGGCTGCGTTTCCGCAAAGAGGTTGTAACTGAGATCTGTGAGTTTGTCAAAGCAGACCTGCAACCTACACGTATCAGGAGGACTGCTTCATCAGTTGAAGTGAAGGTTACAGCTGCACTTTCATTCTATGCCTCCGGCTCGTTTCAAGCTACAACTGGGGATGTGTGCGCCATCTCTCAACATGCAACACATGTCTGCATTCACCAGGTGATGGCTGCACTGTATGCGCAGGGAAATGAATTCATAAAGTTCCCCATGACCGCCCAAGCAATCCATGACAGGGCAGCGGCTTCTCCAGGAGTGTTGGCTTAACAAGGGCTGCATTGGTTGTACCCACATCGACTTGTGAGCACCTTTGGAGGATTCAGAGATGTACAGGGACAGAAAAGGTTCCCACTCCATTAATAATCAGCTCGTGTGTGACGACATGCATCATATCATGTCAGTTGATGCAAGATGCCCTGACAGCACCCATGATGCATTCATCCTACACGACAGCGTTATATCTGCCATGTTTCAGCAGCAGCAGCCAGAAGGGCAGAGCTAGCTACTGGGAGACAAAGGGTACGGCCTCGCCACCTGGCTCATGACACCCCTACACATAACCTGGATGGAAGCTGACTATGAATACAACATGTCGCATATTACGACGTGCAGCATCATGAAGAGCTCTGCCCTTCCGGCTGCTGCTGCTGAAACATGGCAGATATACCGCTGTCGTGTAGGACAGGTAAAAAAAGTTGAACTTTATTATTGATTTTGACAGTGTTCTTGATGGGTGCTCCCAAGTGATCGGTAACCGATGCGTTCAGTGGATGGTGTCCATGCAGTCTGGTGGCGGCACGGTGCCCCATGCTGGCAGTGGGAACCCGGTTGGCTCAAGTTGCCTGCTCTCGGGGCTATTGCCGTTGCTCCTAGCGTCGGGCAGGTTCACAGATATCTGTGACCTCCCTGTCCTTTCTTTGTGCCTTGGTTCGTGGCTGCTCCCTAAGGAGCTATCATCGAGCAGTACACAGGGAACTGCTGACTCGCTTGCCTGGGCGTTGTTTGGTTTGGGATCCTGGCTGGTCCTGGCCCCCTTTGGGAGAATTGTCACGGGTGACCCTTCGTTCCCGGATATGGCCTTGGTGGCGATGGGGTTTGGGGGCTGCGCCTTAGCACAGTTTGCTCTTTCAGGCTCGTGGCGGTTGGTGCCATTGGGGTGGGGCCAATCAGGGGCAGGGTATCGATACCGGTGCCGTTGCCCTCCTGAGATCGCTTGCTCTGCAGCTCATATGTATTGACTCCATGGTGCATAACTCTGGTTCCAGGGACGCAGGCTATGACGTTGGGTAGCTCGCTAGACCTGTGTGCTCCCAAAGGGTGTCTGCCCACTGCAATGACGGTGTGCAGTTGAAATCCTACATTGCACAACGTTTCATTACTCATAGTAAATAACCTGTAGCTCCGATCGCGATCGCGCGCCTTTTTTTTTTGCTTATTGCATGTACACAGCTCTGATCATCAATTGCATATTTTACATCTAACTCGCAGTTGCTATTACATTGAGACGCTTCTTTGCTTATTGCATGTACATAATTCTGATCATCAATTGCACATTTTACATCTAACTCACAGTTGCTCTTACATTGTTTGAAAATGTGGAACTGTCCCTTTAAGTGTGGTGGGTTGCAGGCCTCCTTTAAGAGGGCCTTGCTTTCTTTGCCCCAATACTTTTCTCCGTTTGGTGCCACCTGTTGCTCCATCAGCGCTGCACCTCGTGGTCTGGCTGCAGCCATCTTTTTCTTCAGTGCATCACCTTGTGGTTTGGGCGCCATCTTTCCTCCATCCACGATGTCGACTGCGGTTATTCTCTTCTCCCCGGATTCTGCCACCGAAGCTGGGAAGTAGCCTTTGGATCTGATTTTCTTCCTCTGGAGTCCTGCCACCGGAGCCTGGAAGGTGCGTTCGGGTTGTCTCAGCTGGATCATCTCCACGCAGTCGTGCTGAGCAGTCTGTGCCTCGGGTGCTGTGTTGGTCTGCTCTCTGGTGCCGGGTCCACCCTCAAGTGAGGGCTTGCTTTGTCTCCGAACGCGGAGGACGTCGATCGCTGGAGGGTGAAATCTTCCCAGCTCCAATGGATCTTCTCCATCCACCTTCTGCCAAGCAGCGTTGGTCCATCACCTGCAACAATCCACAGAGGTAACTTGTGCACCGCGCCATCATGGAGTACCTTTACATTCGCACTACCAATGACTGAGATAAGGTCATCGGTGTAGATGCGTAGCTTTGCCTGAACCAGGACCAACTTGGGTCGTTCAGCTTGATTCTCTCATAGCCTCTCAAAGGCTTCTTGATTCATTACTGACTGGCTCACCCCATGTCCACTTCCATGAAGACTTGAACGGCATCTATCTCGACTTCGATCCTCAACGGGGAACACTCTGTGGTGCAGGTAAACATACTATATACCTCATTGTGGGGCTGAGCTGCCTCTCTGCCTATCGTTTCATAATCCTCGCTGGATTCATGGCCATCTGCAGACTTTTCATCAACACAGTGAGTAATATTTCTCTTACACATTCGCTGGAGGTGGCCCTTTGTGCTGCAGCCTTTACACACATAGTCTTTATAATGGCACTGGTGAGCCCTGTGATTCCCTCCACAACGCCAGCATGGAGCTACTCGACTAGCCCCCCTCGGCAGACTCTGAGTTAAGGGACTTGAGGGCATGTTCTCTCTTCCCTGAGAGGGTTCGCGTTCTACAGTCCAGCCTCTAAAAGGCACCACTCTGTGCACAGTACTTGCCGGGTTTAAGTCCCGAGGATGAGTCATCTGCCTAGAGCTGCAGGTCGAGGTCATGAATGCCTGGCTCACAGAGATGGCCTTCCGCAGTGTGACTGTGGGATCTGCAGACAGTAGCTTATGAAGAAGGTCCTCATGGCCGATTCCAATGACAAAAATGTCCCGTAGCCCTTCGGTTGAGGTGGTTGCCGAAATCACACAGTACCGCCAGCCTCCTGAGGTCTGCAGCATATTTCACGATTTCCTGACCTTCAGGCTGTCGGTGGCTGTAGAACCGGTGTCTGGCTGTGAGGATGCTCTCCTTGGGCTTGAGTTGCTCTTGGATCAGCGTTACGAGCACCTCATATGTCTTGGTCGTTGTCTTCGCTGGCGCCAGAAAGTCCCTGACGAGTCTATGGACGGTGGGTCCACAACTGGTTAGCAGAGTAGCTCTGCGCTTATCAGCCAATGTGGACGGGTTGTCGCCTGCCAGGTCGTTTGCTGTGAAGAAATGGTCTCCATAAAGGCGTTCCAATCATCACGATCGGTGAACTGCTGCAACACACCAAGGGTAGTCATTTTTGCGTGAAGGTCCATAATCTCGTCGCCAATTGTTATGTCTTTAGATGCTCTGATAATGATTCCACGAGGCAATGTGTTGTACTTGAACTGTAGTGACCTTAGTCCTTTATTGATAACTCCAGAGTGAAGATCACACATGGTAGCCTGCCTTTTATACTAGGCCAGGCACACCTTTACAGGTAAAGTCTCCCACTGCGGTGCCCTCTGGTGGCACACCTTGTAATAGTGCAAGCAGTAACCATGTAGGATACATGACAGATTGTAAATAGTTGCGGTTCCAGCACTGATCCCTGCGGCATCCCACTAGTTACTGATTGCCAATCCGAGAATGAACCATTTATCCCGACTTAGCCATCATGAGGCAGCAGCACCTGGTCGTGGAAGACCCACCTGTGGTGAGAGTGGCTGATGATAATGATGTGGAAGATGCAGATGACGAGCAGAAGGAGGATGACGAGGATGAGGAAGCCATGCAAGTGCCTGAGGCCGGAGCACGACGGCAGAGGAGGGCGGGCCATCGTGCCTCTTGAACAATTGCTCGAGCCTTTCGCCAGCAGCTCATCCATGAATGCTTTACTGATGCCTGAGGGCTCAGCAACAACTGTTCCACATGGACCATGTTTAATGTTTGGAGCTGTTCCGTAATGTTGTGTTGTGTTAATGGAACATGATTCAATTTTAATGTAAAATATATTTTATTCAAAAGTTTAACAAACAGTTGTTTTGTATTCAACTTAACTTTAATAAAATTATTCTTCTATCAAACTTTACTTCAAGATCACTTAAAAACTTTAAGATCACTTACAAACTTTTAAACTTGTAAATTTACATAACTTACAAAAAAACTTTTAATTTGAGAACAGTTACAACAATAACAATAATAATAACAACAACAACAACAGCAGCAAAGGAAAGCTGCACCCACCCATCTCTCCTCCCCCTTATTCTAAGACCCCCCGCTGTGCTTGATCTTGGACTCTGCACCACCCCTGCCCCTGATACCAAGCTTATTCTTTCTAACATCTCGGGTACTGCGCACCTCTTGAGGGGGAGGGGCGGGGTGGGGGGGGTGGCGGGGGCGGGGGGTGGGTGTCGGCGTCAGGCAGCAAGTTGGAGGGCCCGGCTTTGGGCTCTTCAGAGGCTGGTGTGGGGATTGGAGTGGGAGTGACAGTTGGTTCTGTCAATGGGCGATGGCTCTGGGCGTGTTCCCTTATTGCAGCAGCTAACTCCAACATGCCGTCCCTCATGTGCCCTGACAATGTCTCAACAACCTGCAACATTCCCTCCCTCATGGTCAGTGACATGGTTTGCACTACCTCTGACATTCCCTCCCTCATGGCCACTATTCCCTCACTGATGGTCCCAGACATCGTTCCCATTTCTCGTGTTATTGCTGTTACAGCTCCCGACGGTCCTGCTACCTCATCACTCACCCCAACGATGACGTCCAGGAGTGATCAGGTAAGGTCAATGTTCTCCGCATTCAATGACATCATCTGAACCACATCTGTTAGATCCTGCACCTCAGGAGAGCGCGGTCGATCTCTCCTTCCCCTCCTCCACACGGCTGTGCCTCGCTGCACTCCACCACTGGGACCCGCAACCTCGGAGGGTGGGGTCCTGGGTGTGCATCGTTGCACCACACCACTGGGACCTGCAACCTCAGAACATGGAGCCCTGGGTGTACCTCGTTGCATCACACCACTGGGGCCGGCAACCTTGGAAGGTGTGAAACCATGGAATGTCCCACCAGCACGCAAACCATGAGTCACGGAAGGAGCTGTCACCTCCCTGAGCAGCACATCCTCCAAAGTCAGTACAATAGTGGGAGCTTCATCCAGCTCCATCCTCTCCCCCTCACCCCCATGTTCTTGGTCTGGAGGGTTGGATTAGAAGATGTTCTCCTCTTCAGGCTCATCTGCGTCTGAATCTTCTTTTGCATCGTCAGAGTTGGCCTCAAGTTCTATAAAATATAACAGAACAGTCAATTGGTTAGCAGCAGAAGAGGGGGCAGGGTGGGTGGCATGAGTAGACTCACACATCACAGGCCAGGCAGCAGGCTGATTTGAAGGACCACGATGAATTTGCAGGATTTACCCTCTCCCTCGAGTGTGGGCCCAGCTTGTGCAGTGGTGATTGCTTTTTCCGGGCAGGACCCATCAAACCAGCAACTCTCTCTTCCAAGGGTGTCAGTGAGTGCAGATTTGTCAGGCCTCCTCCTGTTTGAGTTCTTTCCCTCTTATTACGTGCCACTTTCCTCTGCAAAGGTGAAAACCTAACTTTTTAAAGAGGGTGTTTTTCTGTTGGGTGGGACATACAGATGGTCACATTTACAATTGCAATTCCATTGAATAAATGAAAACACTAATTACTTGACCAAGGTCCTGTCACTTCTTTTTACACTTACCTCCAGATCTCGTGGTGGTCACCATTGTAATCGTCTGCAACTTGGTTCTAGCATTTCTTTATTTCTTTGGGTGGAACTTTTATGTGACCTCTGCTGGTGTCCAGCTCCTGCCATCTGTTCTCAATCACAGTAACTAGTGCCTCCACTTCTTCCTGTAAGAAATTCTTGGTTCTTGCACCGCGTTGCATCTTGTACTGCTGCAGCTGCGATTTTTACAATGTTCTCACACAGCACTCTTTCTCACACACACAACTGTCTCTTTAAAAATGGCCGATCGGCAACTCGGAGCTGTATTGCGCATGCGCGTCCATTGCAGCGACGTCAGAAACCTAACTTTTTTTCCCGTGCATGCGCAGAAAGTGCAGCATCATTTTTTGATGCAGACAGTAGGTTCCACCCCCCCCGAGGTGACTGGACACGCTGCATGGTGCCAAATTTGAATTATACATTGGGGAAACATTGGCAAATTTTTTCGGCACATTTCTGGCCGAGAAAAATGGGCGTAATTCTGGCAATATGCCAGAAAATAGGCTTGGGGAAAATTGAGCCCCAAGATTTGAGTACATAATCTAGGCTGACACTTCAGTGTAAGACAGAGAGCACTGCATTGTCAGAAGTGTCTTCTATTGGAGGAGATGTTAAATCAGGGCCCCATCTGCTTGTTTAGGTGGATGTAAAAGATTCCATAGCACTATTTGAGGAAGATTCTAGGTTCTGGCTAACACTTATCCCTCAACCAAGATGGGTAATTTTTCCGTTATCAGACGAGATCTATAGCTGAGGGGCTATCCAATATTTATGGGACTTTGTTGTATTCAAATTGATTGCTGTGTTTGCCTACAAAATGACAGTGACTACACTTCAAAAAACATCCCAAGGACATGAAAACTACGATATAAATTAATGTCTTTCTTTTTTTTCTGTATCTGCCATGACACTTGACTTAGCAGAGGAGGAGTGAGCAGAAGCACAGGAGGGCTGGCAGAAATATCATATGGCACCAAACAGCATGAAGTCCACATCCACCACTAAGCTACCATTCAGAGCTACAAGCACCTGCCAATGGTGGAATAGCATTGCCTCCAATCGCTGAGATTTGGCAAAGAGGCATTTACAGAACTTGTAGAATTTACCAATATCTCGCAAAGATTCCAGGTACCTTTCCCCTGCAGAGGAGAAGAATCCCTTTCTGGACTTTTAAAATGGAAGGAAAACTTTGGGACACAAATTAATTTTAAAGGGGCAGACAAGACCTACAGGGGATAAAAGGGGGTGCATTCATGGAGACCCCCCCCCCAGTGTTTGGACTCGTAGGAAAGGGAATTTAATTTGGAACTATCGACCAGAAAGTTTGAAATCCTAAAGTGCACATGGAAGAAACTACGAACTTTAATCGAATTTGGGATTTTTAAAAGCTGTATGTTGGGTCTGCAAGAAAAGAGGTGGGGTCAATATCTAAAGGGTCAGTTTGGACATTGGAACGAATCAAATTGTCTGGGAACGGTATACCCTCGAAACTTGCCCCTTGAAAACATTAGCATTTAAACAATGCCACATACATATTCCAACACCTTTTCAACAGGCATAGAAATATCTGGCTCAGGCCAGACTAGCACAATGGAGAGCTCATCAACTTCGAAAAGCCTATTAACGCCAGATTAAAACCACTTAATCAAGTTTCAGTTAGCTGGGCTAGATTTGATGGGAGATAACGGAGCCTTTTTTTGGGAATATCTATCCCCCAGTTTTTACAAGGAAAGACCAGCAAGGAGCAGAACACAGAAAGCAGAACACAGACTCAAACACAGACAGACACAAACAGCCGGAGGTGGGGAGTGAAGAAATGGAGTAGTGAAGGAAACTACAAGAAATCATCAAGGACCGACCGAGCACGAGGCCCACGAAATGGAGGGTTGTCAGCAACCAAATTGACAACCCGGGCCACCACAACCAGCGAAACGACCAACCAAAACCAACTCAGCAAAAAACGAAGAATCGACATTTATTTCCACTCTACAATCTACTTCGGAACGACCAACGGGTGAGAAATTACCAAAAGGGACTAACTAAACTATTCCTAACCAAAGAAAGTGGGTACTTACCCCATACATCCAAAACGCAACTTACCGCATCAACGGACGCACCCCAACCGAAGACTACGCAGTCCGAAGTCCTCTCCTCCGACCGGGATACGGCTCGCCTAGAAGGCCAAGTGCAGCGAACCCCGAAACCGCGATTCACCGGCAACTGTCAAAAAGGGGATTGGTGAGCATGGCCCCTGAACCCACAGAGCTATAACTTAGTTAGTTAGGGGAATTGGGGGAGGGAGGCTGGGATAATTTGTGTAAATGTATCTGCATTCTCCTCTTTACCCCATTTAGAGTTTAAGCTGTATTCTTTTCCCCACAGGCTGCAATTTGACATTTTATTCAATGTGTTGTACCCCTCAGTGTGTATTGGTCTGTGTGTGTTATTAAAGGTGTGCCTTTTACTTCTTTTTAAACACAATAAAGCCATACCTGCTTCCTACCTTGAAACCGATTGTCTGTCCAAGTCTGTCACAGTCCCTTCATAATTCCAGTGTCTAGAACCAAGGGTGTGGGAGCGAGTCGGAACCACTCATATAAGGTCAGAAGGGAAAGCTGACTCCCTGCAAACCACCCCTTACATAATGGCGACCCAGATGGGACACTGGTACAAGGGACGTGATAAGAGACTGGTTTCAGGAAACGAAGCAAAATGGAAGAGGGTATTTCCTCGTATGTGGTTAAGAAGGTAAATGTGGCTAAGGAGTGGGTACTCGATCTATTGTATGCTGAGCATCCAGAAGATGGACGGAGAGCAAGGACCATAAAAAGTCGATAGAGAAGTCCATTTGGCTAATTTGCCTTCAGCAACAGATCCGGCTTCTAGATGAGGAGAATGAGAAATTAAAGGGAGTATTGAGACAGGCAGAAGAGAGGTCCAGTGCAAGGGCCACAGTCGGGGAAAGGCTGTGGACAGAGGTGGGACAGTTAAAGGAAAGTAGAGAGCTCACTTAAGAAAGGTACAAAACCCAATTGGACCTTTTACAGTGTCAGATTATTGAAGCCAAGAATAGCGAACTGGCATTGCAGGAATAGAATTCCTGCCTCGCCAAGCAAGTTAAAGAGTACGGGGAGAGGGTGAGAGACATTCAGGTAGCCTATAAGGTAGCCAGTGCCAGGGAATTTGAGGCAGGAGACCACGGCCCCTGCCAGCAGCAGATCCAAAGTTTGAACCTTGTTCTATTCCGGGCTAAAGGCATGGTGTGCCTGATAAACCCGGGTTTAGCCCAGGAACACCTGGTTGGGCAAGGAGAAACCCCTCAGTCACCGCCTGCAGCTCCCAGGAATGGCCCGGGGCAGCAGGGGTGTCAGCCAGAGTGCAGGGCAGGCAAGGATTGCGAACTACCAACACCGGCAGCCCCGAGTTTTAACTCGGCTTGGCAGCAGGGGGAAGAGGTCAAGCCAATACAAGAAGGGCCGGAACCAGGGCCAATGCACCCGGTCCGGCAGCAGAAGTTTGGCCCGCCTGATGCCAATGGGGCAGCAGGACCCCTAGAAAGCAACTTCATAGTCCCCCACGACACCCAAAAACTGAGGGCTATGATAGGCCACCTAAGTAAGCTCACCCAACAGGGGATCCCTCAGTACACTTCCTGGAAGTGGAACACACAGGAGATATTAACGGGTGCGATGATTCGGAGCAGGCTAAGCTGTTGCTCTTCTCGCTAGACACCAAGCTGTGCCATTCCCTCTCTGCAGACAGCAGAAAGGGGCGAAACACGTACGCTACGGTTAAGGAGGAGGTTCTAGAGGCCATGGGTATGAACGACGGGAGTCCTTTCTCCCGAGTGGAGAAGACAGTGCAGCTCGATGGGGAGACTCCACAGGCTTTCGCCGACAGGTTGTGGCCGGTCTACGAAAGGGCCTGTAGTGGGGTTCTTGACCGGGCCCACCTGAACCCTAACGAGCTGGCTCACTGGCTCCGCAGCCTGGTGGCAAACAGCTTACCTGGAGTAAAGGCAAAAGCCGAGTTCTGGTTCGATCCAAGAGATCCCAGAACCACCGAGGAGACAGTGGTCAGACAGTTGACCCTGGCTTACCGGAACAGTAGAGGGACAGAGGAGCCCTCCTCTAAAGGGAGGGTCCATGAGATTAAACCCAGCCAAGGCAAGAGAGAGTGGCATCAGGAAGATGGGAACCCTCCCCACAAAGGGGGCGAGTGTTTTGGGTGTGGGAAAAGTGGGCACTGGAGGAAGGATTGTAGGAACCCCTGGAAAGAGACTAAGGGAAGGGCCACTTCAGCCCCAGCCCTTAAGGCCGGGGCAGGAACACCCGACTCATATGAGACACTCGTAGCCGCCCTACAGACACTCATAAACGGACAGGGAGCAGTAGCCATTGCAACCGGTGCATTAGCCGGTACGGTAAAACCCTCTGCTCCAACCCACCCAAATGCATGTCTAGAGCCAGCGCAGCCTGTGTACCTGTGTTCCCTAGAGTACGATGCCTGGAAGAGACCGTGCGTTACGATGGGGGTGGAGAAAGTGAAAGGGACCTACCTGCTAGATACCGGTGCTTCCAGCACCCTTGTATATGCAGATAACCCAGCTACCTCACCTCTATCGAACGAGGTCCCGTACAGTCTAGTGGGGTTCACAGGCAATGAGCAAACTGGTTCATTTTCCATCCCGCTCACCATTCAATTAGGGACACTCAAAACCAAATGGAAGTGTGTCCTGATGAAATGGGAGCAGAAGGGAAAAGGGATCCTGGGAGCTGATTTTATCATTGGCCACCAGATCCTAGTGGATCTCAGGAACCACTGTCTATGGGAAGCCATAGTGACTGACAGGGAAGGTGAGGTGGCAGTGATCCCAGAAAAAGGGGCCAAGGGAACATTGTGTACCGTGAAGCCAAAGGAGGGTTATGACTTAGAATTACTGGTCATTAACAGCCGAGAGGAATACCAGGCATATGTACGGGCACATCTTGCAGCATTTGCCACCCACAAACATGACTGTGGTAGGGTAACGGGGGTGGAAGTTAGTATAGTAGGGGACCCCATGACCCGACCACAAAAGCAATATAACTTCCCCAGGGAGGCAGAGGCAGACCTGACAACGGCGCTGGGATCACTCGTAGAGCAAGGGGTGTTAAGACCGATAGCAACCCATGTGAACTCTCCACTGTGGCCGGTTAAGAAACCGGACAACTCATGGAGGGCCACCGTGGACTATCGAGTACTAAATAAGAATATCCCTGCCTGTGCACCCACTGTAGCAGCTGTAGCAGATCTCATAGGGAGTATTCCAGCATCTGCGACCACTTTCACGGTGCTGGATATTTCAAATGGGTTCTGGTCCATTCCTTTAAAACGGGAGGACCAGTACAAGTTCGCCTTTACCTTTAAGGGCCAACAATACACGTGGAACTGTCTTCCCCAAGGCTTCCACAATAGTCCCAGCATTTTTCACCAATGCATGGCGAACTGTTTAAAGGGCTTTAGCAGACCCCAGCAGTTGGTGCAGTATGTGGATGACCTGCTCCTGTTCACCGATCAGGGGGAGGAGCATGGTTCACTGCTGGCCGAGCTGCTGGAGCTGCTAAAAGAAGAAGGGTTTAAAGTAAACCCCAAGAAGGCATAGATTGGCCAGAAGGAAGTCAAATTCCTGGGGCTGACTGTGCGCGCTGGGGAAAGGGCCATAGACAAGGCTAGAAGGGAGGCAGTACAGGAGTTACCAGCCCCCAACACAGTGACAGGGGTAAGATCCTTTCTAGGGCTCACCGGGTACCGCAGAGACTTAATTGAGGATTATACAGCCACCGCAGCCCCTCTGCTCAGGCTCCTACACAAGGGTGTAGAGTGGGACTGGGATGAGGGTTGCGAGGCAGCATTTAATCAGCTCAAGAAGGACTTGCAGATCGCGCCAGCCTTGGGAGCGATAGATGTAAGAAAGGAGTTTTTACTGGAGGTAGCAGCCAGCGGGGACAGTTTGAGCTCAGTGCTGCTTCAAGAGCGGCACGGCCAGCTGAGACCGGTGGTTTACTCCTCCAGGATCCTCACAGATGTGGAGAAGGGGTACTCCAACTGTGAGAGACACCTCCTAGCCACACATTGGGCAGTGAAAAGATCCTTGATCTTCACGGGAGGGTCTCCTCTAACACTCCTAACCCACCACACACCTACTCAGATGCTCCTAGATGGGAGGATTAAGGATGGGACGGTGAGCAGTGCCCGCATTGCTCGCTGGACCCTGCTGCTCTCCCAGATGGACCTCAGAGTAGAAGGCCCCCGCGAGCCAAGGCTCGCAGCCAACCTAATCTATCCAGGGAAAGCCCACAGGTGCTCCATAGAAGGGGTATGGGAGGTAAACATTGGCCTTCGGGCGGGGTTACACCCTACAGGCCGGGACATCTACGTGGACGGGTCCAGCACAGTATTTGCTGGCCAACGACTCACTGGCTGCAGAGTCTATGACCCAAGGGCAGGTATTGCCCTGGCAATCAAGCTCCCCAGCACCATGAGTGCCCAGCACGCTGAACTGTCCACCGTAATGTACGTGGTGACCCACCCCGAGGAATTCCCTACCCCGTACACGATTTGCTCGGACAGTATGTTCACCTGCAATTCATGTACGGAGTACCTGGCTATCTGGTCTCATCGCGGATACACGTCCGCTGACAGGAGACCCCTGGCAATCAAGCCCCTGCTGGAGAAAATCATGACAGCGGTGGGGGAAGAGGGAAAGGTCTACATACATAAGGTGAAGGCCCATTCAAAAACCGAACCCAGTGCAGAGGGAAACCAACAGGCTGACAAACTGGCCAAAGAAGGTGCACGCATGGGAAAGTTCTGGGACACCTATGACACCGGCCGCATAGCAGCGGTCAAGAATAAGAACAGGGCAGCAGAGAGTACAGGGACAGCTTTGGTCCCGGACTTAAATACAGTTCAGGCACAGGACCCGGTCCTGAAAGCTGTCCTGAATGCACTAGCGAGAGGAGAGAGAGTAGAAGGTCCGTACGGCACAACAGCCATTACCATTAAGGAAGGTATGCTGTTTAAAGAGGGACAATGGGTCGTGCCACAGCAGCAACAGAGGGAATTCCTAAAACTGGCCCATGAGGGTCCAGGAACGGGACACCCCGGGCCTGAGACCACCTGGCAACGGGTGGAACAGGCAGGATGATGGCCGGGACTCAGGGAGGACGTCTGCGAGTTCTGTGCGAACTGCCTGGTGTGTGCTGCGAACAACCCTGACCCCCAGAAAAGGAAGGTGTCCCTAGGACACGTCAGGAGGGTAGAGGGACCATGGCAGTCAATCCAAATTGACTACATCGGGCCCCTACCCACCGCCCAGGGAGGCTACAAATACTGCCTAGTCCTGGTGGACGTGTTCTCAAAATGGGTTGAAGCCTTCCCCTGCCGAACAGCCACCGCACTAGGGACAGCTAAGATTCTAGTGAGGGAAGTGTTCTCCCGGTGGGGACTCCCACAGTATGTGGAGTCGGACCAGGGGAGCCATTTCACCGGGCAGGTAATGCAGGCAACCCTTAAGGTGCTCGGCATTGAGGGGAAATGGCACGTTGCCCACAATCCACAGTCATCTGGTATTGTGGAGCGTTTAAACCGCACCATTAAAGAAAGGCTGCGGAAGGAAACGGGAGACTCACCCCAAAAGTGGGTGGAGGTCTTACCGTTGGTCCTAATGGGGATCCGAACCAGCCAGTCAAAGAGCACCGGGTATTCCCCATACGAGCTCATGACTGACCGGATCATGCGGACCCCCACCCATGTCCTAGCCCCGGTGCTCACAGAAGGTCAGCTCAGAGAGGTGAACCGGGACAGGTTTGTCAGGAACCTGTTTGAACACCTCAAACAGATTCACTGGCAGGCTGCTAGTAACATCGGCAGACAGCATCAGAGTAACCGATTGCTGCTAGAACCCAGCAAACACCACGAATGGGAGATAGGGGACCAGGTCATGGTGAGGAACTATGCTCGGGTCGGGGTTTTTGAAGCATTATATATGGGGCCATACAGCATTGTGGACAAGGCAAGCCCGATGGTCTATGCCATAAAGCTGCCCCGCCGTACTAAGTGGTTCCACATCAACCAGTGCAAGCTGTACAACCCAGGGTCAGCCAACCACAGAGGGCAGCCGGGAGGGGTGAACCGTCCTCAGGACAGGGACCCTCCGTTGGCCGCCCCCGACAGTGGAGGGCCCACAGGGAATGTGGTAGGCTCAGAAACCGTGCCTATAGGGACGGTGAATTGCAGTACTGGAGGGGCTATCCCACTCATCGTTTGGGATTCGGACGCACCCCCAGTAACCCAAGCCCTGAGAAGGACCCTCCGTACACCACGGCCAAAGATACCATGGTCACCGGCATCTGAGCCTCAGCGATTCTACCGTAGGAGAAGGGCAGCCCGACAGGAAAGGCCGAAGGTCAGAAGTACAGAGGCCGCTCAGAGTAGGGACCACCAGCCAGCCGCCTCCAGCAGTGAGGGTCTCACAGGAGCAGTAGCAACGAGCTGTCCCAGAGACAAGGGTTTCCAGCTCACCGGCTGTAGGGAAACCCTAGCATCCAAGCGGCTATCAGGCCGCACAAGGCATGGGCCTGACAGGGGACTAACCAGGCCACCTGGAGACGGGTGGCGGTTGTACATAGCTCTAATTTTAGTTTAAGGCAGCTGACTGCACCATTTTACATTTTAAGGTTTAGTTTAGAATTGAGGTTAATGTTGCAGTAATGTTTAGGTGATTATTTTGAGTTTGTCTTGTGTGTCAGCCAGCCTGAGAGCAGTTCTCAAGGGCAGGATCTAGACATTACCGGGTGATGGACAAACCTCAGGAGACCAATTGATGTTGTTTAGTTTTAATCTATGTTTTTTTCCTTCTGTAATGTTGCCTATATGCTGGTGAATATAATGTAACTGAAATGAAATGTAACTGTGCTGAAATGCAATTGTCATGATTGAACCCCCTCCAAGCTGGGAGGGAAGTAAAAAGTTTGTACCTGTAAAGGGAAAAGTGTATATCTATGGTGATGTTGCATAAGTGTAATGCATTTTGGGTATTAGTTTAGCTAATTTACGGGGAAGGTTATCTCTTGGGAGTCAGGAACTTTGCTCACCTCGAAGAATGATACCATAAGTGATATGGTATCACAGGGGGGAATGTAGAATTTACCAATATCTCGCAAAGATTCCAGGTACCTTTCCCCTGCAGAGGAGAAGAATCCCTTTCTGGACTTTTAAAATGGAAGGAAAACTTTGGGACACAAATGAATTTTAAAGGGGCAGACGAGACCTGCAGGGGATAAAAGGGGGTGCATTCATGGAGACCCCCCCCCAGTGTTTGGACTCATAGGAAAGGGAATTTAATTTGGAACTATCGACCAGAAAGTTTGAAATCCTAAAGTGCACATGGAAGAAACTACGAACTTTAATCGAATTTGGGATTTTTAAAAGGTGTATGTTGGGTCTGCAAGAAAAGGGGTGGGGTCAATATCTAAAGGGCCAGTTTGGACATTGGAATGAATCAAATTGTCTGGGAACGGTATACCCTCGAAACTTGCCCCTTGAAAATATTAGCATTTAAACAATGCCACATACATATTCCAACACCTTTTCAACAGGCATAGAAATATCTGGCTCAGGCCAGACTAGCACAATGGAGAGCTCATCAACTTCGAAAAGCCTATTAACGCCAGATTAAAACCACTTAATCAAGTTTCAGTTAGCTGGGCTAGATTTGATGGGAGATAACGGAGCCTTTTTTTGGGATATATCTATCCCCCAGTTTTTACAAGGAAAGACCAGCAAGGAGCAGAACACAGAAAGCAGAACACAGACTCAAACACAGACAGACACAAACAGCCGGAGGTGGGGAGTGAAGAAATGGAGTAGTGAAGGAAACTACAAGAAATCATCAAGGACCGACCGAGCACGAGGCCCACGAAATGGAGGGTTGTCAGCAACCAAATTGACAACCCGGGCCACCACAACCAGCGAAATGACCAACCAAAACCAACTCAGCAAAAACCGAAGAATCGACATTTATTTCCACTCTACAATCTACTTCGGAACGACCAACGGGTGAGAAATTACCAAAAGGGACTAACTAAACTATTCCTAACCAAAGAAAGTGGGTACTTACCCCATACATCCAAAACGCAACTTACCGCATCAACGGACGCACCCCAACCGAAGACTACGCAGTCCGAAGTCCTCTCCTCCGACCGGGATACGGCTCGCCTAGAAGGCCAAGTGCAGCGAACCCCGAAACCGCGATTCACCGGCAACTGTCAAAAAGGGGATTGGTGAGCATGGCCCCTGAACCCACAGAGCTATAACTTAGTTAGTTAGGGGAATTGGGGGAGGGAGGCTGGGATAACTTGTGTAAATGTATCTGCATTCTCCTCTTTACCCCATTTAGAGTTTAAGCTGTATTCTTTTCCCCACAGGCTGCAATTTGACATTTTATTCAATGTGTTGTACCCCTCAGTGTGTATTGGTCTATGTGTGTTATTAAAGGTGTGCCTTTTACTTCTTTTTAAACACAATAAAGCCATACCTGCTTCCTACCTTGAAACCGATTGTCTGTCCAAGTCTGTCACAGTCCCTTCATAATTCCAATGTCTAGAACCAAGGGTGTGGGAGCGATTCGGAACCGCTCATATAAGGTCAGAAGGGAAAGCTGACCCCCTGCAAACCACCCCTTACAAACTCTGCCATCTTCTTCAGGAAGACCTGCAGGCAACCTTGAACATAGGGATACGATGGTCATTGACTGCCAAGGTGACCACAAACCTCAATTTTTATACTTCTGAGATTATTCCAAGCCAATGCTAGTAATATCAGCAGAGTCAGCTAATTTTGTATCCATTGATTGATCAAATAGATGTTTGATGCTTTATTCAGGAGGACATTTTCATCTCTTTTCCCACTGACTGTTAACACCAGCATGTCTGGGCTGCGAATACCATCAGATTGCTGGTTTTCCA
Source organism: Pristiophorus japonicus (assembly GCF_044704955.1). Classification (NCBI taxonomy): domain Eukaryota; kingdom Metazoa; phylum Chordata; class Chondrichthyes; family Pristiophoridae; genus Pristiophorus; species Pristiophorus japonicus. The sequence goes on from NC_091981.1 coordinate 61,861,798, forward strand.
AAAGTACAGGCATTGCCTATAATACGACAGTCTACAGTATACAGGAACAGAAAGGAATTCTACTCCATTAATTTGCATATCATACAGGACAACATCCACTTCACAGACAGCTCCCACAATGTTCTCATTCAGCACCAATCATCTGTGCCAGGAATACTTAAAGACGAAGATAGACACTGGAAGGATGGCCCCTTGGAGACCAAGGCTATGCTCTTCGGATAATGGCTTTCTTGCTGCAAACATAGAAAGAACATGAGCACTCACACATCAAGGCATGGCGACCATCAGATTTATTAGTGAGCATACCAGTGCACCTTCAAGCAACGCTACATATGTCTGGACAGATCAGGAGGTGCATTACAGTACAACCCACACGGGGGAGTGAAATGTTCTGAGACTCCACACTACCAACAGCCCTCACGCGCAACTGCCATCTCATTGTATCCGGTGTGCCCACGATTTTTGATCAGCCACTCCCTGCATGCGAGGCTTTGTCAGTGTCCTAATGCTCAGAAACTTTTGCCCAAGGTGTTGAGGAAGGTCGCTGCCTGCTGTGTAGGCATTATACATGGAGGAGGAATTCAGTTTATAAACAATGTCAAAGCAGGAGGCAGTCACTGACTATGAGAGGATGTATAAATATATCCTGTATAAAGCAGGACACATCAATGCTGCAGGAAGACTGGTGTGCTATGCATTCATACAAAGTATATTTAGCTAAGTCCCTGAGTTCCCGCTTTAAGTAATCCTCCTGGTCACATTTACAACATAAAGTTGCCCAAGAAACCTTCAGCCTACACTGTCTTGTGCACCTTTTCAATTACCATCAATACCCATCCTTTACTGTTACCTTATTCTGTCGAATCTCAGCACAAAGTACATGTCAAGTGCAGCCAATTCATTTCCCTACACTGTAATGTATGAGCGATGTCCCATGATGTTTCACCTTAATACTGGTGCATTGTATGTGCCTTCTAACCCCTATCCTATTATTTCTCCTAAGTGATTCCCTGTAGAAGGAGTAAGTGTACTGGCTGACAGCTGGTCGGATTGAACCTATACCTCCTTGGACAGAGAACCTTTTTCACATTTGAGCCCAAGGCCTTTCTAGCAACCCAGTGACAATTCATGACAAGCACTCCCAGTGTGCATAAGACCTGTGGCACTGAGTGCTCTACTGTAGATGTCACTGGAGTTGCTGCATGCATCACGATAGACGACAATGCATTCATCCATGACTGCACAGATCCGGCTAGTGGACTTCTTGACTTTCCTCACCTGACTTTGCAGGATATTTTGCAAAGATTCCAGTGACTCCTGCAGATACCACTGATACAGAGGATGGACGACTAAGAGCATAATAAAGCACAAAGAAGCCATATATATATATATCCCTAAAGTTAAAACAAGGGCACATGGCAAGACTAAGCCAAGGATGGCTGACCAGTCATGTACAAAGACAAATTAGACTGAAACAAAAATGTTTTCATCGATTAAAAGATTTTAATTCTCAGAAGAACAAAGATATGCAACATGTGCAATAAAGGAAACAAAAGCTTCCATTAGAGCAGCTAAAAGATCAGAAGCCAGTTCGATTCACTCCACGTGATATCAAAAAACAGCTGAGCGCATTGGATACAGCAAAGGCTATGGGCCCCGACAACATCCCGGTTGTCGTGCTGAAGACTTGTGCTCCAGAACTAACCGTGCCTCTAACCAAGCTGTTCCAGTACAGCTACAATACTAGCTTCTACCCGGCAATGTGGAAAACTGCCCAGGTATGTCCTTTCCACAAAAAGCAGAACAAATCCAATCCGGCCAATTACTGTCCCATCAGTGTACTCTCAATTATCAGCAAAATGATGGAATGTGTTGTCGGCAGTGCTATCAAGCGGCACTTACTTACTAATAACCTGCTCACCGATGCTCAGTTTGGGTTCCACCAGGACCACTCGGCTCCAGACCTCATTACAGCCTTGCTCCAAACACGGACAAAAGAGCTTGTCATCAAGAAGGCATTTGACCGAGTGTGGCATCAAGGAGTCCTAGAGAAATTGAAGTCAATGGGAATCAGGGGGGGAAACTCTCCACTGGCTGAAGTCATACCTAGCACAAAGGAAGATAGTTATAGTTGTTGGACGTCAATCATCACATCCGCAGGACATCGCTGCAGGAGTTCCTCAGGGCAGTGTCCTAGGCCCAACCATCTTCAGCTGCTTCATCAATGATCTTCCCTCCATCATAAGGTTAGAAGTGGGGATATTCACTGATGATTGCACAGTGTTAAGTTCCTCGCAACTCCTCAGAAAATGAAGCAGTCCATGCCCACATGCAGCAAGGCCTGGACGACATTCAGGCTTGGGCTGATAAGTGGCAAGTAACATTCATGCCACACAAGTGCCAGGCAATGATTATCTCCAACAAGCGAGAGTCTAATCATCTCCCCTTGACATTCAACGGCATTACCATCGCTGAATCCCCCACCATCAACACCTGGGGTGTTGACCTGAAACTTAACTGGACCAGCCACATAAATACTGTGGCAACAAGAGTGGGTCAGAGTGGATATTCTGTGGCGGGTGTCAACTCCTGACTCCCCAAAGCCTTTCCACCATCTACAAGGCACAAGTCAGGAGTGTGATGGAATACTCTTCACTTGCCTGGTTGAGTGCAGCTCCAACAACACTTAAGAAGCTTGACACCATCCAGGACAAGGCAGCCTACTTCATTGGTAACCCATCCATCACCTTAAACTTTCACTCCCTCCACCACCGACGCACCGTGGCTGCAGTGTACCATCTACAAGATACACTGCAGCAACTCGCCAAGTCTTCTTCGGCAGCACCTCCCAAACCCGCAACCTCTACCACCTAGAAGGACAAGGGCAGCAGGCACATGGAAATACCATCTCCTGCAAGTTCCCCTTCAAGTTACACACCATCCTGACTTGGAAATATATTGCCGTTCCTTCATCATCGCTGGGTCAAAATCCTGGAACCCCCGCTCGCTAACAGCACTCTAACAGCTCAGTAACCTTCACCACAAGGACTGCAGCGGTTCAAGAAAGCAGCTCACCACCAGCTTCTCAAGGGCAATTATTGATGAGCAATAAATGTGACGTCCAAATCCTGGAATGAATAAAAAAATTAACAGCTCGTTAGAGACAGGAACTGTTCCCTTGGACTGGAAAAGTGTTCGTGTAGTTCCAATTTTTGAAAAAGGTGACAAGGCAGTATCAGGAAACTATAAGCCCATTAGTTTCACCAGTTATAGATAAAATGCTCAAAGTAAACATAAGAGAAGCTCTATATGACCACTTAAATGGGGACACCTAATGCGGCTTCTGGCAAAGAAGCCAAATTGATCAAATTTATCATCTTACCAAATTTGATTTAATTTTTGAAGAAGTCACTAGTTTAGTTGGTGAGTGTAGCCTAGTAGACATAATCTAACGGGATTTTCAGAAAACCTTTGATAAGGTACCTCACCATAGATCACTCTACAAAATAGAATCTTTTGAATTTAGTAGGAAGCTGCTGGAGTGATACTAGAACTCTCTCGCCCCGAGAAGAGTGTGGATGTTAGGTCAATTGAAATTTTGAGGACAGAGATTTATAGAGTATTGCTCTGTAAGGGTATCAAGGGATATGAAGAAAAGGCACGAGTGAAGTGAAGGTACAGATCAGCCATGATCTAACTCAAGGGGCTTATTCCTGTTCCTGTATCCTAGATGAAGGTATTGAGAGAGGGGGGCTGAGCTGCAAATTTACACAAAGATTTGTGCAAGTGTTCGGACTGGAAAAGAGTGTAAACTACAGCACGTAGATCTTGATGAGTTGGGGGAATCGGCCTGCATTAGCAAATGGTATTTAACTTAAACAATTCCATTGTTAGGCACATGGGCAGGACTAATGCTCAGTGTACATACACCCTACAGGGATCAGAACTGAAATCTGTGAAAGAAGAAAGATCCTGGGGGCCGAAATTCACCCCGCCGGAAACGAGGCACACCTACCACGTTTGATGTGTTTTCACCGCCGCGGTGGATGCGATGGCCTCTTGCGCAAAACTCAACTCTTTATCTTTTTTTTTCCGAGCGGGGCAGAAGTTGTTCATAAGCGAAAATAGCAGCAGTATTAGGCCATTTGGCCCTTCGAGTCTGCACCACCATTCAGTATGATCATGGCTGATCCTCTATCTCAACACCATAATTCCTGCTTTTTTCCCATACCCCCCTTGATGTCTTTTGTGTCGAGAAATCTATCTATCTCCCTCTTAAATATATTCAGTGACTTGGCCTCCACAACCTTCTGTGGTAGAGAATTCCGCCCGCCCGCACTTCCACCCTCTGAGTGAATAAATTTCTCCTCATCTCGGTCCTAAATTTCCTACCCCGTATCCTGAGACTGTGACCCCCTTGTTCTAGACTTCCCAGCCAGGGGAAACATCCTCCCCGCATCCAGTCTATCCAACCCAGTCAGAATTTTATATGTTTCAATGATATCCCCTCTCATTCTTCTAAACTCTAGTAAATACAGGCTTAATGGGGGTGGAAGTGGATCGGAGTGCTGAAGATCGGTCATCACAGAGGGCGGAAGTGCGGGCGGGCGGACTGTCCGCCGCTGTCACTCATCAGCGTAGTGCTGATGATGTCATCACGCTGGCACATCACCACGTCTCTCCCCTTCACTTAAAGGGGAGAGCTGCTGCCAGCTCTGCAGTTCTTTTAGTTAGGTCCACTGGGCCACTAGGGAGGGTTTCAGTTGGGCCAGCGGCCTGGCACCCAAGAGGGCTGCCAGGCTGCCTATTGGCAGCCTGGCCAAACCCGGGGGCTGACCTGGCAGTCGGCAGACAAAAAAAATAAGATGGCGGCCGCAGCAGTGCGCCCTTTCCTTTAATGGCAGCCACACCACCATTTTGCACACACTGCAAGCACAGTGCACTGACAGAAAAAATTGTTGGGGGCACCGCACGGCAGCTGCAAGGTTTTGTGTGGTAAATTTTGCTTCGGGCCGGGAGATTGGCAGTGTGCGCTTTGATGATGCACTTAAGAGGGTTCGGCAGCAGTGGGCCGAAAAAACCACCGAGGTGAATTTCGCGAGCAGTGGCCATTCGACAAAAAATCAGCGACCATTCGATATCATCCCGTGGCCTTTACGGGAGGCTGAATTTTGGCCTCTTGGTATCATAGTTCATTACTCTCTAAAGGTTTATGAATAAAGTAATTAAAGCCAATAGGGTACTGGACTGCATTCACAGGACTATTCAATATAAAATGAAACATACCATTTTGTGTTTGTGCAAGACTTTGGTTAGGCCTCTTTTAGAATATCAGCATCAATTTAACCCCTCCCCCGATAGGCAGGAGAAAGGAAAATGTAGGTGGGGTCCTAACTAACATTCAAAAGTCGCGGCCCGAGGAGGAGGCCTTGCTGTAGGATTTCCAGCAGCAGATCTGAGGCGGGCGGTGCTCCTTGTGGGCCAGGCTCAATGAGTAGCACTCTCGCCCCTGAGTCAGAAGGTCGTGGGTTCAAGTCCCACTCTAGAGGCTTGAGCACAAAAATATAGGCTGACATTGAAAGAGTGCTGCACTGTCGGAAGTGCCGTCTTTTGGATGAAAAGTTAAATTGAGGCCCTGTCGGCTCTCTCAGATGGATGTAAAAGATCCCATGACACTATTCGAAGAAGAGCAGGGAAGTTATCCCCAGTCTCCTGAGCAATATTTATCCCTTAATCAACATCACTAAAACAGATTCTGTCGGCATTTTCACATTGCTGTTTTATGAGAACTTGCTGAGCTCAATTGGCTGCCGTATTTCCCACATTACAAAAATGACTACACTTCAAAAGTACTTAATTGGCTGTGAAGCACTTTGGGATGTCTTGAGGTCGTGAAAGGCGCTATATAAATGTAAGTCTTACTTTAGGAAAAGCAGGAGTGCTCCCCCCAAGCCGCGAAAGGAAGTATTCGGCCTCCCCTAGCCCCAATATCCTGGCTCCTCCTCCACCCGCCCCAGCCCTGAAAACAGCCCCAATGTCCTGGCTCCTCCACCCACCCCCGCCAGCCCTGAAAACGGCCCCAATGTCCTGGCTCCTCCTCCACCCGCCCCAGCCCTGAAAACAGCCCCAATGTCCTGGCTCCTCCACCCACCCCCGCCAGCCCTGAAAACGGCCCCAATGTCCTGGCTCCTCCTCCACCCGCCCCAGCCCTGAAAACAGCCCCAATGTCCTGGCTCCTCCACCCACCCCCGCCAGCCCTGAAAACGGCCCCAATGTCCTGGCTCCTCCTCCACCCGCCCCAGCCCTGAAAACGGCCCCAATGTCCTGGCTCCTCCACCCACCCCCGCCAGCCCTGAAAACGGCCCCAATGTCCTGGCTCCTCCACCCACCCCCGCCAGCCCTGAAAACGGCCCCAATGTCCTGGTTCCCCCAGCACCGATCACGGCCCCCAATGTCCTGGGTTCCCCTCCCGCCACGGCCCCGATGTCTTGGCTCCCCATACCTCGCACCATGTATTTTGATGAGGCCCGAGGACCAATCTCCGTCCACCCTCGGGTCTCTCAGTGTGGAGGTGTGCTAGGCCCAAAAACAAGTCCCGACCAAAATCTACCCCAATATATTTGAACAAAGCTATTGACAGAATGCCAGACAGCAGATTGGTCCACACAGTCAAAAGGAACAGAATAGAGTGAAAACTATTGTAGTGAACCAGAAATCAGCTCAATCAGGGGAAACAAAGAGTAGTTGTACAAACAGCTGCATCATAATAGAAGAGTGTGATTAGCAGGATCCCTCAGGGCTCATTGTTAGTGCCATTGCTGATAACATTGTACAGAAATGATTTGAAAGTGAGGCCAGAAAAGAAGCTGTTTAAATTTGCTGACAATACAGAATTTGGGAGAGGGTTGTAAAGGAAAGGGAACAAGCAGACTTAACACAGATGGAATTGGAGGATTGAGCTGGCAAATGATGTCATGTAATGTGGTCAAGTGCTGATGATAAGACTGAAGGAGGATAAGCAATGGGAATATAATATGAATAGTAATAAATTATAGGCACAACACAGGAGGGGGATCTGGAGTTACTACAGAGTAGTCTGCTGAATCCACAAACACAATAGGGTGGATTGCCATCCACAGAAAAGCCACGGACACCTGGAAAAATGGCGTGAATGCCATTATTGCCATTTTCCTGAAGTTTTCATGGTTCTTTCACTGAAATTATGGCGGACAAGCTGGAGAACCTCCATGGAAATTCACCTCTAATGTTCAACAACAGTACTGAAGGTCAACAAGATCCTGGGCTTTATAGCTAGAGGGATAAAGTGCCATGTGTAATAATGAATTTGTTTAGGTCACTGTCTTGGTAGTTCTAGTCATTGTACCATAGCGGGTTCACACTGGCTTTGGAAAGGGTATTGAGAAAGGCAAATAAATTGATACCGAGTTTCAGGACCTGAGTTTGAGGAAGAGACTTTTCTTCTTCGGCAGTCCTCCGAGAAGAGGATGACTTGCTTCCACACTAATATGAGTTCTAAGGTGACTGATGAGTCCGATGCAGAATCTACAGACTCTGCCACAGGTGGGGCAGGTAGTGATTGAAGGGATGGATTGGTGGGGTGCTTGGTTTGTTATACCCTCCTTCCACTGTTTGTACTTGGCTTCCGCATGCTCCCGATAAAGAGACTCAAAGTGTTCAGCGCCTTCTCGGATGCTTCTCCTCCACTTTGAATGGTCTTGGGCCAGGGATTCGCAAAAGTCAATGGGAATGTTACATTTTTTCAAGGAGGCTTTGAGGGTGTCTTTGAAGTGCTTTCTCTGCCCTCCTGGGGCTCGCTTGCCGTGGCGGAGCTCGGAGTTGAGTGCTTGCTTCGGGAGTCTTGTATCAGGCATGCGGACAATGTGGCCCATCCATCGGACGAAGGAAATTGGGAATATTTACACTGGGGAAAAGAAGGCTATGGGGAATTTTTTGAGGTTTTCAATAAGATTGTAAGGGGTACAGATAAACTGAAACCGAATAAATTATTTGGGAAAACCATAAACTGTAACCAGGAAGGCATGGACTCAAACTCAGTAGAGGGTTGACGAACAGACAGTTAAAATGTAACCATTTCACAGAACGGGTGATGAATGCATTAAATAGACTGCCCAGGGAGGCAGTGGAGGTGCATTGTGTCAGCAAGTGCAAGGACAAGAAAGAACTGCATAGTCTTCTTTTCCCCAGTGTAAATATTCCCAATTTCCTTCGTCCGATGGATGGGCCACATTGTCCGCATGCCTGATACAAGACTCCCGAAGCAAGCACTCAACTCCGAGCTCCGCCACGGCAAGCGAGCCCCAGGAGGGCAGAGAAAGCACTTCAAAGACACCCTCAAAGCCTCCTTGAAAAAATGTAACATTTGTTGAGAAAGAATCGTTGAAGGAGTATTACAGATAATGCAAAATCGGACTGACCAGATGGATCATAATGAAACTTGCCAGTTCTGTATGTTTCTATGGACCAGACAACCTGACCATAATCACATTCCTTAGTCCTTTATGGTAACCAAGTTGCAAGGGAGAGATAGAAAAAATGCTTAAAGGGATGGAAATCAAAGGAACTCAATTTTAAAGGGACTGGTAGCATGACGAGTTCTTTAACTAGAGAGCATAAAGAATAAAGCCACTTCCTGATCCACACATGTCTTTTTTCCAGCTGGAAACTGTTTCCACTGGCAGGAGGGTCGGTAACCAGAGGATAGAGTTAAGATAATTGGCAAAAAAAACAGGGATGAGGGGTGGGGGAGCTGAGCAGAAATTTCTTCACTCAATGAGTTGTTATAATATGGAATGCATTGCCTGAAAGGGTGGTGGAAGCAGATTCAGCAGCAAATTTCAAAAGGAAGTTGTATATATGCTTAAAAAGGAAAAATTTGCAGGGCTATGGGGAAAGAGCAGAGGAGTGAGACTAATTGGATAGCTCTTTCAAAGAGTGTCACTGGCATAATGGGCCAAATGGTCAGCCTTAGCTCAGCTGTTAGCACTCTCGTCTTTGAGTCAGAAGGTTGTTGGTCAAGTCCCACTCCAGAGACTTGAGCTCAAAATCTAGGCTGAAACTCTAGTGCAGCACTGCGGGAGTGCTACACTGTCAGAGGTGCTGTCTTTCAGAATGAGATATTAAACTGACAGCTGTCTGCCCTCTCAGGTGGACATGGCATTATTCGAAGAAGAGGAGGGGAGTTATTTCTGGTGTCCTGGCCAATATTTATCCTTCAACCAACATCGAAAAACAGATTATCTGGTTATTACGTTTGTTGCATCTTGCTGTATGCAAATTGGCTGCTGCGGTTCCTACATTACAACAGTGCCTGTTCAAATGTACTTCATTGGCAGTAAAGTGCTTTGGAACATTCTGAGGATGTGAAAGGTGCTATATAAATGCAAGTCTTTCTTTTTTTCTTTACCTTCTGTGCTGTAAGATTCTGAGGGGCCAAAATTGCCCTCCGACTGAAAGAGGCACACTCACCGATCTTGAAGAACGTCCCACATCGTGCTGACGTGTAGCAATGTCTCTCCCCTTCAGTTAAAGGGGAGGGCCACTGCGAACTCTGCAACCGTGTTAGTGGCAAACAATGGGTCACCAGGTAGGATTTTGGCCAGATCAGCAGTCCAGCATCCAAGAAGGGATACCAGGCCACCTTGGTGACCCGGCAGAACCTGTGCCCGCCATTATCGGGCCAACCTCAAAATCGCCCAACAATTAAAATAAGATGCTGGACGCAGCAGTGCACCCCCCATTTAAGGGCACGCACGCCGCCCAGCCATAGGCAGCTTCCCGCAGAGGAAAGCTGTCAGGAGCACCAAGCAATCCGCTCCCGCGGGGCAATTTCCCACGGGGCAATATCCCGCGCGGGACAGAAAAGGGTCGCCACCGATTGGTAAGGAGTCAACGGGGCGGGAACACTGGCGGGGTGGGAATGCCAACCGCCCCCAAAAATATGAGGGCAATGTCGCAATTGTCAGCGACTCCGCATCGACCGAGTGATGAGTGCTTGCCTGGTATTGAGGTGGTATCGGCTCTTTTAAAAAAGGGCAATTTCGGCCCCTAAGAATTTGGGGTTCATATGTTGCAATCTGCCATGCCTGTTGCCCAATTAAAAACAACTTTTCATGACTTCCGAGGAGAATGCTTCTACACATGAGACAGTTTGCTTTCCTCCCAAAGAACTGTTTCACACCTTCACCAACAAATATATTTTAAGAAAGTGACTTCATGCATGATCAGCGCACCTGCAACAATAGGGGACAAACAGGCCCCAAAGCGCCAGGACCCAGAAACGTGTGAGAGTAAGACACAGCTGTTCTTGGCTGCCTAATTACTTTGTCACATAATTCATGCTAACACAGCAATTAAGAATAAAACACAGAACAGGCACTGGCATTGCAGAGGATGACATTTAATTATAGCACTAGATATAGCACACTTCATATGATTCGCATGTGTACCGGATAATATGTACTGGTAGGTGTGTGCTTATTGAAGCATTGCAACTTTACGTCAGTGCATAAATCAAGTCACAGAACATGCAGCTTATTTTTTGAAGCTATTCTTTATTTTACACAGTTGCTCAACAGACTATTAACTGGGAACGCTCAGTGGGCAATTATGTGCTGCAGAGTTGCTGACAGGGAGAATTCCAGACCTGGGTGACTCATAGCACCCAATTAGCAGACATGTGCCACTCAATCCCCACTGGGCCATTGTTCACAAGCCTGACCAGGTGCTAAATGCCAGCTGTGGAACTGGGGACATCAAAACAGAGAAAAATCTCATCTTCAATTACAATGTGTGTGAGGACAAATCTGTAAACACCATAACCAGTAGGGAGTTTTTATTTAAGTTGCAAAAAGTCCTGAAGACCCAGTTCCAAAAAGTGATTTTAAAAAGAGCATTCAACCCCTCATTTTCAGAAAAAAGCCTCCGGCCTGTAATTTGACATGTGTATGTTTTTTGATGCTCTCTAATTATATTTTTTGGCACAACTTGTGTTTCTCGAAGGTTTTTTTTTGCAACGTGGTATATTTCAAAAATGTTCAGTTTGAATATTTTCTTCTTCACCAGGGAAACCTTTCCCAAGGAAGTTCGGACATGTCGTGAAGGCACCTGTGGACATTTTGGGCTGTGAACACATCAAGCTTTAAAGTTTGCACAATTTGTAATTTACCATAATAAATTGCATTACAATAAAAGGGAGTGAATATTATCAATCATAATGGGAACTGTCACTGACAGACTTACGTTTCGCATGCTTTCGCCACAAGACTTTTCAGGCTTCAGTATTTTGTTTATGTTGCTATGACTTCAGCACAAACCAATGATGTGTATTTGATCTCTAGTGTGGCAAATGTGCTATTGGACCATCATTTAGAACACTGTGCAGTCTTGCCAAAAAACACAGAGGTCCTTTGGAACAACACCTCTGCAGAATTCTGCAAACACTTTGCACAGCATAACTAAGTGATATTTACATTCAAACAAATGAATTAAATGTACTTCATTTACTGTAAAGCACTTTGAGACGTCCGGTGGTCGTGAAAGATTAAATGTAAGTAAATGAATAGTAATAAATTATACGCACAACACAGGAGGGGGACCTGGGATTACTATAGAGTAGTCTGCTGAATCCACAAACACAATAGGGCGGAGTGCCATCCACAGAAAAATATCATGATTATATTCCCATTGCTTATTCCCCTTCTCCAGTCTTATCATCTGCACTTGACCACATTATATGACATGACACCATTTGCCAGCGCAAAGTTTACCGCTCCGCCCGGGACACCGCCCCAACTGTGGCGCAACAGAATTTCTTCTCCTTTCTTTTTTTTTTAAGTTGGAAAAAAAAGGTAATTTTGCTTTTTTGTGGTAAGTTTCTCCCTTTCCCCCATTCTGTTCTCATGGTGTTGACAGTTCTCGAGTACATTTCATCAGATGCAGCATACCAGAACTTCACCCAATTCTTCATATAACAGCAACAACAATTTGCATTTATATATCACCTTTAAAGTAGTAAAATGTCCCAAGGTGCTTCACATTCAATGACTAAAGCCAAAAAATACATTGGAGAGCTGACCAAAAGCTTGGTCAAAGAAGTAGCTTTTAAAATAAAGGTAAACAGGTGGAGAGGTTTAGGGAGGAAATTCCAGAATTTGGAGCCCAGACAGCCGAAGGCATGGCCGGCAATGGTGGGGCGAAGGAAGTCGTGGATGCATAAAAGTCCAGAATTGGAGGAATGCAGAGCTCTCAGGGGGTCTGAGGGCTGGAGGAGGTTACAGAGATAGGATGCCATGGCACTACAGGATGGTAAGAATTCATGGAAGTATTTGAAAACAAGGATGAGAATTTTAAAATCAAAGTGTTGGTGCACTGGGAGCCCATCAATGTTCCCTGTAATTTATTTGACGCCACACGGCTCCTTTAAGGAGCTGCGGGGCCCATTCAAAATACTGTGCCTGCACGGTTTTTGCATTGAAAAGCTGGCAAGCCAGCTGCGCGGGATCTCTAGAACACTGCGCGGCCGTGCAGATACCCAGCTTAAAGTTAACTTTGGAGCCAACTTAGGTCAGTGAGCAATGGGTGATAAGGACTGGGTGTGAGTTAGGATACGGGCAGCAGAGTTTTGGATGAGCACAAATTTATAGAGGGTGAAAAATGGGAGGCCGGTCAGGAGAGCATTGGAATAGTTGAGGTAACAATAGCATGGATGAGGGTTTCAGGATCAGATGGGCTGAGGCAGGGGTGGAGACAGGCCCAACATACAGAGAGTGTTCGCAGCCTATTCACCCATGCAAGGCATCGCATCCAAGCCTGATCCTGTCCTCATCTGACGTCTACACATCCCCACTCCAAACAAGAGTTTCAGTGATTTTTTTTTCCCCCCCTCTGTAGCCCTGGGATGCTGAAGCCAATTTGAACTTTGCTGTGCTGTGATCAGCTAACTCAACACAGACTGGGGATCAAACCTGAGACTTTCTAGTCTATACGTAAACCGTTGCTTTGCACCATTTCAGCAACATGAAATATGAACATCCTAGTGTGCTCTATAATAAAAGGGTTAAATTAGGTATTAGTGAACAACATGGTGGATGTACAACATACAATTCCCAATTTGGTACTCCCAGCAGGAAGTGGCAGTCACAGGGACTGTCTAGGAACATCGCAGGAATGCAGCCGGTTATCTACTCCCTGTAGGCACCACTTCCCACTGGGACCACTAGATCATCGAAGCACCCATATAGTATTTGAACTTGCAAGCACTTTTTTTCTCTTTTTCTTTCCGTTAGTGTCACATTTCTTCAGTCGATCTTTCTTCAGAGCAATGGGAGGTTGATAGGAGAAAAACAAACCTGCACATGGTGCGAGTTGGCTACAAGAGGCAGAAGTGGTCAGATTGCCAGTGGTTACAATCACATGGGATTCAGAAGTGAAGCTTTCACAGTTGCTTAACAATCAAGGCTCCAGTCCCACACCAATGTGGTTAACTCTTAACTTCCCTCTGAATTGGTCTAGCAAGCCACTCAGTTGGATCAAACCGTGCTACAAAGAATACCTTCACCCCACCGAATAGCAGGGATTCAAGACAAAAGCCCATCACCATCTTCTCAGCGTAACTAGAGATGGACACTAAGTACCAGCCTTGCCAGAGACGCCCATATCCCCAGCATGAATTTTTTTAAAACTGGTTTTGAGGTGGGTCCAGGAGAACTATGGGGCCTAGCGTTGTCCAAGGCCACCCCGTGGATTTTGATGGCTGGGGGCGGGGGGGACAGTGCTGTGAGGCAGGGTCAGGTTGGTGGAGGACCTTTGTCTTACGGATGTTTAGTGTAAGGCCCATGCTTTCGTACGCCTCAGTGAAGATGTTGACGATGGTTTGGAGTTCGGCCTCTGAATGTGCACAGATGCATGCGTCGTCCGCGTACTGTAGTTCGATGATAGAGAATGGGCCGACCTTGGATCTAACCTGGAGGCGACGAAGGTTGAACAGGTTCCCACTCCTGCACGGCAAGTGAGCCCCAAGTGGGCAGAGGAAATGTTTCAAGGACATCCTCAAAGTCTCCTTCATAAAGTGCAACATCCCCACCGGCACCTGGGAATCCCTGGCCCAAGACCGCCCTAAGTGGAGGAAGAGCATCCGGGAGGGTGCTGAGCACCTCAAGTCTCGTCGCCGAGAGCATGCAGAAACCAAACGCAGACAGCGGAAGGAGCGTTCGGAAAACCAGACTCCCCACCCACCCTTTCCTTCAAACACTGTCTGTCCCACCTGTGATAGAGACTATAATTCCCGTATTGGACTGTACCTGAGAATTCATTTTTAGAGTGGAAGCAAGTCTTCCTCGATTTTGAGGGACTGCCAATGATGATGATGATGATGAGGCCTAGCTGAGTTCAGAGTACTTACTGCTCCAAACAGATTTCAGGCAGCATAATAGGCAGAATATTTTTGTAAATTCAACAGCCATTTGGCAAAGACAAACAAGATAAAAACACAAGCACTGGAGCATTCGATTTTGGTCGGGATGTAAAATAGCCGATAGCGAATCAGCTGTTTGTGCCAGAAATAGCCAAGTTTAAGGCTATCTCTGGTAACTTTAATAATCAGGATCAACGGTAAAACCAATCTGCTGGATATATTGTGTTTAATCAAAGTTTAAGACGGAATATAGCACATTAGTTATATAGCAAAAGCATCAATCGCAACAGATAGATAATACCAATTTCGATCGGACAAACGGCTAGCGCACGTGAGCAGTTCTCTGGCTGGCAGTCTCTTTCTCTAACTCAAGCTTTCTTCAGTAAAGCATGGGATCACTCGAAAAGTGTTCGACCAGCCCAACTTCTGTTTCGCCCTCCCCTCACACCATCTATGACAGCAACCTTGAGGAGGCTATCTTTATTCCATTTTTAGGGGTGGACCTGACCTGGGATATTGACAAGACCTTTTGCCCTATAGAGGTTCCCCTAAAAACTATGGGCCCGAAATTGGTGAAGGCCCCTGCCCGTCCAAGTGCCGCCTGAAGGACCACCGATGGCCACCGAGGTAATTGACAGTACTTTGGGCGGGGTTTTCGTCAAAAAGATCCTTGAAAGGATGGCAGGCGGGAAAAGAGGGACTTATGCTGCCAATCTGGGCGGCAGCTGGCGGGAGCTCCCAATCTCGGCAGCAAAGGCGCTTGTCGCCCACGTTCCGCCGAGGATGGAGTCAGGCCCACGGAGGGTCAAAGACCTGGAAAGGAAAATTATTTTTTTTAAAACCATCGGCATACCTTCAGGGGACCCCATCCAGGTAAGTCACTGTAAAGAAAAAATGTAAAAAATGTTTACTAACCTTTTTTTTCAGTTCTTCATAATCACCATCGGAGATAGAACAGCCTCCAGCCAGCAGTCCTTCCCCGTTCTAGCGCCAACTCCCACCGACTCCCACCTGCATCAATATGACATCTCGTCGGGCGGAAGGTCAGTTGCGCCACTCGGCCATCCGCTGATGTCAGCGGGTGGTTCTCGGCTGTTATCCCCTCCCACCCACTCCACACCAAATAGAAAGTAGCACTGGGCGCAACTTCAAGAGGAATGTCGGTGGCAGTGGGTGGCAGTTGGCGGCAATGGGCGGTAAGGCCATCAACTTCGGGCCCTAAATATCCAATAAGCTTCTAGTTCTTTGACTCGATTCTCAAAGCAAAGCCCGTCCTAAATATGTTTTACGATTTTGACCACATGTCACTCTGTTTACACTAATCCAGGGTTTCTTCCTGTGGAAATCTCTCCTGTCCCCATTCTCTCAGGTACAATCAATGCAAAGCCTTAGCTCTACCCTTTGAACTATGAGGCCCAAACCAGAAAACTGCTCATTATCTTCTTCATGATGTAGCAACACGTTTACTTTAACTCTCCCAACGTCCATCCGTTCTAAGTCTTTCTGAAACAAATTGTCTTAAAGATACATAAACAAAACTAAAACGTTAATTTGAAAACCACAGATAATGGCTTAGCAACAGGGATATTGTATATAGTACAAAGAACTATACCCTCCATAGGAAACCAAGACATTAACATTTCTCTGATCCGAAGAGACATTCCGTCTGCAATTCAAAACAACTATTTCAACACGGCATTCGTATCAGTTTTAGACATTTTTAGGCATCCCTGATTTCTAACACTTGTTATACACCCCACCAATGGAAAGAAGAAAATTGGACGCGGTGTATAACAGCTGGTTGATACATCACTGCCTTGTTTACACTGCCTGGCTTGTCAACCTTCACGGATTGTCCGGGAGTCTCTCGGAATGGAAGATGAATTTTTTGGGCACTGCTGCCTGCAACCCGGGAGAAAAGTGGAGCTTTGCGCCTGTGATTTGACACCTGCATAAATCCTTCCCCACGATTCCGACCCGCGCTTTCACCACGACTCTCTGATCTGTGCTCCCAATGGTGGGGAAGGGGGTGAACCTAATTCCAGCCTGACACGCACCGGCTTAGTGACCTGTGGGGCAGATTTAAACTACAGTCCCCACTGTTTATAGTGGGCCCGTTGGTGTTAGCACGATTTGCCTGCATCAAGGAATGGATGGCAAATTGCTGCGAAATGTGCATAAAAAGTAATGTTGTGGATTTTATCCGGATCGCCATCTCTGGATCATTGTGATTCTCCCTATTGCTCCAGAGTTCCCTGCGGACTCTTTTTAATGCTACAGCATGTTGGAGGGATTCAGGAAGGGTTACATCATTGCGTGTCTTTGTTATAGAGCTAATCAATTCAAAAACATTAAGAAGGGCTAATGGCAACTTGTGAACATTAAGATGACAAAGCTACTACAACCCATACAGTTTCGAAATAGCCAACACCCTTAATGTATTATAAGCCTTTGTAGTTGACTTCAATGGTCATGGAAAATGGTTAGTGCCACTTGCCCGATATAGGTAGCTGCACGTGGACGGTGAAAGTGGTGGGAACTGTAGTTAATTGGCTGAATTGTCACGTGTTGAGTTGTGGGTAATGAACCCACTGTGTTTGAGGGGCAAAAAACATGGAGTCGGGTTGGGTCCCACTTATACTGGGCACTCAGCTGAGTGTGAGGGGAGGGGACCCGGGGTCAGGTTGAACCTCTCTTGTATTAGGCATTCAGTTGGGTTTATGCCGATGGATTGAGTGACCTTCAGTCAGTCACCTTAGAGCGGAGCCAAGGGACATACATGAGACTTAGGCTCCACTGCAGCCTTGGCTGATAACTGGGTTAGTAAATCATCACAGATCACAGGCTGTACTCAGGAAGAGGGGGAAACCTCCTGAACTGCGCTGATTTATTTATCCTACCTCGGGACAGCAAGGTTATTTATTTGGGTGAATTCCATTTAATTTTGAGGAGTGATTTCTGGAAAAGTTTGCATTTGCTGCGATCAGTTGAGTGACTCTTTTAGCTGCTGGATTCTTGGTGCTTTCCATTTGAATGTCAGATGTTCTTTAATAACAAATCTTTCCAGTCACTTCCTCAGAACAATATGAAAGTCCCTTATGGAAGTCCTATATCACAAACCATAAACTTTTCTTAATTTACCTAGAATCATAGAGTACAGAAGGAGGCCATTTGGCCCATCATGCCTCTGCCAGCTCTTTGAAAGAGCTATCCAATTAGTCTCAGTCCCCTGCTCTTTCCTCACAGCCCTGCAATATTTTTGCCTTCAAGTCTTTATCCAATTCCTTTTTTAAAGTTACTATTAAATTTGCTTCCACCACCCTTTCAAGCAATGCATTCTAGATCACAACTTGCTGCATTAAACAATATCTCCTCAAGTGCATTTCTAGTTCTTTTGTCAATTACTTTGAAACCTGCTTTGACTTTGTTTCTTGTGTGTTGTGCCCTTAAGATAGGAACATTTCTCACCTGCTGTCAGGTTCCGCTGAGGTATAATAAGAACATAAGAACATAAGAAATAGGAACAGGAGTAGGCCATACATCCCCTCGAGCCTGCTCCGCCATTCAATAAGATCATGGCTGATCTGATCATGAACTCAGCTCCACTTACCCACCTGCTCCCCATAACCCTTTATCCCCCCATCGCTCAAGAAACTGTCTATTTCTGTCTTAAATTTATTCAATGTCCCAGCTTCCACAGCTCTCCAAGGCAGCAAATTTCACAGATTTACAACCCTCTGAGAGAAGAAATTCCTCTTCAACTCTGTTTTAAATGGGCGACCCCTTATTCTAAGATCATGCCCTCTAGTTGTAGTCTCCCCCATCAATGGAAACATCCCCTCTGCATCCATCTTGTCAAGCCCCCTCATAATCATATACGTTTCAATAAGATCACCTTTCATTCTTCTGCACTCCAATGAGTAGAGGCCCAACCTACTCAACCTTTCCTCATAA
The DNA here is from genome assembly GCF_044704955.1 of Pristiophorus japonicus. Taxonomy (NCBI): domain Eukaryota; kingdom Metazoa; phylum Chordata; class Chondrichthyes; family Pristiophoridae; genus Pristiophorus; species Pristiophorus japonicus. Next base: position 61,880,204 of record NC_091981.1, read on the forward strand.
GTCAACCCCCTCATCTTCAGAATCAACCTAGTGAACCTTCTCTGAACTGCCTCCAAAGCAAGTATATCCTTTCGTAAATATGGAAACCAAAACTGCAAACAGTATTCCAGGTGTGGCCTCACCAATATCTTGTATAGCTGGAGCAAGACTTCCCTGCTTTTTATACTCTATCCCCTTTGCAATAAAGGCCAAGATACCATTGGCCTTCCTGATCACTTGCTGTACCTGCATACTATCCTTTTGTGTTTCATGCATAAGTACCCTCAGGTCCCGCTGTACTGTGGCACTTTGCAATCTTTCTCCATTTAAATAATAACTTGTTCTTTGATTTTTTCTGCCAAAGTGCATGGTCTCACACTTTCCAACATTATACTCCATCTGCCAAATTTTTGCCCACTCACTTAGCCTGTCTATGTCCTTTTGCAGATTTTTTGTGTCCTCCTCATACACTGCTTTTCCTCCCATCTTTGTATCGTCAGTAAACTTGGCTACGTTACACTCAGTCCCTTCTTCCAAATTGTTAATATAGATTGTAAGAAGTTCACCTCCCTCAAAGGTTAGTCCTATTTGCTTTCAATGAGACCACTTAGCAGCAAGGGATCGGCAACTTTTGTAGAGTGAATGTTTGCAAGAGTAGAGATTCTTTCAATTTTGGTCAGGACCCTTTGGAGAGAGAAGATGCTCGTATCCGCGACCTGTCTGACTTGAAATGCAGCTGGCAGGGGTGAAGGTGTCATTCTGACCCACTATGCCAGCCTGTCACACCTATGTCTTGTTTGTAAGAATAATCTGTGCAGTTGATGGTATTGGGAGATGGGAAAAGAAGTGCATTGTGATCACTAGCTGTAGAAAAAGAATGTTGAACAGACCTAATCTTATTGAAGGGGCACTGCCATTTGGTGAAGTTTTGCCTGGTTTGTAAGTAGGAAGGCAGAGTAACATGACTAATAATGTGCTGCCATAGTTTTGTGACTAATCTGCTATGAACTTGAATTCCATTTAAAACAGCATAAAGTACTCCTGCTACTGTAGATACAGCATTTGTAGTTTGAGCATACATTAGCCAACACACTCGAGTAGATTTTGACTTTGTGCAATAGTGTAAAACTGATGATGGCAAATCGGCAGCCAGTTTTACATCGCTCCCGGTTTTTATTTCCATTATGGTTTATTTCGGGAGCGATGTAAAACGGGCTGCCGATTCGCCATCACCAGTTTTACACTATTGCACAAAGTCAAAATCTACCCCAATCAGCTCTGAGCAGAATTTGCAAAGCGGGCTGTTTCTTGCCCAAAAGCAAGAGGAAGAATATAAGACCATAAGAACATAAGAAATAGGACCAGGAGTAGGCCATTTGACCCCTCGAGCCTGCTCCACCATTCAATAAGATCATGGCTGATCTGATCATGGATTCAGCTCCACTTCCCTGCCCACTCCCCATAACCCTTTACTCCCTTATCGCTCAAAAATCTATCTATCTCCATCTTAAATATATTCAATGACCCAGCCTCCACAGCTCTCTGGGGCAGGGAATTCCATAGATTTACAACCCTCTGAGAGAAGAAATTCCACCTCATCTCAGTTTTAAATGGGCGGCGCCTTATTCTGAGACTATGTCCCCTAGTTTTAGTTTCCCCTATGAGTGGAAATATCCTCTCTGCATCCACCTTGTCGAGCCCCCTCAGTATCTTATATGTTTCAATAAGATCACCTCTCATTCTTCTGAACTCCAGTATAGGCCCCACCTACTCAACCTATCTTTATAAGTCAACCCCCTCATCTCCGGAATCAACCTAGTGAACCTTCTCTTAACAGCCTCCAATGCAAGTATATCCTTCCTTAAATACGGAGACCAAAACTGTATGCAATACTCTAGGTGTGGCCTCACCAATATCCTATACAGTTGTAGCAGGATTTCTCTGCTTTTATACTCTATCCACCTTGCAATAAAGGCCAACATTCCATTTGCCTTCCTGATTACTTGCTGTACCTGCATACTAACTTTTTGTGTTTCATGCACAAGGACCCCCAGGTCCCTCTGTACTGCAGCACTTTGCAATTTTTCTCCATTTATATTATAATTTGCTTTTCTATTTTTTCTGCCAAAGTGGATAACTTCACATTTTCCCACATTATACTCCACCTGCCAAATCTTTGCCCACTCATTAACCTGTCTATATCCCTTTGCAGATTTTTTGTATCCTCTTCACAATTTGCTTTCCCACCCATCTTTGTATCATCAGCAAGCTCGTCTACATTGCACTTGGTCCTTTCATCCAAGTCATTAATATAGATTGTAAATAGTTGAGGCCCCAGCACCGATCCCTGCAGCACCCCACTAGTTACTGTTTGCCAACTGGAAACTGACCCATTTATCCTGACTATCTGTTTTCTGTTAGTTTGCCAACCCTCTATCAATGCTAATATATTACCCCCAACCCCGTGAACTTTTATCTTGTGCAGCAACCTTTTATCTGGCACCTTATTGAATGCCTTCTGGAAATCCAAATACACCACATCCACTGGTTCCCCCTTATCTACCCTGCTCGTTACATCCTCAAAGAACTCCAGCAAATTTGTCAAACATGATTTCCCTTTCATAAAACCATGCTGACTCTGCTTGATTGAATTATGCTTTTCCAAATGTCCTGCTACTGCTTCTTTAATAATGGCCTCCAGCATTTTCCCAACGACAGATGTTAGGCTAACTGGTCTATAGTTTTCTGCTTTTTGTCTGCCTCCTTTTTTAAATAGCGGTTTTACATTTGCAGTTTTCCAATCCACTGGGAACATCCCAGAATCCAGGGAATTTTGGTAGATTACAACCAATGCATTCATTATCTCTACAGTCACTTCTTTTAAGATCCTAAGATGTAAGCCAACAGGTCCAGGAGACTTGTCTGCCTTTCGTACCATTATTTTACCGAGTACTACGTCATTAGTGATAGTAATTGTATTAAGTTCCTCCCTCCCTATAGACCCTTGATTATTCACTATTGGGATGTTTTTAGTGTCTTCTACCATGAAGACCAATTTGTTCAACATCTCTGCCATTTCCCTATTCTCCATTATTATCTCCCCAGTCTCATCCTTTAGGGGACCAACATTTATTTTAGCCACTCTTTTCCTTTTTATGTACCTGTAGAAACTCTTATTATCTGTTTGTTTTTATATTCCGTGCTAGTTTACTTTCATAATCTATCTTCCCTCTCTTTATCATTTTTTTAGTTGTTCTTTGCTGGCTTTTAAAAGTTTCCCAATCTTCTGGCCTCCCACTAGTCTTGGCCACATTGTATGCCCTTGTTTTCAATTTGATACCATCCCTTATTTCCTTCATTAGCCACGGATGGTTATTCCTTCCCTTACAGTCTTTCCTTCGCATTGGGATATGTTTTTGTTCCGATTTATGAAATATCTCCTTAAATGTGTGCCACTGCTCATCAATCATCCCATACTTTAATCTATTTTCCCTGTCCACTATAGTCAACTCTACCTTCATACCTTTGTAGTCTCCTTTATTTAAGCTTCGGACACTGGTTTGAAATCCAACTTTCTAACCTTCCAACTGAATTTGAACTTCAACCATGTTATGGTCACTCATTCATAGAGGATCCTTTACTAGGAGATCATTTATTACTTCTGTCTTATTACACAGTACCAGATCTAAGATAGCCTGCTCCCTGGTTGGTTCCGCAACGTACTGTTCAAGGAAACTATCCTGAATACACTCTATAAACTCTTCATCAAGGCTACCCTGGCCAATTTGCTTTGTCCAATCAATATGAAAGTTAAAATCGCCCATGATTATTGCCGTTCCTTTTTTCTAAGCCTCCATTATTCCTTGATTTATACTCCATCCAAAAGTGCAGCTACTGTTAGGGGGCCTATAGACTACGCCCACCAGCGATTTTTTCCCCCTTATTATTCCTTATTTCCACCCAAACTGATTCAATATCTTGATCTTCTGAGCCAATATAGTTTCTCACTAACGCACTGATCTCATCCTTTATTAACAGTGCTACCCCACCTCCTTTTCCTTTCTGTCTGGCCTAGGGCCGTCATCGCCAGCCTCATGGCCTGTGGGGGTAAGGGATCGCTGCTCACGGCGATTATGTCATCGTCGGTTGCGTGGTGGCCCGGTTTGCTAGCCGCAGGTCTCCCCCCTCCCCTGGGCGAAAACCGGAAGTGCTAACGGCGCAATAAAAAAAGGGAGAATTTGGTCCCCCATAGCCTTCATTTTAGGCCCAAAAATGGACAAAACAAAGTTGAATTGACCCTCCAGTGTTGCAGACACCAAGAACAGACAAATCAAAGTCAGACCTGTTTAAACTGAAATATCTTGTCACTTTATGACAAAGCAGCTTACGAATCTACAGCCTTTCACCCTTCCAGTGCTGCAGATGAGCTTTCTTGTACAGGCATTGTCAGGTTCGAGCAACCAATATAGTTTATTCAACAACAAAGCCCTTCCCAGATTTAAGGTGAAAATTGACAGTTAACCGGCATCTATCTATAGGGGTCCATTTACATGATGGTGCACCTGGTATGGAGCCTTTGCTTTTGAGAACCCAACTCAGGAATTCAGACAAGTGAACCCCTTGCATTTAATAGAATCATAGGGGGGCAAAATTCAGGCCCGCAGGAAAGCTGGCGCATCTACCTTTTTTTAGATGTTTTTACCGTCGTGTCTGACGAGGCGGACTGTTGATCCATTTTCATCTCGTTGGCAATTTTTCTGGAGCGGACCGGAAGTTGGTCATAATGGGGGCAGGAGTGCAACGGTAAGTGCTGATGAGGAGCGGAAGTGGGGCCGGGACGGAGTCTCCGCCGCTGATGTCAGTGCGCGTCTGCGTCACCACGTCTCTCCCCTCATTTAAAGGGGAGGGAAGCAGCGATTTTTTAGGTTCGGCCACTGGACCACCACGGAGGGTTTCAGCCGGGCCAGCGGTCTGGCACCCAAGAGGGGGCGTCAGGCTGCCTGTTGGCGGACCGGCCGAATCCGGGGCCATAATTGTCTGGTCGATCGGGAAGTGGGCCGGCAAAAAAAAAACATGGCGGCCACAGCAGTGCACTCTCTCCTTGAAGGGCCGCTGCGCTGCCGTGGCTCACAGACCAAAAACAAGGTGCACCGACAGAAAAAGTTGTCGGGGGCACCGCGTGGCGGCTCGTGGTTTTTTTTTAGGTAAATTTCGCATGGAGTGGGATGGAGGTGTGGGAGAGTGACGGTCCACGCTTTGATGACGCGCTTGACGCTTTCGGCAACAGTGGGGTGGAAATGGGACCACCCGAAAAATCCCCGAGGTGAATTTGGATTGTGGCGGCCAATGGACTGCAACGCGGTGGCCACTCGAGTCCGCCACATGACTGCCGGCGGTAACGGGCCTTAACCGGACCATAAATTTCGGCCCCATAGAATCATACAGCACAGAAGGAGGCCATTCGGCCCATTGTGTCTGTGCCAGCTCTTTGAAATCCAATTATTCCCACTCCCCAATCTTTTCCTACAGCCCTGCAAATTTCTCCTTTTCAAGTATATATCCAATTCCCTTTTGAAAGTTACTATTGTATCTGGGTTTTTTTCCATTAACGTAAAATCAGTGGAGGAAAGGGATGGGGAGAGGGGGGGGGAGGGGTTTGCTGGCGGGGGGCGGGGGCGCGGTAGTGTGCGCACAGGCAAAGTCCCGACATGCGCTCCTGCGACACCTAACGTGAGTGCTAATCAACCTGCTGTGTAGCTCTAGCATTTTCTCTCTTTATTTCAGAGTTCTAGCATTTGCAGTATTTTTCTTTCCCCGAAAGTGTTTTAAAATACTGCCCTACCACCTGGTGCAGTTTAAGCCATATGGACCAGAAGGTCACAGTCCTGATTCTGATCTGTGCTGGTTTCGCTGATCTCCACCACAACAGCAGACTAGGAAAGAGAAAGATCAGCTCGTCATTGTTACCCCTCCTGGAAAGTGCATCTGTGTGGAAGTTAGCCAAGGACAGGATTGGATTTGGTTGCGATGCCCTCTGGGGTCGAATAGCCCACCAATCACACACTGTCTATGCTCACACGCAAACCCATCCCCTGGAACCCTACCTGTCTCAGCACAAATCATCGCCTTTAGGAGAGGATAACGGAAGAAAACTTGGAAATAAAATAATTCAAGCTTTATTTTCAGTATTTGTTTTAATTGGTTGAGGCTGATATCGCTTGTGTAATGAGTCAGCTGCACCTATGTAAGTTATATTAGTCATATTAGTGTTTTGGCGTCACATTGCAGGAGCCAAACCTCACAAAACCAGTCGGCCCAGAGAAACAGGAATAATCCTGGACAGGCTGGCATTCTAAGGATTAAAATACCCAAAACTGCAAGCATATTATTTTAGAAACACATTTATCTTCATGTGTTACATAACAGACCATCTTCAGGTTACCCACAGATAGAAAAAAAGTGGAAAACTTGCCTTTCATATCGTGCCTTTCACTACCTCAAGATCTTTACAACCAATGAAGTACTATTGAAGCATAGTCACTGTTGAAATGTAGGGAAATGTTGCAGCTAATTTGCGCACAATAAAGTCCCACAAACAGCAATGAGATAAATTACCAGACAACCTTTTTATCTGGTCATTTTCCAGGAATATCAGAACTCTTCAAATATGCTCCCCAATTGGTCTAGTACCTGGTGTAGTCCTAAACCATACAGAGGGGCGCTGAATTTTCAGCAAGTGTTGCCGAGATCTCTTCCCGTAACTTCTGCAGGAGATCGGCAGAGCCCCTCTAAGACAGAAAATGACCACTTACTCCCGTGGAGTTCCACTGACGTCCTGCTGCAGCTACAGTGGGAGATCAGGAAAACCTCCACAGAAAATTCTGGAAGAATATAGGTCAATCAGCATTTGTAAAAAACAGGTGCTAGTGTTTCGGGTGCAACCCTTCATCTGAACTGAACATTAAATGATAAGGCTAATCTTCATGTTTACAACTCTGATGAAACATTCCACCCTAAACGTTAAGCTTTACTTTCACTTCAAATACGATCTGACCAGTTCCAGCATTTTCTGTTTTTCTTCCAGATTCCCAACATTTGCTAAGTTTTTTTCTGTTTATTAGTAAGAAAGAAAGATTTACTTTTTACACAGCACCTTTCACGACCTCAGGACATACCAAAAGCGCTTTACAGCCAACAAAGTACTTTTGAAGTGTAGTCACTATTGTAATGGACGAAACACAGCAGCCAATTTGCACACAGCAAGCTCCCACAAACAGCAATGTAATAACAACCAGATAATCTATTTTATTGAGGTTGAGTGAGGGATAAATATTGGCCAGGACTCTGGAGAGAACTCCCCCACTCTTCTTCGAAATAGTGCTAAGGGATCCTTAGAGGGCAGACTTGGTTTAACCTTTCATCTAAAAGACGGCACCTCCAATAGTGCAGCAATCCCTCAATATGTTTTGGTTACAGAAATAGGCAGCCTTTGTGATGGAGAGGAAAAGGGGTCAAAAATATAGGATGCTGTGATGGAGAACAACTCTGGTTCAACCAGAGACCATGACCAGGTGAGGGATAGAATCGGTAGCAAGGGTATGGATCTTGGGGCAGGGGCCAAAGACAATGGTTTTTTCTTCCTAATGTTTAAATGGAAGAAATGGTGGCTCATCCAAGACTGGATGCCAAGGCAAGGTAGTTTGACAACACAAAGGCAGTGGGCGAGTTGGGAGATGTCATGGAGAAGGAGAACTGGGTATCGTCAGTGTAGATGTGGAAACTGACTCTCATGTTGGATCATGTCACCAAGGGGCAATGTGTAGAGGAGGGAGCCAAGAATAGACCCATGTGGGACTCCAGAGGTTACGGTACAGGGGTGGGGTGTTGGCAGGGGCGAGGGGGAGCGGAGGGGGGGGAGATGGAGATGCTACAATTGGATAGATAATAGTGGATCCAAATTAGGTCAGTCCACTGAGCTGGAGAATGGAGGAGCGACGTTGGAGGAGGAGAATGTGGTTGACTGTGTCAAAGGTTGCAGAAAGATATATTGCAGAAATATATTAATAGATCAATTTCAGAACTTGAGCACTTCATGCAGGGACTGGATACAGGAATGTGAGTGCATGCAGGCAGTATGTGAATGAATAAAAGAAAACAAGAAAGACTTGCATTTTTATAGTGTCTTTCACGACCACCGGACGTTCCAAATTGCCTTACAGCCAATGAAGTACTTTTTTGAAGTGTACTCATTATTGTAATGTCGGAGTAGTTTTCAAACTGCCCTGGTTCCAATAATCCGATCACGGCCGATTTGTCAGCTGCAAACTCGGAATTCTTTTGTTGCTGACACTTGGGATTGATGCAAGTGTCCAGAGTTGGAACCACCTCTGAAATATTGACCCCTGGTGTGCTCCTGTTATCGAGGCCAATAGTGTGTTAAGCGTACGTAATGTTGTGCAGGCAATGATTGAATACTGTGTGTGCTGTCTAGCAGTGTAAGGGTATGGATTTTGTGCTCATTATTCAAAGCAACTACATTGTCGTCAGAGCTAGTTCTGCCCCTTTGACTTTGGAGAGAGGCCAGTTGACTGAGAAACATTACCAGCCAGTTATCTGGCTGTCACAAGTTATAGAGGGTCTGTAATGGGTACATGTGAAATGCTATTAATATTTCTGCTGGGCGAGGGAGAATAAGACCTCATAACTTGGGCTGAATTGCAAAAGTGATCCCTACCAGTGAAATCTAAATAGCCTTTTACACTTAATCATTTTGTGTGCCATTGCATCATAAAATTTGATTTCCTTGACTTGTGTCCTCTTTATATTAAAGTCTGAATTTGTTACATTTCCCTCTAGTTCTCTCCCCTTCCTTCTTTGTGCACTGACTCCTGATGGGGCATGATCCAGTCTCCAGTTACTCACCCAAGTGACAATTCTTCATGCTTGGAGTGTCAACAGGCTATTAAACCAACCATAGTCGGGGCACCTCAACCAAGCCTGATCCTGACCTCATCCTGATGTCCATTGAAATGGACTTTTCAGCACAAGTCACTGGATTGTGATCAGCAACCCTGCTAACAGGAGCTAATGCAGTCCATATCTGGGATATTCCTCATCTGTTGGCGTCAATACCACATTATAAGTGATTTCACCAAAGCCTCAATTTTAAATTTACATCTGCATGTTCAAATCCTTCCATGGCATTGCCCCTCCCTAACTTTATAACCTCCCCAAACCCTACAACCCTCCAAAATAACTGCGTTTCTCCAATTGCCTTTGCATGACAATTGGCAACCGTGCCTTCAGCTGCCTAGGCCCTAAGCTCTGGAATTCCCTCCCTAAACCTCTCTGCCGCCCAACCTCTCTCTCTCCTCCTTTGAGACACTGCATAAAACCTACCTTATGCACCAAGCTTTTAGTCACCTGTCTTAATATCTTCTTCTTTGGCTCAGTGTCAAATTTTGTCTAATAATGCAAGTTGTTATTGTTCTTTACCTGCTGAGCCATTGCAGCAAGCCTTTAAGAACATTATTTTCTATTTTCTCAGCAATTTGAGGTGGTTTTACAAAGGTTAGAATGCCTGTGAGTCCATAGCCTGCTTACTAAATCCACGGAAGTAAAGCCAACCCAAAGCAACAAAGAAAAGTAAAAATGATTTAAATTTGACGGGTTTTTTTCAGTTGATGGAGTCAATTTTCCAAATGCATGCTCCTGGCAATGAACCTCGTCACCGGAAGTATATTTCAGGAAATTGTGTGGAGCTCACACGCTACTTCCCAAAATGCATTTCCGGCAGACATTCAGAAAACCGTTCCTTATATAAATTGAGCACTCAGCATAGACCGGTTTACAGCAAATCTACCATCCTCGTTGAGCCCAATTACACCTGCATTTTCCATAACTCACTTGTGTGATACAAGAAATACGAGTAGAAATGTGGGACCCCTACCCCTCATGAAGTTCTAACATTGCTGGAGCTAAGACCCACAGTGAATAATTATTCTCTTTGACTCTGCTGCTCCAGTGTCTTTTCCCCCTAATATCCCTATAGAACTCACATCAGGAATCAGGACAGTATTATTCTGATCAGGTGCTTCAAGTAGTCTTTGAAACACGAAAACAAATATCCTGTGTGCTCTATAGGATATTATAAACCAGCCTATACTGCCCATTCTCATACAATGGTATATTGAAATAATTAAAGGTGTCAAACTTTGTGAGAGTCATGGGGATCATAACAGCCCCTTCCTCCCCACAAAACTACATACAACCTATATCAACCAACCTATCTTTTCTCAGGAAAAGAGCTGAGTTATGATTATCTACGCTGGCAATCAAGAATGCTCAACGCCTGTGGAAATAATAAGTTATTGAGAAAGATTCAAAGGAGCACATTACATTTTGAAATGAGCCACAGGAACAGTAATGATCGCTATCATCTAAAAATGGAAACTGGTGATAGGAAGAGAATGGCATACAATTTAGAGAGGCAGAAATTGACTTCAGATAGGAGTTTAATGAAGGCAAAGTGATATGAACTACAAACTGCTGACGCAATTTCAAACTGATTTAATTTACGGTAAATTATTTCTGGTCTTGTTTCTTAATTTCTGAATTGCATGTACAAAAGAAATAGCACAGAAGCACAACAGTTCTGTAAATGATTGCATTCAAAATGAGTTCTGATAAACACTGTGAGACTGATCGCATGACAAGGTAACCTTGAAGTCAGGTCAACTGGAGAAGGATCCTCAAAAAAAACAAACGGCTTGAGTCACGCCATGTCAATTCTGAAGGTGTCTCTGTCAATCAGACAAACCCCAGCCGACAAATATAAAATCTACGTAACTGAACAGATTGCAGGTAGATGATACCTTGTCAAAGCTGCCGTGTGGCATTAAAATGTCGCAAGCGTTTGTTGGGCTATCAAGGAATGCTGGAGTCTTATCTCCTGACATCTGCACTGCAAGTAAAGCCAGAAGGCTTACTGAAAAATGTATGCCATAAATGGAACTTGTCAATAAAATTGAGAAGTTTGTTACCATCGTTTTGTGTCAACAAAGTTTAAAATAAATAATTAACTTGATGGAACAAGAAATTATCTGATTTTGTTAAACGAGTAATTAATTAAGCTGCTTTATCCCAGAATATTGATAAATTCAATGAATCTGTCACCAAGGCCTCAATTTTCTCTGGTCATTTGTGCCGTTTTTTTGGCATGTGCCGTATTTATTTGTTTCCAAGTTTCCCCCTGCAATCTGCACCGGTGTAACTGATGTAGTTACGATGTTTCTAGGCCAGTTTTTTTTTACGTCATTGTTCCTTCATGTCTGCGCAGGTTTTTTCAATTTTTTGCAGATTGGCCAACACTTTTTCCTCCTAGGTCGGCATATCTGGCCACTCCCGAAAAACCTTCTGGGCACTTAAGAAAACCAGCGCACATTCACAAATCGGCGCTGAAAGACGCCATTGTTTTTAAATCGAAAATTTTGGAGGGAGTCAAGAACACTGTCAAAATCAATAATAAAGTTCAACTTTTTTTTACCTGTCAACATAGAAGTGTAAATTTGTTGGATTTCAGAAGTTTTCTCATTTTTTTACTCACTCATACGCCACCACCGAACATCTTAAAGCAGGACTGGAGGGTCGTAACTTTGGCCGTCAGAATCGGCCCCACGCTCGGACACAGGGGCTCGGGGCTCGGCTACAAAACAAGCCATGGGGGGTGGGGGGGAGGAGAGAGAGAGCGAGGTGCCAATTGGAAGTCTTCTGCACTGAAGACTGTAATAAGTGGGGCGTGGGGGGGAAGGAGAGAGAGAAGGGGAGAAGTCACAAGACTCCAATTAGTTAAGGGGGGGAGGAGAGAGAAGTCACAAAACTGCAATTAGTTATGGGGGGTAGAGAGAGGAGAAGTCGCAAGACCTTTGCGTGTGGTCCATCCATACAAACCTTGGGGAGAGAGAGAACTGCGAACCTGTCCTGCCTGCTTTCCTGCCGCTTTGAGCTTCTTTCAAAGGTTAAATTTTAGTATGGGGGCAATACTGACAATGCCATATCTTGTGCGAGCCTTCTGCATCATGGTGCTACGTAGGAGACAATTGATTCGACTTCATCGCATCAGGAACATCAGAGCCCGGGTATATCGAGACAGGCGTTCATACCTCCACCTGAGTGATGCAGACTGTCAGAAGGCTGCATTTCCGCAAATAAGTTGTAAGTGAGACCTCTGAGTTGGTCAAAGCAGACCTGCAATGTAGAAGCATCAGGAGGACTGCTTTGTCAGTTGAAGTGAAGGTTACAGCTGCACTTTCATTCTATGCCTCCGGATTGTTTTAAGCTACAACTGGGGATGTGTGCACCATCTCTCAATATGCAACACATGTCTCAAGTCGCCAGGTGATGGCTGCACTGTATGCATGGAGGAATGACTTCATAAAGTTCCCCATGACCGCCCAAGCAATCCATGACAGGGCTGTGGACTTCTCCAGGATTCTTGGCTTCCCAAAGGTACAGGGCTGCATTGATTGTATCCACATCGCCTTGCGAGCACCTTTGGAGGATTCTGAGATGTACAGGAACAGAAAAGGCTTCCACTCCATTAATGTGCAGCTCATGTGTTAAGACATGCATCATATCATGTCAGTCGATGCAAGATACCCTGGGAGCACCCATGATGCATTCATCCTACGCGACAGCTTTATATCTGCCATGTTTCAGCAGCAGCAGCCAGAAGGGCAGAGCTGGCTACTGGGAGATAAAAGATACGGCCTCACCACCTGGCTCATGACGCCCCTAGGCGTAACCCGGACGGAAGCTGACAACATGTCGCACATTGCGACGCGCTGCATCATAGAAAGGACCATTGGCATCTTGAAACAGTGTTTCCATGCCTGGACCATTCCAGAGGCTACTTGCTGTACTCCCTTGAGATTGTTGGTCAGTTCACTGTTGTGTGCTGCATGCTGCATAACTTAGCCATCATGAGGCAGCAACACCTGGTCGTGGAAGACCCACCTGCGGTGAGAGTGGCTGATGATAATGATGTGGAAGGTGCAGATGACAGAGCAGGTGACGGATGCAGGAGGGGAAGGAGGAGGACGACAAGGATGAGGAAGCCATGCAAGTGCCTGAGGCCGGAACACGACGGCGGAGGAGGGCGGGCCATCGTGCCCCTTTAACGTTTGCTCGAGTCTTGCGCCAGCAGCTCATCTGTGAATGCTTTACTGATGCCTGAGGGCTCAGCGACAACTATTCCACATGGACCATGTTTACTGTTTGAAGCTGTTCGGTAATGTTGTGTTATATTAATGGAACATGATTCAGTTTTAATGTAAAATATATTTTATTCAAAAGTTTACAATGTACTTAACTTAACTTTAAAAAAATTATTATTGTATCAAACTCCACTTTAAGATCATTCTTTAAAATCACTTAAAAACTAGTAAATTTACATAACTTACAAAAAACTTTTAATCTGAGAACAGTTACAGCAGTACAACAATAATAATAATGACAACAACAACAACAACAAAGACAGCAGCAGCAGCAAAGAAAGGCTGCACCCATCTCTCCTCCCCCTTATTCTCAGACCGCCCGCTGCACTTGGTCTTGAACACTCCACCATCCCCGCCCACAGGTGGTGCAGTGTTTCTGGGCTTGGTACCAAGCTTATTCTTTCTAACATCTCGGGTACTGTGCACCTCTTGAGGGGGAGGGGTGTCGGCATCAGGCGGCAAGTTGGAGGGCCCGGCTTTGGGCTCTTCAGAGGCTGGTGTGGGGATTGGAGTGGGAGTGACAGTTGACTCTGTCAATGGGCGATGGCTCTGGGCGTGTTCCCTTATTGCAGCAGCTAACTCCAACATGCCGTCCCTCATGTGCCCTGACAGTGTCTCAACGACCTGCAACATTCCCTCCCTCATGGTCAGTGACATGGTTTGCACTACCTCTGACATTCCCTCCCTCATGGCCACTATTCCCTCACTGATAGACCCGGATATCGTTCCCATTTCTCGTGTCAATGTTGTTACTTCTCCCGACAGTCCTGCAACCTCATCACTCACCCCAGGAGTGACCGGGTAAGGTCAATGCTCTCCGCACTCAATGACATTATCTGAACCACATCTGTTAGATCCTGCACCTCAGGAGAGCGCGGTCGAGCTCTCCTTCCCCTCCTCCCCATGGGTGTGCCTCGCTGCACCCCATCACTGGGACCCGCAACTTCAGAAGGTAGGGCCCTGTGTGTGCCTCGCTGCACCCCAACACTGGGACCCGCAACTTCAGAAGGTGTGAAACTATGGAATGTCCCACCAACACGGAAGGAGCTGTCACCTCCATGAGCAGCATCTCCTCCAAAGCCAGTACAACAGTGGGAGCTTCATCCAGCTCCATCCCCTCCCCCTCACCCCCATGTTCTTGGTCTGGAGGGTTGGATTGGAAGATGTTCTCCTCGTCAGGCCCGTCCCCGTCTGAATCCTCTTCTGCATCGTCAGGGTTGGCCTCACGTTCTGCAAAATATAACACAACAGTCAAATGGTTAGCAGCAGAGGAGGGGCAGGGTGGGTGACATGAGTAGGCTCACACATCGCAGGCCAGACAGCAGGCTGATTTGAAGGACCATGATGAATTTGTAGGACTTACCCTCTCCCTCGAGTGTGGGCTCAGCTTGTGCAGTACTGATTGCTTTTTTCCAGGCAGGACCCATCAAAGCAACAACCCTCTCTTCCAAGGGTGTCAGTGGGTGCAGATTTGCCGGGCCTCCTGCTGTTCGATTTCTTTCCCTTTTATTATGTGCCACCTTCCTCTGCAAAGATATGAAAACCTAACTTTTTAAAGAGGGTGTCTTTCTGCTGGGTGGGACATATAGATGGTCACATTTACAATTGCAATTGCATTGAATTAATGAAAATATTACTTACACCAACTACTTGACCAAGGTCCTGCCACTTCTTTTTACACTGGCCTCCAGATCTCGTGGTGTGCACCATTGCACAGTAATCTTCTGCAACTTGGTTCCAGCGTTTCTTCATTTCTTTGGGTAGAACTTTTATGTGATCTCTGCTGATGTCCAGCTCCTGCCATCTGGCCTCAATCACAGTAACTAGTGCCTCCATTTCTTCCTGTAAGAAATTATTGGTCCTTGCACCGCGTTGCATCTTGCACTGCAGCAGCTACGATTTTTCCAATGCTCTCACACAGCACTCAATGTTCTCACAAACACAACTGGCTCTTTAAAAATGGCCAATTGCCAAATTGGAGCTGTACTGAGCATGCACATCCATGGCAACGCCATCAAAAATGTAACTTTTTTTTCCTTGCATGCGCAGAAGGTGCGACATTGTTTTTTGGGGCAGACAGCAGGCTCCACCCGCTGAGGCGACTGGATACACTGCATGGCGCCAATTTCAAATTACACATTGGTGAAACTTTGGCAAATTATTTCTGCCGCATTTCTGGCTTAGAAAAATGGGCGTAGCTCTGGCAATATGCCAGAAAATGGGCTTGGGGAAAATTGAGGCCCATATCTCCTAAAATTTGACAACAGTGAATTTCTTGCTAGTGACTTGAGGCCTCAATTTTAACGCGGGGGCAAGTTCAGGCCGGGTGAGAGGGGAGCCCCCCAAGGGGATCTCAGCATAACATCTCGTCCATTTAACTTTCAGACTTCTTTTAAATAATCCAGGACAGTCTCCCTCCCTAAACCGGCAGGACTGACATCAGGGTTGGCGGGCGGGAGCAGGAACAAGAATCCAGGAGCCTTAGGATGCCGGGAACCCAACGGAACAGTTCTCAGCTTAAAGTTAGCTTTGGGCAAGGGCTTTTTAGGACCGAGATGAGGAGAAACTTCTTTACCTAGAGAGTGGTGAACCTGTGGAATTCTCTACCACAGAAAGTTGTTGAGGCCAATTCACTAAATATATTCAAAAAGGAGTTAGATGTAGTCCTTACTACTAGGGGGATCAAGAGCCATGGAGAGAAAGCAGGAAATGGGTACTGATGGAATGATCAGCCATGATCTTGTTGAATGGCGGTGCAGGCTCGAAGGGCCGAATGGCCTACTCCTGCACCTATTTTCTATGTTTCTATGTTTCTATGACACCCAGGTCTCATTGCACCTCCCCTATTCCTAATCTGTCACCATTCAGATAATATTCTGTCTTCCTGTTTTTGCCACCAAAGTGGATAACCTCACATTTATCTACATTATACTGCATCTGCCATGCATTTGCTCACTCACCTAACCTGTCCAAGTCACATTGCAGCCTCTTAGCATCCTCCTCACAGCTCACACCGCCACTCAGCTCAGTATCATCTGCAAACTTGGAGATATTACATTCAATTCCTTCATTTAATCATTGATGTATATTGTAAATAGCTGGGGTCCCAGCACTGAACCCTGCGGCACCCCACTGGTCACTGCCTGCCATTCTGAAAAGGACCCGTTTATTCCTACTCTTTGCTTCCTGTCTGCCAACCAGTTCTCTATCCACGTCAATACATTACCCCCAATACCATGTGCTTTAATTTTGCACACTTAATCTCTTCTGTGGGACCTTGTCAAAAGCCTTTTGAAAGTCCAAATACACCACATCCACTGGTTCTCCCTTGTCTACTAGTTACATCCTCAAAAAATTCTAGAAGATTTGTCAAGCATGATTTCTCTTTCATTAATCCATGCTGATTTGGACCAATCCTGCTTTCCAAATGTGCTGCTATTTCATCTTTAATAATTGATTCCAACATTTTCCCACCGCTAAGGAAGACACAAATAACCTTCCGAAATACTCGGGGTTCGAGGGTCTAGTGAAAAGGAGGAACTGAAGGAAATCCTTATTAGTCAGGAAATTGTGTTAGGGAAATTCACCTGGTTCTGACTGCAAAGGACCTACGTTAATCTTTTTCTCTTCACATATCTATAGAAGCTTTTGCAGTCAGTTTTTATGTTCCCTGCAAGCTTCCTCTCAAACTCTATTTTCCCCCTCCTAATTAGGCCCTTTGTCCTCCTCTGCTGAATCCTAAATTTCTCCCAGTTCTCAGGTTTGCTGCTTTTTCTGGCCAATTTATATGCCTCTTCCTTGGATTTAACACTATCCTTAATTTTCCTTGTTAGCCATAGTTGAGCCACCTTCCCCATTTTATTTTTACTCCAGACAGGGATGTACAATTGTTGAAGTTCATCCAAGTAATCTATAAATGTCTGCCATTGCCTATCCACTGTCAACCCTTTAAGTATCATTTGCCAGTATATCCTAGCCAATTCACGTCTCATACCATCAAAGTTACCTTTCCTTCAGTTCAGGACTCTAGTCTCCGAATTAACACTGTCACTCTCCATCTTAATAAAGAATTCTACCATATTATGGTCACTCTTCCCCAGGGAGCCTCGCACAACAAGATTGCTAATTAGTCCTTTCTTATTACACAGCATCCAGTCTAGGATGACCAGCTCTTTAGTTGTTTCCTCGACATATTGGTCTAGATAGCCATCCCTAATACACTCCAGGAAATCCTCCTCCTCCGCATTGCTACCAGCTTGGTTAGCCCAATCTACATGTAGATTAAAGTTGCCTATGATAACTGCTGTACCTTTATTGCACGCATCCCTAATTTCTTGTTTGATGCCATCCCCAACGTCACTACTACTGTTTGGTGGTCTGTACACAACTCCCACTAGCGTTTTGTGCCCTTTGGTATTCCGCAGCTCTACCCATACAGATTCCACATCTTCCAAGCTAATGTCCTTTCTTACTATTGCGTTAATTTCCTCTTTAACCAGCAATGCTACCCCACCTCCTTTTCCTTTCTGTCTATCCTTCCCGAATGTTGAATACCCCTGGATGTTGAGTTCCCAGCCTTGGTCATTCTGGAGCCATGTCTCCGTAATCCCTATTATATCATACTCGTTAATAGCTGTCTGCGCAATTAATTCATCCACCTTATTACAAATACTCCTCGCATTGAGGCACAGAGCCTTCAGGCTTGTCTTTTTAACAGTCTTTGTCCCTTTAGAATTTTGCTGTTATATGGTCCTTTTTGATTATTGCCTTGGGTTTCTCTGCCCTCCACTTTTACTATTCTCCTTTCTATCTTTTGCTACTGCCCCCATTTTATTTCCCTGCATAGGTTCCCATCCCCCTGCCATATTAGTTTAAGAAGAATCACACCACACCTCCCCACACCCCCAAGATAATTCCCAGTGACAGGGTGGGTTAGAGTCAAGTGTAGCCTATGATTTCAGAAGATTATTCTTCATCCATCATATGGAATTTTGAGCAGTGTGTTGGCTTGAGCTATTGGACTGTTAATGATACTGCACTGCCAGGCCACCACTTGGAGCAGCTCTCAGTGCAGGTGGACAACTGGAGCAGACTGATAGTCAGCGGCTCTGCAATACAACTTTCGCACTGCATTTACAGCATTTCAGATGTAAGTTTAGAGTGGAAATCATTGTATAGCAAGGTCAAAAGTAGCATGCCTGTCATGTACCACGCCGGCTCGCAAAATCTCGGGCTCGGCGCTGGGCTTCACGCAAGGGCTCGAGCTCCCGAGCTTGCCTCGGACACCTGACGCAGAGAGCTGCCGGCCTTGCTGAGTCTTTCCAGCATTTTCCCCTTGTGTTTGCCGTTGGTTTAGATTGTGATCGTGTTCTTTTGGGGGGGACGGCAAGCTACACCTTGCCCGTAAATCGGCGTGGTCCCATCCTGCAAGACCATCAGCAGGCCGGGACCATTAGAGGGAGCAGCGTGAGGTGGTGCCACTGCAGGGAACAGCACGTGCTGCTGCAGGAGGGTGACGGCTAATTGCAGTGCGGGCAGTACAGCAGGAGCGGCGAGGTCGGGCTGAAGGAGCAGCAACAATTTGTAGAGGGATGTGATCAGGGCCCAGGAGAGGCGAAGGTTCAGGACCCAGCAGAGGCGAGGTCCCAGGGGCAGCACGGGCTAGCCCACATTGCGATACTTGTGCGCACTAGGTCCGTGCAGTAGAGCTGGTCTCCAGTCGTCTTGGTTAATTCTTCCCACTGGCCCAAGACCTAGCTCTGTCAAGCCCGTGTGGTGGCTGGTGTGCAACGGCCACCACACGTTAAAAAAATCCACACCCAGGCATCTTCCACACCTCAGGATGTAGTTCGGGATCCAGAATATGATTGAAACACCTATGAACTCATCCATTTTTGGCATGGATGCAAGTCATCCTTGTTTCGAGGGATTGCCCATGATGATGATGAACATACTCTGTATGCAGAGTGAAGAAGTTACCAGAATGATACTGGGGATTGCAGGGTTAAATTATGAGGACAGGTTCCACAGACAAGGGGCTAGATTTTCGGGTTCCTCCGTTTTGAGCGAAAACGTAAGTGATACGTGAAAATTACCATTTTCGCTGCGTTACTGAATGAAGGCCTAACTTTCGGCCAGGGGCACATCGCAACGGAAGGCGTTGCACAATTAATCATGGCGCAAAACGTGATCCTCGACAACTTTAGTGCGGGGCCGGGAGCGCTACGAGAGAGGCCTTGTGGGGCGGGGGGGGGGGGGCGCGCGGCGGGCAGGAAATCAAAAAAACATTCAAAAAACATTACCAAGAACCTTAGCTAACAAATCGCTGCCAAAAAAAATTAAATTTTAAACTTTAACTTACCCTTTTTCAGGTTTTCCAACTTACCGCTGCTGGCAGGGCTACATCATTAGGTTTTACCTGTCGCTGTTCTGGGTGCAGCATACGGGTCGAAACTCGGACGGTAATCCACGTTGTTACATGTCCAGCGCAGCTCAGCTCTCCCCGGCGGTGCTGCCATGTGCCACCACAAACAAGGAGCCGAGGATCGGCCCAGGGGTTTTACGACCACGGAGTTTTCACCATGGAGGGTCAAAACGCGGTGAAAACCTGGTCGCAAAGCAACCAAAAACCCAGCCCAAGGTTTCTACTCATTTGAGTATAGAAGATTAAGGAGTGATCTAATTGATATGTTTAAGATGATTAAAGGATTTGATAGGGTAGATAGAAACTATTTCCTTTGGCGGGGGCGTCCCAAACAAGGAGGGCATAACCTTCACACTAAGAGCAGTAGAAACTTGAAACACTCTCCCCACAAAAAGCTTTTGAGGCTAGGTCAATTGAAACTTTCAAAACTGAGATTAATAGGTTTTTGTTAGGAAAGGGTATTAAGGGTTACGGAACCAAGGCGGATGGATGAGTTAAGATACAGATCAGCCATGATCAAACTGAATGGTGGAACAGGCTCGAGGGGCTGAATGGCCTACTCCTGTTTCTAAGTTCTTTCACTGCCGCCCTAAGGCTGCTGCATCCTCTTCACACGAAGATTACTGGAAATCATGGAACTCTCTCATTCAAAAAGCTGTTCAGGATAGATCAATTGAGACTTTCAAAACTGAGATTCATAGATTTTTGTTAATCATCATCATCGGCAGGCCTCGAGATCGAGGAAGAGTTGCTTCCACTTTAAAGGTGAGTTCTCAGGTGACTGTACAATCCAATATGGGAATTACAGTCTCTGTCACAGGTGGGACAGACAGTCATTGAAGAAAAGGGGGGAGTCTGGTTTGCCGCACGCTCCTTCCGCTGTCTGCGCTTGGTTTCTGCATGCTCTTGGCGACGAGAGTCGAGGTGCTCAGCGCCCTCCCGGATGCTCTTCCGCCACTTAGGATAGTCTTGGGCCAGGGATTCCTAGGTGCCAGTGGGGATGTTGCACTTAATGAAGGACCTTTGAGGGTGTCCTTGAACCATTTCCTCTGCCCACCTGGGGCTCGCTTGCCGTGAAGGAGTTCCAAGTAGAGCACCTGCTTTGGGAGTCTCGTGTCAGGCATGTGGACGATGTGGCCCACCCAACGGAGCTGGTCTTGTGTGGTCAGTGCTTCGATGCTGGGAATGTTGGCCTGATCGAGAACACTGACGTTGGTGTGTCTATCCTCCCAGTGGATTTATAGGATCTTGCGGAGGCAGAGCTGGTGGTATTTCTACAGCGCTTTGAGGTGTCTACTGTATATGGTCGATGTCTCTGAGCCATATAGGAGGGCGGATATCACTGCTGCTCTGTAGGCCATAAGCTTGGTGCCAGATTTGAGGTCCTGGTCTTCAAACACTCTCTTCCTCAGACGACCGAAGGCTGCGCTGGCACACTAGAGGCGGTGTTGTACATTGTCGTTGATATCTGCCCTTGCTGATAGTAGGCTCCCGAGGTATGGAAAATGGTCCACGTTGTCCAAGGCCGCACCATGGATTTTGATGACTGGGGGGCAGTGCTGTGTGGCAGGGTCAGGTTGGTGGAGGACCTTTGTCTTACGGATGTTTAGTGTAAGGCCCATGCTTTCGTATGCCTCGGTGAAGATGTTGACGATGGCTTGGAGTTCAGCCTCTGAGTGTGAGCAGACGCAAGCGTCGTCCGTGTACTGTAGTTCGATGACAGAGGATGGGATGACCTTGGAACTAGCCTGGAGGTGACGAAGGTTGAACAGATTCCCATTGGTTCTATAGTTTAGTTCCACTCCAGCAGGGAGCTTGTTCAGAGTGAGATGGAGCACTGCAGCAAGGAAGATCGAGAAGAGCGTTGGTGCGATGACACAGCCCTGCTTGACCCCGGTCCGGATGTGGATTAGGTCTGTGGTGGATCTATTGGACAGGATCAAGGCTTGCATGTCGTCGTGGAGCAGGAGGAGGATGGTGACAAACTTTTGGGGACAGCCGAAACGGAGGAGGACACTCCATACTCCCTCACGGTTGACAGTGTCGAAGGCCTTTGTGAGGTCAAAGAAGGCCATGTACAAGGGTTGATGCTGTTCCTTGTATTTCTCTTGTAATTGCCACGCGGTGAAGATCATGTCCGTTGTACCCCTTAGTGGAGGGAATCCGCATTGTGACTCTGGGAGGAGTTCTTCAGCCACAGGGAGAAAACGGTTGAGGAGGATTCTAGCGATGACTTTCCCAGTGGCCGACAGCAGGGAGATTCCTCTGTAGTTGCCACAGTTGGACTTGTCCCCTTTTTTGAAGATGGTCACAATTACGGCATCTCTAAGATCACCCGGCATGCTCTCCTCCTTTCAGATAAGAGAGATGAGGTCACGCATTCGTGCCAATAGTGTTTCTCTGCCATATTTTAGTGCTTCAGCGGGGATTCCATCTGCTCCCGATGCCTTGTTGTTCTTGAGCGACAGATGGCCTTTTCTACCTTGGGCAGGGCTGGGGTTTTGCTGAGATGGTGGCGGGTACCATGCTGCGGGATGGAGTCGAGGTCACTCGTATCATAGGCAGAGACTTGATTAAGGAGATCTTCGAAGTGCTCCTTCTAGCAGGCCCTGATTGCCTCGGTATCTTTAATGAGTGTCTCCCCGTTCTTGGCCAGCAGTGATGTGGGGCCTTGGGTGAATGGGCTGTAGGTGGACTTAACTGCGGTGATAAATCCTTGCATGTCATGGCTGTTGGCCAGCTGCTGGATTTCCTGTGCTTTCTTCACCCACCATCTATTCTTTAGGTCGTGGGTTTTTTGTTGGACCTTGGCCTTCAGCTGCCTATAGAGCTGCTTTACTGCTCCCGAATTGGGTTGCTGTTTTTTCAGAAATGCCCTGCGCTTACGGTTTATTAGCTCCTGAATCTCCGGGTCATCCTCGTCAAACCAGTCTTGGTGTTTCCTGGTTGAGTAACCGAGTGTCTCTTCGCAGATGCTAGTTATGGTGGCCTTGAGGTCAGACCAGGCGCTGTGGGCACTCTGCGTCTCAGGGTCATCGCGGGTCGCCAGGTTGGCAGTGAGGCGCTGGCTGTATAGGGCTCTCTTAACTGGGTCTTTGAGTGCCCCGGCGTAGATTTTTCTGCAGCATTGCTTCTGTTGCTGTCGCTACTTTGGGGCTACATTAATGTTGATGACGGAACGGATTAGGCGATGGTCCGTCCAGCAGTTGTCGGCTCCTGTCATGGCGCAGGTGATGCGCACATCCTTGAGCTCCCTCGCTCAGACGATGACGTAGTCGAGCAGGTGCCAGTGCTTGGGGCGAGGGTGTTGCCACGATGCCTTGTACTTGTCCCTCTGGCGGAACAAGGTGTTGGTGATGACAAGGTCGTGTTCTAGGCATTTTGTCAGGAGCATCATCATCATCATCATAGGCGGTCCCTCGGAATCGAGGAAGACATGCTTCCACTCTGAAAATGAGTCCTTAGGTGGCTGAGCAATCCAATACGAGAACCATAGTCCCTGTCACAGGTGGGACAGATAGTCGGTGAGGGAAAGGGTGGGTGGGACAGGTTTGCCACACGCTCTTTCCACTGCCTGCACTTGATTTCTGCACGCTCTCGGCAATGAGACTCGAGGTGCTCAGCGCCCTCCTGGATGGACTTCCTCCACTGAGGGTGGTCTTTGGCCAGGGACTCCCAGGTATCAGTGGGGATGTTGCACTTTATCAGGGAGGCTTTGAGGGTGTCCTTGTAACATTTCCTCTGCCCACCTTTGGCTCGCTTGCCGTGAAGGAGTTCCGTGTAGAGCGCTTGCTTTGGGAGTCTCGTCTCTGTCATGCAAACAATGTGGCCTGCCCAGTGGAGCTGTTCAAGTGTGGTCAGTGCTTCAATGCTGGAGTTGTTGGCCTGGTCGAGGACGCTAATGTTGGTGCGTCTATCCTCCCAGGGGATTTGTAGGATCTTGCGGAGACATCGCCAGCGACTTGAGGTGTCTACTGTACATGGTCCATTTCTCTGAGCCATACAGGAGGGCAGGTATTACTACAGCCCTGTAGACCATGAGCTTGGTGGCAATTTTGAGGGCCTGGTCTCCAAACACTCCTTTCCTCAGGCGGCCGAAGGCTGCACTGGCGCACTGGAGGCGGTGTTGAATCTCGTCGTCAATGTCTTCTCTTGTTGACAAGAGACTCCCCAGATATAGGAAATGGTCCATATTGTCCAGGGCCGCGCCGTAGATCTTGATGACTGGGGGGCAGTGCTATGCGGTGAGGACAGGCTGGTGGAGGACCTTTGTCTTACGGATGTTTAGCGTAAGCCCCATGCTTTCGTACGCCTCAGTAAATACGTTGACTATGTCCTGGAGTTCAGCCTCTGTATGTGCGCAGTTGCAGGCGGTGTCCTCATACTGTAGCTTGACGACAGAGGTTGTGGTGGTCTTGGACCTGGCCTGGAGACGGCGAGGGTAAAACAGGTTCTCATTGGTTCTGTAGTTTAGTTCCAATCCAGCGGGTAGCTTGTTGACTGTGAGGTGCAGCATGGCAGTGAGGAAGACTGAGAAGAGGGTTGGGGCGATGACGCAGCCCTGTTTGACCCCGGTCTGGATGTGGATTGGATCTGTAATGGATCCGTTGGTAAGGATCACGGCCTGCATGTCATCGTGGAGCAGGCAGAGGATGGTGACGAACTTTTGGGGGCATCCGAAATGGAGGAGGACGCTCCATAGACCCTCGCGGTTGACAGTGTCAAAGACCTTTGTAAGGTCAAAGAAGGCCATGTATAAGGGCTGGCGCAGTTCCCTGCATTTTTCCTGCAGCTGTCGCGCTGCAAAAATCATGTCCGTTGTGCCCCGTGGGGGACGAAATCCACACTGTGACTTCGGGAGGAGCTCCTCAGCCACAGGGAGAAGACGGTTGAGGAGGACTCAAGCGACGACATTCCCAGTGGCTGATAACAAGGAGATTCCTCTGTAGCTGCCACAGTTGGACTTGTCCCTTTTTTTATAGATGGTCACGATCACTGCATCTCTGAGATCTCCCGGCATGCTCTCCTCCTTCCAGATGAGAGAGATGAGGTCATGTATTCGCGCCAACAGTGCCTCTCCACCATACTTTAGTGCCTCAGCAGGGTCAGGAACAGGTTACCGCTGGAGTTAGTTTTCCCTACCCACACTTTGCCGATCACGCCTCCCCAGAAGTCCTTACTGACTCTGGCATTGAAGTCGCTGAGGAGGATCAGTTTGTCATCCGTCGGGACTCGGACCAGGGATTGTTCGAGGCTGGATTGGAATTCCTCTTTGGCCTCCTCTGTTGCATCGCGTGTTACGTCATATGCGCTGATAACTGTGGCGTACTGGTTCCAGGATAGGGTGAATCAGAGAGTCATGGAATGTTCACTTATCCCGCAGGAGGAAGTCTCTGAGGTGGCTGACCAGCTCGTTCTTGATGGCGAAGTCAACTCCATGGAGGCGGCGTTTTTCTTCTGGTTTGCCTTTCCAGAAGAAGGTGTAACCTCCACCATGTTATTTTAGTTGGCCTTCCCCTGCCCGCCGGGTCTCGTGTAGGGCGGCGATGTCGACGTCTAAGTGTCTGAGTTCACGGGCAATGATGGCGTTGTGGCATTCCGGTCTGTTGCTGTTGGGGTTGTCCATGAGGATTCTGACATTCCAGTTCCCAAACTTCATTATGAGGGGGTGGAAGATGCCTGTGCATGAGTTCTTTTAATGTGGGGTGGCCGTTGCACACCGGCTACCACACGGGCTTAGCAGAGCAAGGTCTTGGTCCAGTGGCAAGGGGGTCCAAGACAACTGGAGACCAGGCTCTACTGTTGAGCCTAGTTGCCTACGGTGGGATGCAAGCCATAAGCTCGGCACTGAGCAGCGCTCTTCGGTGAGATGGTGAGAGATCCGAGGCGTGGGAAGTGGGGGTGAGAGATTTGAGGTAATGCTTCCCTCTCCCAGGTATTAGCTCCAGACTGAGGGCAGGCATTGGGATAGCCAGAGGTCCACTTCGTGGAAGGAGGAGAGGTCAGAGAGATCAGAGTGGCCACAGCCATTGTGCACACCATGTGCTCGCCAGAGGCTCCGCAGTTGAGTGGGACCAGTGGTCGGGGTAGGCCAGGGCATTGCCGGAGGGAGGAAGGCCCCAACATTGCTGGAGGAGTGGAGGCCCAAACGTTGCCGGAGGAGTGGAGGCCCAAACGTTGCCGGAGGAGTGGAGGCCCGAACGTTGCCGGAGGAGTGGAGGCCTGAACGTTGTCGGAGGAGTGGAGGCCTGAACGTTGCCGGAGGGATGGAGGCCCGAACATCGCCAGAGGAGTGGAGGCCCAAACGTCACTGGAGGAGTGGAGGCCCAAACATTGCCGGAGGAGTGGAGGCCTGAACATTGCCGGAGGGATGGAGGCCCGAACATCGCCAGAGGAGTGGAGGCCCAAACGTTGCCGGAGGAGTGGAGGCCCAAACGTTGCCGGAGGAGTGGAGGCCCAAACGTCGCCGAAGGGATGGAGGCCCGAACATCGCCAGAGGAGTGGAGGCCCAAACGTTGCCGGAGGAGTGGAGGCCCGAACGTCACTGGAGGAGTGGAGGCCCAAACGTCGCCGAAGGGATGGAGGCCCGAACATCGCCAGAGGAGTGGAGGCCCAAACGTCACCAGAGGAGTGGAGGCCCAAACATCACCAGAGGAGTGGAGGCCCAAACGTCGCCGGAGGGATGGAGGCCCAAACGTTGCCGGAGGAGTGGAGGCCCAAACGTTGCCGGAGGAGTGGAGGCCCAAACATTGCCGGAGGAGTGGAGGCCCAAACGTTGCCGGAGGAGTGGAGGCCCAAACGTCGCCAGAGGAGTGGAGGCCCAAATGTCGCCAGAGGAGTGGAGGCCCAAACGTCACCAGAGGAGTGGAGGCCCAAACGTCACCAGAGGAGTGGAGGCCCAAACGTCTCCAGAGGAGTGGAGGCCCAAACGTCACCAGAGGAGTGGAGGCCCAAACGTTGCCGGAGGAGTGGAGGCCTGAATGTTGCTAGTGAAGTGGAGGCCCGAACATTGCCGGTGGAGTGGAGGCTCAAATGGGCCAGAGGAATGGAGGCCTGAGCATGAGGATGAAGAGAGGGAAGGGCCCAAATCTGTGGTCGGAACTAGTCAGAGGCTCACCGGACGCCGCCGGGGATCGGGTGGAGCACCTAAGTCAGCCACGTCCAGTGAGGAGCGAAAGGCTTTGTGGTAGGAAGGTCGATCTGGGAGGTAAGTCTGATGCTCAGTGAAGGAAGTGAGCAGTCATGGTTGGGTGATGGGCAGTGGGCTCAGGTAGCTGCCCTTGCAGCACAGGTTTTAGGGTTAAGGGAAATACTTTAGGGGTAGGAAATGCACCCATTATTAAGCTTAAACAGTGGGGAGGGGAGATTGGGGGAGAGAGATGTAATGTATGTACATAAGGTCTGCCCACCAACAGGGGGCACTACCATCGGAGGTCCTCGGGTCATAGGTACACTCGTGCTGGGCTCGGTACATAACCTGAACTTCACCTTTGTAGTTTCACTTCTGGAAGCCATTAAAGACTGACCAGGTTACACCTAGTCACTGGCTCACAGTACGGAGTTCATTGTATCATTTCATACACTACAACTGGCGACGAGGCAAATACGAACCCACGCAAAGGTATAGTGAGCACAGCACGACCGAGTACTGTTGGAATTCGAGAGATTCAATGAGGGAGAGGATTGGGGAGATCTCACGGATCATCTTGACCAGTATTTCGTGGCAAACGACCTAAACAAAGACAAGGGTGCAGAGAAGCGCAGGGCAGTTTTTCTCACCGTCTATAGCCCCATGATCTATGCACTCATGCACTCACCCACTCTTGCTACAGAAAAGGATTACAAAGAACTGTATACTCTAGTTCGGGGTCACCGTAAACCCACGGAAGGAATCCTCATCCAGATATCGCTTCTATACGCACGTTCGTCCAGAAGGCCAGGACGTAGCGGCATTTGTTGCCGACCTGAGACGTCTTGCAGGGCCTTGCAAATTTGGGCCTGCGTTGGAAGACATGCTGCGTGACTTTTTCGTGATCGGGGTCAAACACGAGGCGATCTTAAGTAAGCTGCTGGCTGCGGAGGCGCCGGACCTCAGCAAGGTCATCACCATCGCCCAGGCTTGCATGTCCACGCAGAAAAGCACAAAGCAGATATCGCGACAAAACAGGAACTCCACGGCAAGTACAGTGTCCAAAATTGTATCGACGGCCGGCAGAGCTGCACATGGCAGGGCCTACTCAACTGCGTCTGCAAGACCGGGAGCCGCTCAAAGTTCGCCATCGAGGGCCTACTCAACTGCTTATGTGAGAACGGGAGCCGCTCAAAGCCTGCCATCAGGCGCAAATCCGAGCTCGACGTGTTGGAGTTGCGGGGGCAATCACCGACCCTATCAGTGCCACTCGGGCAGTATGTCTGCAAAGGGTGTATGAAGACGGGGTGGACGTGTCAACAGCAGAGCAAGCAAGCTATGACACACCACGTAGATGATGATCAATTCAGCGTGGATCTGGCGATGCAGCCTGAGGCATTTGAGAACTCCATGGAGAAAGTGTATAGCGTACGTGCGTTCCTAACAAAGAGCCAACCGATAATGATGGAGGTAAAATTAAACGGCGTGCCGGTATCCATGAAATTATACACGGGTGCAAGTCAATCGATAATGAGCCAGAGGACTTTCGAAAAGCTGTGGGAGACCAAGGCAGAGAGACCCAAGCTGAGTCCAATAAATGCAAAGTTGCTTCCCTACACCAAAGAGCTCATACCAGTGCAGTAGGAAAAGTGTCGTACGAGAGAGCGGTTCATGATCTACTGTTATGGATTATACCAGGCAACGGCCCATCGTTATTAGGCAGGAGTTGGCTCGAGAAAATAAAATGGAAATGGTATGATATCAAAGCTTTGTCATCAGCAGATGATGATTTGTGTGCTCAAGTGCTTAGCAAATTTCCCTCACTGTTTGAACTGGGAATTGGCAGCTTCAAGGGAGCCAAGGTGCAGATTCACCTAGGCCCAGACACAAGGCCCATCCATCACAAAGCCAGGGTGGTCCCGCACATGATGAGAGAAAAGGTCGAGCTCGAATTGGACAGGCTACAACGCAAGGGGTTCATCACACCAGTCGAATTTAATGAATGGGCCAGCCCCATTGTTCCGGTGTTAAAGAGCGACGGCACGGTCAGGATTTGTGGAGACTACAAGGTCACGATCAACCGAGTTTCAAAACAAGATCAGTAACCGCTACTGAAAGCTGATGACCTGTTTGCATCGCTAGCCGGGGGAAAATCGTTCACCAAATTGAATCTAACATTGGCCTACATGACACAGGAACTGGTTGAATCATCAAAGAAACTTACGTGCATCAACATGCATAAAGGACTGTTTATTTACAACAGGTGCCCTTTTGGCATTTGTTTGGCGGCAGCCATATTTCAGAGAAACATGTAGAGCCTATTGAAATCCATCGCCGTGGTATTCCAAGATGACCTCCTAGTCACAGGTCATGACATTACCGAACACCTGCACAATCTGGAACAGGTTCTGCATCGTCTGGACAAAGTGGGACTCAGGCTGAAACATTCGAAATGCGTTTTCATGGCACCAAAGTTCAAATTCCTTGAATGAAAGATTGCTGCAGACGGAATCAAGCCTACAGACACGAAAACAGAGGCCATCAAAAGTGCGCCCAGGCCCCAGAATGTGATGGAGCTGCGTTCGTTCCTGGGTCTTCTCAACTACTTTGTTAACTTCTTACCCAAATTGAGCACAGTATTAGAGCCTTTGCACAAGCTGCTCAGGAAAGGAGATGACTGGGTGTGGGGTGAACTTCAAGACAGAGCCTTTGAGGAGGTTAGAAATCTGTTGTGTTCCCACAAGCTACTGGTACTGTATGACACATGCAAGCGTCTAGTTTTGACCTGTGATGCGTCATCCTATGGGGTCGGCTGCATACTCCAGCGAGCCAATGAGTCAGGCAAACTACAACCAGTTGCATAAGCGTCTCGAAGCCTGTCCAAGGCGGAAAAAGCCTACGGCATGGTAGAGAAAGAGGTTTTAGCATGTGTTTATGGGGTTAAAAAAAATGCACCAGTACCTGTTTGAGCTTCGCTTCGAGCTGGAAACCAATCACAAGCCGCTTATATCGTTGTTCTCGGAACGTAAAGGTATCAATACCAATGCGCCATCCCGCATCCAGAGGTGGGCGTTGACATTATCTGCCTATGATTATGTCACTCGCCATAGACCAGGCACCGACAACGGCGCTGATGCATTGAGCCGGTTACCATTGCCCACACCGGAGGTGGAAACGCCAATGCCCGCAGAGCTACTCATGGTCATGGATGCCTTTGAGAGTGAAGGGTCGCCTGTCACTGCTCAATAAGTTAAGGCCTGGACCAGCCAGGATCCGACCCTATCGGTTGTAAAACGTTCTGTTCTTAACAGAGACTGGTCGACCATCCCCAAAGAAATGGGTGATGGGTACAGCCATCACAAAGATGAGCTTTCCATCCAGTCCAACTGTTTACTGTGGGGTAATCGTGTTGTAATGCCCAAGAAAGGCAGGGCGAGATTTGTACGGGAATTACATAGTACGCATCCCGATATTGTCATGATGAAGGCCATCGCCAGGTCCCACGTTTGGTGGCCTGGCATTGACTCGGACTTAGAGTCATGCATGCATCAGTGCAGCACTTGCATGCAGTTAAGCAATGCCCCAAAGGAAGCTCCGCTCAGTCTGTGATCATTGCCATCCAAACCATGGTCTAGAATCCACATCGACTTTGCGGGCCCCTTCCTCGGTAAAATGTTTTTTGTGGTGGTGGATGCATACACCAAATGGATAGAATGTGTGATCATGTCATCCAGCACTTCCACTGCCACCATTGAGAACCTGAGAGCTATGTTTGCCACACATTGTCTGCCAGCCATCGTTGTCAGCGACAACGGACCGTGTTTCACGAGCCTGGAGTTTCAAGAGTTCATGAAATGCAACGGCATAAAACACATGAGGTCAGCCCCATTCAAACCCAGTGTATGTACTTAACCATGGTCAAGGGCCCAAGTGGCTCCCGGGCAATGTTACGGATAAGGAGCTTAACTGTATATGGTTAAGCTCAAGAAAATAGAAACATAGAAACATAGAAAGTAGGTGCAGGAGTAGGCCATTTGGCCCTTCGAGCCTGCGCAACCATTCAATATGATCATGGGCAGATGTGCAGGAAACACATTGATCAAATCAAGCTAAAACACACTGACGAACCGGAACAGTTGGAAGAAGACACCACGAGCTTAGACGACCAACCAACTCACGTCCAGCCATCAGAAGAACCCACTGTGGTTAACGTCCAGCCCCAAGTCATGAGAGACTCAGAAAGCACTGGGATTGTACTGAGACGGTCAACCAGGGAGCGAAGAGCTCCGGACCGTCTGAACTTGTAATATGGACTTGTGCCAAGAACTGGGGGGGGAATGATGTAATGTATGTATATAAGGTCTGTCCATCAACAGGGGACACTACCGCTGGAGGTCCTAGGGTCATAGGTACACTCATGCTGGGCCCGGTATATAACCTGAACTTCACCTTTGTATCTTCGCTTCTGGAAGCAGTTAAAGACTGACCAGGTTACGCCTAGTCACTGGCTCACAGTACGGAGTTCATTGTATCATTTCATACACTACAAGAAGAGTGAAGGATGGCAGCAGATGGCCAGATGGAAATTTGTTCAGGGAGAGCTCCCTAGTTAAGAAAGAGTATTAAGGGATATGAAACTAAGACGGGTAAATGGAGTTAAGATACAGATAAACCATGATCTAATTGAATGGTGATAAAGGCTTGAGGAGCTGAATAGCCTGCTACTGTTCCTATGTTCCTTTAAGATGCTCCTTAAAATCAACCTCTTTGACCAAGCTTTTAGTCATTTGTCCCATTATCTCCTTTTGTGGCTTGGTGTCAAATTTTGTCTGATTACGCTCCTGTGAAGCGCCTTGGGACATGTTAAAAGTGCTATATAAATGCAAGTTCTTATTGTTGTTGTTATAAATGTATACCATCAAAGTGAAGGCCTTTGGGACAGGTCAGACGAACAGTAAGGTTATGGTTCTGCAGAGAACTATGGGATAAACTTTCCACTTGCATGCTCTTGGGGACAGAATTTCCACTTTGAAAAATAGCTCAGTTTTTTGGCGCTATTTGTGAATAACAGTCGATTTTATATGCCAAAATACTGCCAAAAAAATAAGGCCTAAGTTTTGCCAAAAGTTTTTTAAATGTTGGTGTAGCCTTAAAATACCACCGTTTTTAAGGACGGTGCCAAATTCTTTCGCCTTAAAAATAACTCCCATTCTGCACATGCCCAGCACAGCATATATTTGAGGCTCTAAAGTTGAAATGCATGCGGGGAGATTACTCTGACCGAAAAATTCCTTATTCGCTGCTTTGATGCTGGTGAATGAATATTTAGGCATCTTTTAGGAAACTTGTTCTGTAAAATAAACATGGCCTGACCACATAGAGTTTTGAGTTCAATCTCTCTCTGTCTCGTTTCATTCTCTCTGTCTCTTTCCATTCTCTCTCTTTCTCTCTGTCTCGCTTCATTCTCTCTCCTCTCTCGCTCTCTTTCCCTCGTAACCATGGCCCCTAAACCCCTTTAACAACCCTGCCTCGGTTGGAAATGAGACTGAAATGTCCGTGTAGTTTCATGTCCTTGGGCTGCTGATCTTTATTTCCCCACTACCGGTGGTGGTGTTACCTCTCAGGTCGGGTACTGAGGCCAGTTACTGCTAGTGTGCCTGCTTTGAGGAGGAGGGCAGGGAAATTGCTGCAGTGCAGTGTGGCTGACAGTGCAGGCTGAAGAATAAAACAAAATTACCGAAAAGTTTACATTTTTGAAATTGCTGCTTCGTAGTCAAAGTAGTCTGTTAACTTTTAAAACCTCAAAATTCAGCACATTTTTAAGTAGTTTTTATATAAAATATAGGTTTTGTTCCCTCCCAAAGCTTTAAATCTTAGCTCCGATGACCAAGATAGCCTTGTTAACGCTGATTTCGATGGGACTTGGCTAGATAAGGCAAGCTTTTTAAAAGTATTATTTAGCACTGTCCTTAAAATTATCCTTATTGGGGAAACTCTCAAAGACGGCGTTATCGTTGGATTTCACCCCGAGTGCCGTCACAAAATCGGTTCTCAAAAAAATCGGCCCTTATTTTTTTAAAGATGGCGTTACACCACTGGCGAAACTAGCAAAATGGCCCTAAATTTATTTTGTTCCAAAAAAAACCTATTAGGTCCAAAAAATGGAGCTAAACCGATCCTTATGGTGGCGAATTTAGTGTGGAGCTTTTCTTGAGACAGGGTTTCAGGAGGTCATGCATGTGGAACCCACAATTGTACATCCATTCATTTCAGTGAACGTACATGCAATTTCCTGATTTGTGCTTTTTGAGAGCCAAGCTTCTGCGAGAAACATGCAAGTGGAAAATTCACCCTTATATAATCTAGCCACAAACGCTGACCAGCTTTATATTGGACTCCTTCTACAATTCAAGTGAATATCCTGCTTCCTTTATGTTGTAACTCAACTATTTTTGCTTGCTTAAAGAGAACAGACTAAGTACTCAGGGTTCACGTGACCTCTGCCAGACGTGTGGACATTAGTCGAGAACAGGATTTAGTTTAACTGTGGTGCTACCTGCTCCTCCCTGCTAAACGCCCCCCCCTCCTCCCCAAGGTAGAATAGCTGCTGACAGACTTTAAGTCAGAGCATCAAAAATGGCCACATATTCCGTGAAAGGCAACCAGCGCATGTGAAACCAGTGCTTGTTGTGCTGTTCTCCTGAAGTTGGCATTTTGTTCACTCTGCAACTAACCTGTTCTGTAGGAAAGTATTCTGTTGGCCAGCAATGATAAAGCCACAAATGTCAAGTTATATCAATTCAAAAACGCAAAACAGAGTGAAAACAAAAACTTACCAAAGTTATTATTTTTAAATCACTTTTTCACCACTTCTGTACTTAAAGCTGGAGCCTGAGTTAAGCACAGACCTGTGACTCAAATTTAAAATTCTTATCCTTGTGTTCAAATTCTTCCATGCCTCACTCCACCCTATCTCTGTAACCTCCTCCAGACCCACAACCCTTCAAGATCTCCGCGCTCCTCCAATTTTGGCCTCTTGAGCATCCCTGATTTCCATTGTCACACCATTGGCAGTAGTGCCTTCAGCTGCCTTCAGAGTCTGGAATTCCCTCCTTAAACCTCTCTGCCTTTAAGACACTCCATAAAACCTACCTCTTTGACCAATCTTTTGATCATCTGTCCTAATATCTCTTTATGTGGCTCACTGTCACATTTTGTTTGATAACACTCCTGTCAATAGGGTTGCCAACCCTTCAGGACTACTCTGGAGTCTCCAGGAATTAAATACTAATCTCCAGGTCACTGCTGTGAGCAAACACAGGAGAAAAATCATAGGGGCATCAAAAATATTGGAGATAATTTTAACCCCCAAGAATAGCTGGGTTTGGGTCGAGTGAAAAATTAAAATTTCAAGCCCTACCCCAACCTGCCTCGAACCTGCCGATCTTCGGTTTTATCGGAGGCAGGACGGGATGGGGGGCAGCCCACAAGATAAGCACATTTACAGCACTGCTTGTGAGCCAGAAGAAGCAGGAATGTTTCCCCTCGGCCCAACAAGCTTACTTGATTCCAGCTCCACGATCGTCGACCAATTCCCCTCCACCCCTCCAATCGCGCCACCCCCTCTCCCCCACGATCTCCCCCCCACCTCTGTGTTCTCCCCGATCACGCTCACCCTTCCTTTGATCTCTCCCCCGCTGACCACGAGACCCCTACCCGGCCCCCTAGCCACAATCTCTCACTGCCTTCTTACCTGCTCTCTGCTCCTTGGCTGTGGACTTGTTTCACAGGATTTTCCACCCGACAGAGACTGCCAGCCAGTCAATCAGGCTGGCTGGCGGGCGGGAAACTTGTAGAAAAAATGTAAAAGGTGTCCTGTCGTTCTTATCTGCAGGATATATAGTAAACTCATAATTATGGATTTTCTGTCCAGAACTCCTCCCCCAGTTTGAGCTGGCAAGTGCCCGGTTCTACAGTAAGAAAAGTTCCAACCGCCTCCTCCTGATATTAAACGGCACAACTGTAACCAAGTCTCCCACCATCAACACCCTGGGAAGTCAACATTGAACAGAACCTTAACTGAACCAGACATATCAACACTGTGGCCACAAGAGCAACAACAACAACTTGTATTTATATAGCGCCTTTAACGTAATAAAATGTTCCAAAGTACTTCACAGCAGCAATATAAAACAAAATTTGACACCAAGCCACATAAAAAGAAATTAGGGCAGATGAAGAAAAGCTTCATCAAAGAGCTAGGTTTTAAGGATATTTTAAAGGAGGAAAGAGAGATAGAGAGGTGGAGAGGTTTAGGGAGGGAGTTCCAGAGCTTAGGGCCTGTACAGCTGAAGGCACGGCCGCCAATGGTGGAGCGATTAAAATCAGAGATGCTCACGAGGCCAGAATTGGAGAAACGCAGGTATCTCAGGTGATTGTTAGGCTGGAGGAGATAACAGAGATAGGGAGATAAGGCCGTGGAGGGATTGGCAGACAAAACTGTAATCGAACAATGGGCTGCCTTTAATGAGGAGATGGTTCGGGTACCATTGAGGTACATTCCCACGAGGGGGAAAGGTAGGGCAACCAAAGCCGGAGCTCTCTGGATAACGAAAGAGGTAGAGAGTAAGATGAGGCAGAAAAAAGGGGGGTAATGCAGATGTCAGGTTGAGAATACAAGTGAGAACCAGGCTTAATACAGAAAGTTCAGAGGAGAACTGAAAAAGAAAATTAGAGTGGCAAAGAGGGACTCAGAGAATAGACTGGCAGCTAACATAAAAAGAAATCCAAAAGTCTTCTATTGGCATATAAATAATAAATGGGTCGTAAGAGGAGAGGTGGGGCCGATTAGGAACTAAAATGGAGATCTAGACATGGAGACAAAGGCATGGCTGAGGTACTAAATGAGTACTTTGCATCTGCCTTTACCAAGGAAGAAGATGCTGTCAAATTCATAGTGAAAGAGGAAGTAGTTGAGATATTGAATGGGATAAAAATTGATAAAGAGGAGGTACTAGAACGGCTGGCTGTACTTAAAGTAGATAACTCACCAGGACGGGATATGATGCATCCAAGGATGCTAAGTGAAGTAAAGATGGAAATTGCGGAGGTACTGGCCATAATCTTCCAATCCTCCTTGGATACGAGGGTGGTGTCAGAGGACTGGAGAATTGCAAATGTTACACCTTTGTTCAAAAAAGGATGTAAGGATAAACCCAGAAACTACAGACCAGTCAACCTAACCTCGGTGGTGGGGAAGCTTTTAGAAATAATTATCTGGGACAAAATTAACAGTCACTTGGACAAGTGTGGATTAATTAAGGGAAGCCAACATGGATTTGTTAAAGGCAAATTGTGTTTAACCAACTTGATTGAATTTTTTGATGAGGTAACAGAGAGGGTTGATGAGGGCAATATGGTTGATATGGTGTACATGGGCTTCCAAAGACATTTGATAAAGTGCCACATAATAGGCTTGCCAGCAAAGTTGAATAATACAAAGGACAGTGGCAGCACTGATACAAAATTAGCTAAATTGACAGGAAACAGAGAGCAGTGGTGAACAGTTGTTTTTCGGACTGGAGGAAGGTATACAGTGGTGTTCCCCAGGAATCGGTACTCAGACCACTGCTTTTCTTGATATATATTAATGACTTGGACTTAGGTGTACAGAGCATTATTTCAAAAATTGCAGTTGACAAAAACCTTGGAAGTATAGTGAACAGTGAGTAGGATAGGGATAGACTTCAAGAGGACATGTAAAGGCTGGTAGAATGGGCGCTCACGTAGAAAAGTGCAAAGTGATACATTTTAATAGGAAGAATGAGAAGAGGCAATATAAACTAAAGGGCACAATTCTAAAGGGGGTGCATGAACTGAGAGATCTGGGGGTATATGTGCACAAATCGTTGAAGGTGGCAGGACAGGTTGAGAAAGCGGTTAAAGAAGCATACGGGATCCTGAGCTTTATAAATAGAGTCATAGAGTACAAAAGCAAGGAAGTTATGATGAACCTTTATAAAACACTGGTTCGGCCTCAGTTGGAGTATTGTGTCCAATCCTGGGCATCACACTTTAGGAAGGCTTTAGAAAGGGCATAGAAAATATTTACGTGGATAAACTGGAGAAACTGGGTTTGATCTCCTTAGAACAGAGAAGATGGAGAGGAGATTTAAAAGAGGTGTTCAAAATCATGAGGGGTCTAGACAGAGTAGATAGAGAGAAACTGTTATCATTGCAGAAGGGTCGAGAACCAGAGGACACAGATTTAAGGTGATTGGCAGAAGGTTCAAAGGCGAGATGAGGGAGAACGTTTTACTCTGCGAGTGATTATAATCTGGAATGCACTGCTTATAAGTGTGGTGGAGGCAGATTCAACTGAAGCTTTCAAAAGGGAATTAGATAAGTACCTGAAAAAAAAATTGCAGGAGAAAGGGCAGAGGATTGGGACTAGCTGAAGTGCTCTTGCAGAGAACCGGCACAGGCTCGATGGGCCATATGGCCTCCTAATGTGCTGCAACGTTTCTATGATTCTATGAAGTTTCAGCACATCCAGTACTGAATGTCGGCCGTGCAGTCTGAATATTTAGAGACAATGGAGAGGTCGACAGAAGTGGTGGTGAGGTAGAGCTGGGTGTTGACAGCGTACATGTAGAAACTGACGCTGTGTTTTCGGATGATGCCGTCAAGGGGCAACATGTAGATGAGAAATAGGAGGAGGCCAAAGATAGATCCTTGGGGGACACCAGAAGTAACAATGCAGGAACGGGAAGAGATGCCATTGCAGGTGATTCTCTGGCTACAATTAGAGAGATAAGAATGGAACCAGGTGAGTGCAGTCCCACCCAGCTGGACGATGGTGATGAGGCATTGAGGAGGATGGAGTGATCAACCAAGTCAAAGGCCGCAGACAGATCGAGAAGGACGAGGAGGGTTAATTTACCTTCATCACAGTCACATAGGATATCATTTGTGACTTGACAAGAGCCGTTTCGGTACTGTGGCAGGGGCGGAAATCAGATTAGAGGAATTCAAACATGGAGTTCTGGGAAAGATGGGCATGGATTTGGGAGGCGACAACACGTTCAAGGACTTTGTGAGGAAAGGGAGGTTGGAGATGGGGCAGAGGGGTCAAGGTTTTTTTTTGAGGAGAGGGCAGATTTGAAGGAGAGTGGGTACAATACCTGAGGAGAGAGAACCATTAACAATATCAGCTAACATGGGAGCCAGAAAAGGAAGTAGGGTGGTCAGCAGTTTGGTGGGAATAGGATGAAGGGAGCAGGAAGTGGGTCTCATGGACAAGATGAGCCTGGAGATGGCATGAGGAAAGATCGGAAAGAAACTGGAGAAAGATCAAGTTCAAGGCAAGGGCCGGGGGTAGCCTTAGAGGAGGTTTAACCTGGTGGGCTAGGGGAAGGAAGGGAAATGGCAGAGGTAGCTGATTGGATGGCCTGAATCTTAGAGACGAAGAAGTCCATGAACTCCTCACACTTGTTGTTGGAGCTGAGGATGGGAGAGACAGGGGAGATGAGTTTAAGAAGATGGTTTGCTGTAGAGAAAATAAGCTGGATATTTGTGACCAGGGCTCACTTCCTGACCCCTCAGTGCCATTCCACCAGCGACAAGGCTCATCAATAATGGGATAAATACTCACTGCTCGCCTGGATGAACACAGCCACAACAACACACAAGAAGCTTGACCCCATTCAGGCCAAAGCAGTCTGCTTGATTAGCATGCCTGCCACTGGCCTCAATGTCTAACACAGGTGTACTATGGCTGCAGCATTTACTATCTATAGGTTGCATTTAACAGCACTTCCCACAACCTCTTCCATCTCCTCAACCTCCCCCACCGAGAAGAACAAGAGCAGCAATCACACCTCCAAGTTGCCCTCCAGGTCACACACCATTCTGTTTTGGACATGTATCCTTCATTGTCATTGGGAATCCTGGAATTCCTTTACTGAACACCATCGTGGCCGTATTATCACAAGTATTCAAAGAAAACGGCCACCATCATTTTCTCGGGACACTAGCGATGAGCAACAAAGGCAGCCTTGCCAGCATCGCCCATATCCCAAGAACAATACTTTTTAAAATGGGGTGATTTTAACCCTACCCACCCAGCAGAGGTAGACAGTTAAAGTATCCTGAGTTTTTTACCCACCCTGGAGCTGCCAGGATCCTGCCGCTCGAGATTTTAACCAGCTCTCTTGAGCAGGCAGCAAGGACACCCACTCAAAGCTGGTGTGGCCCTTCTTTACATATGCATGTCAAGTCCCAATGAGGGAGTTTTGTTGGTCAGGGCACTTCCCTGGTGCGATGGGAATTTTAACATCCACCTGAACTGCAAGAAGGGTTTAGTATATCCCCTGACAAACATATCTATCCTTTGACCCGAATCTTCTGTGCATCTCCCCACTCCCCATCTTTGCCCTGCCATTGCTAGCAGAGATTTCAGCCACCTTTGGAATTCCTTATCTAAACCTTTCCACCTCGCCCTGGCTCCACCTTTAAATTGTCCTCAAGTACACCTCTTTGGACACACTTTTATTCATCCTTCCCTTCTCTCCCTTCCAGCTCAGCATCCATTTGCCTTACACCTATTGAATAAGCTCCTTGAGGTATTCCTTACATTAAAGGCACCAGATAAACGCAAGTTATTATTATAATATCTATGTGAACAACAACACCTTAAATAGTGCAGCACTCTCTGTACTGCATTGAAATGTCAGTCAAAATTATAAATTGTAATGCTGGTGCGGGCCTTGAACTCACAACCTTCTCACCACAGATGATTGTGCTGCTAACTGAGCCAAATTGACACATGTATGAATTCTCAGTAATACAATATATTCAGCCTGGTTTGTTCATTTTGAACATTGGTGCAAACCAGGCCTGCCTCTATGACTGGTTCCATGGTACTACCACTTCAGTCAGGTCAATGGACTGGACACCAAGTTGCTCTGACAACATTGTACCCCATTGTGCCTTGCATCTGGTGTTGCCCCATTTCTGGTTTTGAAGCAAAGGAAAACCATGCCCTGCAACAATTTTTTTTTTACAAAGCTGCAGACACTAATTTCAGCTGGGGCAGCCTCACTAATCTTCCAAATGGATTCAACATACTGCGACCAGATTACCGCACAAGGTCTCGGGATAACCCTAGCAATAGGCTTCAAATCATTTCAAGCCACTGGTGCTTGAAAATGAGCTTCTTCAAACATCTTGATAATTAACCCAACATCACCTAAATTATAAAAATACTTAAAATGATGATGCAAATATATTTGGGAATTTTAGATATAGATTTCATTTCAATAATACCTTAAAGCTAATATGCTCCCATTTAATTTAATGGGACTGAAAACCTCGTCATAATACCTTTATGTTAAGGCTTCTGAGGTGTTAGTGCTTTCTGACATTGTAGTGACAAATCAGAGATATCTGATGTTATTGCTCCATTGCTGATCTGAAACTGGCCCTTTGGGAAGCACAGCCGACGATACTGAGAGTCATTACATTAAAAGCAGCTGTCTGTAATTTGTGGGCCGCCGATACATTTAACCCTAACACTGTGAGTCATGGGACGAAAAGGTACATGGCTTTAGCACTTCCCATGGTTCATTTCCAACATCTTGTGTATCATGAGGCAACATTCAATAAAGTTAATACTAATTATTAGAGCAAATTATTTATTTTGGTTAACGAATTGGCAGCTTTTCATAATCTTGTGAGATGCCACAAGCACCTGACAAAACTGTCTGTTAATTAATTCCTGGTTCTGTACTTTGCTGATTTTATTCAATTCCTTTGCCTGTTTACATTATTCCTCCATTATTTATTCCTTTGAGCTGTTCCCATGTCACACACCATTCCCACGATGATAGGATAAGCAGCTGAACTTCCCCTGTTTCTTGGCCACTTATGCTTGGTTTCTCTACATAACAGTGACTACACTTCAAAAATAATTCATTGGCTGTGAGGTGCTTTGTCGTGCAGAATGCGATAGAAATGCAAGTTCTTTCTTTTACCCAGCTGCTGGAAGATAGACAACAGCAGGCCATGAGTTACCCAATGGGTTCCCTACTTCCCTGTGAGAAAGTTTCTGGCCTTTACTTATGACCTCTCGACAACCTAGCCACAATGTGGGAAATAACAGAAATAAGCTCATGCCAGGAGTAATGATCTAATTACAGACCCACCCAAGCGCCACTGAATTGTTCCTGAAAATTAGATGGGAGAAGTTTTGGGACCACAGCAAGCAACTGCACTGTGCAGTGGGGTACTGAGCCATACAAAACAGAAACACCCCAGCCTAGAAGGTCATCTTGGGCATAGGCAAAAAACGGGTGGTATCGGATCGGCTACCCATTATACACAGTGCCTGATATTCAATTCCAGTGCAGTCAATGCAACTGAATATCAGGCGCTGTGTATAATAGGCGGTCAATCTGATACCGCCTGTTTTGCACCATCACCCAAAATTAATTTCCAAGCCTCCTCAGTCAGAGCAGCAAGGAGCGCTATGATTGGCTTGCTAGCTGATCCCAGTCAGAGCAGCAAGGAGCATTATGATTGGCTTCAATGTCTCTGGTAGGGGAATTTGTTGTCAGGGTTCCCACTTGTCATCAAGGTCTACTGACTCCTACTGGAAATTACCCATGTGCAGATGTTGCACAAGGACAGAATTATGTTAGGCTTTAATATTCCTTATAGTTGAACAGCCTGCTGATTATCAATGTTGCGTCTCTCAGAAAGATCATTCGGGTGATGCAATGGAAGGCTAGCTACTCATATGAAGCTGACTCCAGTATGAATTACCACCTTCAGAAGAGGGAAAGGAAAACTGAAGAGAGTTTTATTGTTGATTGTTTCTTTCCAGTCAGCAACTCACGGGAAATAAAAATTACAGTCACTCAGAAAATAGGGCCCTGGGATTCTTCACAATGTTGAGTTTTTAAATTTTTCTTTTAGTTTTCATTTCTTCCCTCCAGAGACTTCAGCACATAGGCTGACATCTTAGTGCAGTTCTGAGGGAGTGCTACACTTTCAGAGATGCTGTCTTTCAAATGAGATGTTAAATCGAGGCCCTGACCGCCCACTCAGCAGAATGCAAAAGATGACCTGGCATTATTCAAAGACAAGCAGAAGAGCTGGCCCAGTATATTGGGCAACTGTTATCCAACAGCCAACATCACTGAAATAGATTGTGGGATAATTTGGTTACCCCCTGAAAAAGGGCGTGGGGATCACAATGCGCAAGTAACCCTCGCCCATTGAGTGGAATGCAGGCAGCTCGGCAACTTTCTGCATGAAGCCAGTGCGCTCCATGCTGTTCATTGGCTGCATGCATCACCAGGGGCCAAATATGGTGAGTGGCTAAAGCTAGCCTGCACTACTTAAAGCTCGGTAGATGAATTGCTCCCTAAACATCCTCTGTGGATATGGCCTCCTGCTGAGAGCCCTTAGGCCCCTCCTTCTCCTCCCTCTTCTAGCAGTTTGTCCTGCTCTGCCTGGCCTCTCAATTCTCCCATCCATGCTCAATGCCAAGAGGCAGCCCTACTAGTTCACCCACGTCTGGAAGCAACTGGTCTGTGCAGATGCATTTAAAACAGCAAAAAAGTACTTTAGCACCTGCAACACTACTGCCTGTAAACTATTGAAACTTTAACCAAATATAGAATGCACCTGATACTTGTAGAATTGCAGCAACAGCCAGGAGAAATAAGTCATCAACTAACCTGTAAGTAGTTGATGATCCCTTTAAATAGCACTGGTG
This sequence comes from Pristiophorus japonicus, assembly GCF_044704955.1. Taxonomy (NCBI): domain Eukaryota; kingdom Metazoa; phylum Chordata; class Chondrichthyes; family Pristiophoridae; genus Pristiophorus; species Pristiophorus japonicus. The sequence continues at coordinate 61,922,791 of NC_091981.1, forward strand.
GCGTTCCTTCACCTTGTTTAACGTGGAGGTTAAGAGGAGCTGGAGGGTGGAATTCCAAAATGGCAGCGCTGGCATCAAATCAGCATTGCACGCTGATTGATGTCATGATCTGCCTGCTCTGCATGTTGCCGGCGGACGTTAGGTGTTCACACAGTTACCCCTTTATCAATATGGCATCCGGCGCACTTTGCATCAGAAGTGTGCGCGCACACCGCGTACACCATTTCGGAACCTTAAGGTGCCTCAAAGCACCTAAGTCCAGTGTTTCCCCCATTATCTTGTCATGAATCTCATTGCTGTTTCTGTGACTTTGCTGTGTGTAAATTACTTCCTGTGTTTTCCCTTCATTGCAACAGTGACTACACTTCAAAAGTGAAGCCTTAAGGAAGGATGTCATGGTCTTAGGGCTCAATTTTCCCTAAAGCTGTTTTTTGGTGTACTTGAAGAGTTATGGCCGTTTTTTGGGAGCCCAAGTACGCCAAAAAAAATCTTCCAAGTTTCCCCGTTCAAATTCTTCATTTTGGCGCCGCCTAGCATGTCGGTTAGTTTTGGGGGTGGAGCCTTGATCTGCGCTAAAAAGATAGGGTTCCACGGTAACCAAGGACACAATGCAGGCTGAGGCTAGAAAGTGAAACATACAACCAGCTCACAGCAACCTGCACAAGCACATTACACATGGTAGCAACTTACCTCCGTTAAATTATTAAAGTGTGTCCCCCCCCCATCCCCAATGCCGGTGCCGGACCCCATTCCTATCCCTGGCCAAACGGCCCCCACCCTCCTGGGCCTCGCCCTATCCCTGGCCGATTGGCCTTCCGATGCCGGTCCCTGCTCCTATCCCTGGCCGAACGGCCTCCCTCCCGGTTCCCACACCTAACCCTGGCCAAATGGCCTCCCGGTCCCGGTCCCTGCACCTATCCCTGGCCGAATAAGAACATAAGGACATAAGAAATAGGAACAGGAGTAGGCCATACGGCCCCTTTAGCCTGCTCCGCCATTCAATAAGATCATGGCTGATCTGATCATGGACTCAGCTCCACTTCCCCGCCCGTTCCCCAGAACCCCTTATCCCCTTATCGTTTAAGAAACTGTCTATTTTTGTCAAATTGATTCAATGTCCCAGCTTCCACAGCTCTCTGAGGCAGCGAATTCCACAGATTTACAACCCTCTGAGAGAAGAAATCTTTCCTCATCTTTGTTTAAATGGGCGGCCCCTTATTCTAAGATCGTGCCCTCTAGTTCTCATCTCCCCCAACAGTGGAAACATCCTCTCTGCATCCACCTTGTCAAGCCCCCTCATAATTTTATATGTTTCACCTCTCATTCTTCTGAATTCCAATGAGTAGAGGCCCAACCTACTCAACCTTTCCTCCTAAGTCAACCCCATCATCCCCGGAATCAACCTAGTGAACCTTCTCTGAACTGCAAGTATATCCTTTCGTAAATATGGAAACCAAAACTGCAGGCAGTATTTCAGGTGTGGCCTCATCAATACCTTGTATAGCTGTAGCAAGACTGCCCTGCTTTTATACTCCATCCCCTTTGCAATAAAGGCCAAGATACCATTTGGCCTTTATTGCATATCCTTTTGTGTTTCATGCACAAGTACCCCCCAGTCCCACTGTACTGCGGCACTTTGCAATCTTTCTCCATTTAAATAATAACTTGCTCTTTGATTTTTTTCTGCCAAAGTGCATGACCTCACACTTTCCAACATTATACTCCATCTGCCAAATTTATGCCCACTCACTTAGCCTGTCTATGTCCTTTTGCAGATTTTTTGTGTCCTCCTCACACATTGCTTTTCTTCCTCTTCCTTCCCAGTCCTTGCACCTATCGCAGGCCGAATGGCCTTTTCCCTCCCGGTCCCCGCACCTAACTATACCCGAAAGGCTTCTTCCCCACCTCTCTCCCACTCTCTTTCAGCTCTCCTGTTGCTGCTGTCCGGGCATCTGCTGCACTGATTTATTTACCTGAGCCGACTTTCTTAACTCACCAGAAGGTTTTTCCACAGAGGCCACATACATTGGCCGAAGAAGAACTGGAATAACTTGGAGCTGGCCAAACTTGCCTAGATGGCCAGAATTAGTGCGGGTGGCAGGTTACGCTCCCCATTACTCAAAAAAAAACTAACCTAAAAAAATCGTAACTAACTGAGTTACACTGGTGCACATTGATTGGGGAAACTTGTATTTTACAACTTGGGCAAAAAAAACATGACGTGCACCAAAAATCGGCACAAATCACTGGGGAATATTAAGCCCCATGAGAGGGATCTGATGCTGGGATCACTAAAATAGATTATCAGGTCATATCTCATTGCTGTTTGTGGGACCTTGCTGTGTGCAATTTGGCTGGCGTGTTTCCCACATTATAACAGTGCACTTAATTGGCTGTAAAGCACTTTGGGAAGTCCTGAGATCATGAAAGGGGCTATATAAATACAAGTTCTTTCTTTCTTCGGGATGCATTGCCATACTGTTAAGGTCACAAACAACAAACAAAAAAGTGCTAATTACAGAAAACATCTCAATTAAGTGAAAGTGGCAACAACAGTATCACACTCAACTGCAAATTGTAATATACAGCTGGAGGAACATCACAATACCAGAAACACCCCCTGCTGCCCCCCCGCCCCACTACTGCCGGTGATGCAGCATTTCAGGATGGCAGTCGTAGGGGCAAAATAAGAGACCAAGGGGCCGAAATTCAGGATCCCGAGAAGGACCACTACCGTGGGTTTTCAGCGGCCATTCAGGAAATCGAATGGCCAATGGCGTTATGATCGATTCGCCCCCACGACGCATATTCAGTGTGGGATTGTTTTCGGCAATGTGGATTTTAGTCGCAAGCCGTCGACTTCCGCCACGGTAAGGGGCTTGTGGCCGTAGTGACGTCATCAGGCTACGCGGCTACACCACCCATATTCAGCTAAAAAAGTGAGCTTTTTGTTGGACAGTGCCCCCGCCAGCTTTTTGGATCGGTACACTTTGCCGTGCTACTCGACACCGCTGGAGGAGGAGAGCAGAGGATTCCCGCGATCAGGGGGATTTTTGGTGAAAACTTTTTCGGTTCATTTTGTGCACTTGGTTAAGCTGTTTGAGTCGTGTTCATCACTTTTGGGAGAGTTTTGAGGACTTTTAGCTCTGACTGATTAGTGGAGGCCTGTAGGCCTCATTCTGTGCTCCACAGAGGCCTGCTTGTCAGGGTCCAGCCTTCACACAGAATGGGCTCAGTGTTGGCAGGGGAACGCCTCGTACACCTTGTCAGATGCAGGGCGGCACGCAGGACAAGGCGGCGCCATCAGCAATGTATAGAGAGGCAGCGGGCAAGGGAGGCAGCAGCCAAGGATGCTCAACATACAGAAGGGCCTACAGCTGTATGCAGGCCTCCACATAGAGAGGGTGGCCAGGAGGGAGATGGTGTCAGGAGGAGGGTCAGGTACACTGACCCTCTGCACCACATACTGTGCCAGAAGCCTTGCCAACAACAGCCTGTAGAGGCTCCCAAACATGAGGAGGAGCAGGGAGAAGACGATCAGCCAGCTGCCATTGGAGGTGGCCAGCACAGAGCTGGGGAAGGAGGCCTATCATCCAAGGGTCTACAGACATCAGTTCTCCTTCCTGGAGCTCAGTGATGAGCAATGCTTGCAAAGGCTCAGATTTAGGAAGGACATACTGAGGGAGCTCTGCAATGTCCTGCACCAAGATCTGGAGCCACACACAAGGCTCAGGACCGCTCTGACTGTTGAGCCCAAGGTCACCATAGCTCTGAACTTTTATGCTATGGGGGCTTTCTAGTCTGCAACTGTAGACATAGCCAACATCTCACAATTCTCTGCCCATCGCTGCATCCAGCAGGTTACCAATGCTCTATATAGGAGAAGAGTGGACTATATCTCCTTTCCAATGACCAGGGAGAAGCCGGTGGCAGGTCAGATTTGTCCAGATTGCAGGCTTCCCCAGGGTGTAGGGTGCCATCAACTGCACACACGTTGGCCTGAGGGCACCACAACACCATCCACAAGTCTTCATTAATAGGAAGGGATTCCACTCCCTCAATATGCAGCTGGGGTGTGACCACCAGCGTAGGATCCTGGCAGTTGATGCCAGGTATCCAGGCAGCAGCCATGATTCATTCATTCTGCACCAAACTTCACCAGGCCAAATCAGGATTGTGGATGGCTGCTTGGCGACAAGGGATATCAACGGTCCACTTGGCTGCTCACTCCACTGGAATCCCAGGACAGCGACAGAGCATGCCTACAATGACATTCATTTTGACACCGTCATCGAGCACTACATTGGATCCTCAAGCAGAGGTTCCATTGCCTGGACCGGTCTGGTGGCGCCTTGTAGTACTCTCCTGAACGAGTCTCCATATTTGTGGTGGTCTGCTGTATGCTGCAAAACCTGGCTCTCATGAGGGGTCAGCCGCTGGAGGTCGAACCAGCAGTACTACCTGATGAGGAGGAGGAGGAGGATCCCCGTCAACACCCAGCCAGGAAGCGTCGTCGCCATCGCAACCCTGCAATGGAGGTGCAGAAACGTCTCATTGCTGCTCGATTCACATAATCTCATCCACACATGACCTTTCAGCTTCTATTTTCCATGGCCATCCCAATGAATGCCTTCACACAGAATTTCCCACTCTCAAATGAGACACCTGGCCAGATATATGTGCAAAAAATAAAGATTTATGACATGATGCAAGTCAGTGAAAAAAGACAACAGAACAAAAAACAGTGCAGAAACTAACACAAAAACATCATTTTTTAATCTTGTGCATCTCCTTATAACACCTCTTATGCATGCCTATCCTACCATTACGCCTAAGTGTCTCCTGTGTGGCTGCCTCATGGGTCTGGGAAAACTGCTATGGTTCATGTGTCGGAGCTACAGATGTCCTTCTCGGACACCCTTGACCAGCTTTAGGCCTGAAAGGGCCGGGTGCAGACTGGGCAGTACCCTCCTGGGAGGGTTCAATCTGGCTTGGCTCGGACGAGGCCATGGTGGAGTCTTTCGCAGAGTGACAGGTCTAGGGCCAGGAATGTTGTGGTTCTGAGAGAGCACATCATCAGGATCCTGGTCCGAGGAGCCTGAGCCATTCACTGGGGCCGGCACATTACCACCACCACCACCAAGCTGAGGGAGGTCAGGTCGGTGCTGTGGCGCGACATCGGAAGGTCCTCCGTGGCTCGTGTTGGACGAAGCCACGAATGCAACACTGAGGTGTCGGGTGGCATTGAGCTGAGACTGTATGAGAACAGCCAGATTCTCAAAGCCAGCAGACATGGCAGCAGTAAGACACTCCATGGCCTGTTGCCCAGAGTGCCTAAGAACATTCTGAGCTTCCAGGGCCGCAGCCATCCTCTCCAAGCCAGTAGCGATGTGCTCGTTCCCTCGTGCCTGTGCTGAAATATCACCTGCAGGTTGCAACATCAGAGCTGCAACCGCACGGTCACTCTGGGAATCCACCATCGCCTGCATACTAGCAATGATGGGCTCCATGGTGTGAGCAGAGCTGTCGACTATGCAGGAAGCAGACTCCTCCACGCTCCTCACCATCTCTGGCACACTTCTCAGTGCCTCCAACATCTGTGAATGCATGGCCTCCACCCTTCTTTTGTAAGCTGCAACATCGATGGCATCATCTGAGTCCTCCTCAGCAGAACTCCGGTGCAGACTCGCCCCCCCGGAGAGATGGCACCTGAGGTTGCCTAGCCCCGTCACCATGCTATAGCCCACTAGGCTCCGGTGCAACACCTAGTGCAGACCCCCTGAACCACGTCACCTATATCAGATACTGCACTCCCAGTATCTGAACTGGCGCGTGTGGGTGGAAGCAGTGACGCGTTGGTGCCACCAATGCCCTCCATTTATCTTCCTCTTCAGTCGCATCCCCAAACAATAGAGTGCTCTGGATGCTCTCAGCAAGGCTTCACCCCTCAATGTCCCCTCGCTGCTGCAACTTGAGATGTCTGCTATGATGTGGAGAAGGATGTCATGCAGGCCTCCAGCTGGTCTGTGCAGTCTCTCCTCACTCCCCACTGTGCCGAGTGTGCTGCCACTTAGTCTGTCATCTGCAAGCATAAATGGGAGAAGAGATGCCGTGGGGGGGAGGTGGGGCATTGACGCATGGAGCCTGCGACTCGCAGAATTCCAGAAGGAAAGGCACAGTAGGCACTGGCGCATTCAGGGAGAGAGCGCATTAAAGGACGGCCTCACTTACCCACATCAGCATCACCAGTACCGCAGGCCACAGGGGGCATTTCATCTGCAAGCATAAATGGGAGAAAGGCCACCGTGAGGGGGGAGATGGGGGATTAACACATGGAGGCTGCAACTAACAGACTTCCAGAAGGAAAGGAACAGTAGATGCTGGCACATTCAAGGAGAGAGCGCATTAAAGGAGGGACCTCACTTACCCACATCGGCATCAGCAATACCCTGGCCCACAGGGAAGGCACCACGTCCGCCCAAGAGCGCCTCAATCTTCTCCTCCAAAGGTGTGAGGACCTGCATGTCTGCCTCGCCACCCCCTGTCCTCCTTTGCTTGGCTCTATTGTGAGCCAGTTTGGCCTGCAAAACAAAGCATGGTTGGTGAGACCCACTGTGATGACGCATCAGAAATGAGTGCACAAGTGTTTTTTGTCACTGACATGCAGCTGTAAGTGTAAGATGAAAGGAAGTTTCCATTGCGAGAATACACACATATATAGAGGTAAAAACAATGAAATGCTGCTTCAGTGACTAAACTGAGGATAGGAAATCAGAGAATGTTGAAGGAGAGGCTCACAGATGCAAGGTCAACAGTTGGTGGAACAGGTACTCACTTTCATAAGATAGATGATATAATTGAAGCATTTTCTGCACTGCATGGGAGTCCTGTCATGGATGGAGGTGCCTGAAATCTCCCCTGCAATCTCCCTCCATGCATTGCTTAAGACCTCATGACTTGGTCGGGATAAATGAGTCTCCTCCTGCCCTCGACACCCTGCATGAGGGTCTCCAGCTCGGCGTCAGTTAAGCAGCTTGCCCTCCTTGCTCCTCTAGCACCAGCCATCCTGCAACTTAACTCCTTCCCTCCTCAGGGCCTTGCTGCAAACCTTGGCCTTTAAGAAGGCCAGGGAGCAGCTGGCTCATTCGATCCACATTAGCAACATGCCGAATTTCTCAGTGGTGATCCCGCTTCAATCAAGACACCCACACCGTTGCAAAGTGGAGTTTGCACCCGCTAGTTTGCGCAGGACCCCATTTTTTTTTCAGGAATTGCAATCAGGTTTCGGCGGTGATGGCTCCAAAAAGTCGGGAGGTGCGCCAGCTTTCTTGCGGACCTGAATTTCGGCCCCCAAAACTAAACTGCAAAGCTTTAAGCAATCAATTATATATGTATCTATTTCCAAAATGTCAGTCACTGACGGTGGTGCAGTTCAAGAGCCTCAAGAAAAAAAAAAGAGACATTGGGGGAAAAATTTGGGTCGTTTGCTCCTCCCGTTAGCATCCCCGGGAGGTGCTAATAGAGCGCAAACGACTTTTCAACCAGGCACGGCGCCGCTAACGACTCCCACTAAATTCCACGGAAATTTAGCGGCGGTAACCGGTAACGCCCACGTCGCTGCGCCGGCAATGACAACGTCATCACCATGCGCAACAACCCATTTCCGCACCGGAGTGAAAATTCGGGAGCACCCCCTGAAGCTGCGCCAGGCGACGCAACTGTACCGGGCTGTGGGCCGCTCGCAGGGTGAAATTTAAAGGGGTGATGGCGCTTTTTTAAAAAAAATCATCCACCTTACCGGTCGCAGCCCGTTGCAGCATGGATCACGGGATCCGTGCCACTATCTTGCAGCACTCCGCTTGAGTCACGAATTTAGGTCACGAGGCAGGACTTCAGCTCCTGGAGCAGGAAATCCCGCTTTGCGGCTGTTAGCGCCCTCAAACAGGTGATACGCAATTTCACCCCCGCCTTGAAAATGGAATTACATCACCAGTTGCAAACTTCATTTAAAAAGAAGAAAGAAAAAGTAATATGAAGATCAGGATAAAAAGGCAAAGCAATAAAAATGGTAAAAACAAGAAGTTTCCCCACTCTGCAGACATAACAAATACCTACTTTGGTAAACTGTAAATAACAGCAAATTAAGAACTGTAAAAAAAAACACAAAGTGCAATGAATTATAAATTCAAACCTTAATCCTTGCCTGGAAATTACCAATAACAGACAGCCAAACATCGCTAAAGATATATGCACCTTTGAATATTAACTGCCCCTCACTATTTCCTTTGCAGCTCACATAAAACCTGGCTGCACCAAGTTCAGTTTACAAGCTTCCTCAGCTGCTTGGGTTTCAGGAGCTGGCCAAGTCATGTCTATGTTCCACACTTTGGACTGAATTTTAATGGGGAAAGCAAGTTCGGGGCACTGAGGCAGTCGGGAAACCTGGGAGAACGGATTTCCCACAGGCCCTGCCGAATTTAATGGCAGGGCCAGATTAGCATGGGAAGCCTCTGTTCCCACCTGCAGCCAGCCAGATGGAGAGGCTGGCTGGTTCTGGGTGGGTAGGCCTGCGACACTAGGCCGCACAGAGGAGGGAGGGTTTAGGATGGGGCCGGGGTCTGCCGTAAGGGCGGTGAAGTGGGAGGGCAGGGTTGTCAGAAAAGATTGAGGGCGGCCGGAGGAGCAAGGGGGAAATTGCAAAAAGATTGCAGGCCTGGAGGAGTGGGGGGGCGAGGGGGTGGCCTGGATGACAAATAGATCGGGGGCCTGGAGGAACGAGGGGATGGGGGTCAGGGCTGGCAGAGATTGTAGGCCTGGAGGATCATGGGGGCAGGTGCTACAGAAGCAGGAGGGTAAGCCTCAAGGGAGGATTGGAGGCCTGGGGGGGGGGGGGCCGGTGATCGGAGGCCTAGTGGGGCGGGGTTCTCCAATCACAGGAGCTGGGTTAGGTAGGGACGCAGGATCCAGAAAGTAAGTGTAAAGGCACTTACCTCCTGGATCCAGTAGTCCCCACCTTGCTTTAGCTGACGGGTTTCACAAGGCCTGCAAAACCCAACCAACTAAAGTTAAAAACAAAATGGAGGTTAAAACAGATGCTTCCAGCATCATTATAATATTTAAATAGGCGACTCGCGTCTTGTCAGCGGATTGGCTGCCCGCCCCATCCCGCCTCTGTTAAACCTGGAAGTAGGCGGGTTGGAGGAGGGTTCAGATCGGGATTCAACATTTTAACTACTCACACAGCCCTAACCCACCTGATTTTTTAGATTAAAATTCCTCCTAAGCATCTGAAGGCAGCATTGCCTGCAGAGCGCTAAAGTGCTGAGAAACCATTAACAGTTAGTTCCACAGGCTCTTCAATCTTGGAGGATATCAAAGTTGAGATCAATCCTGGCATCCAAACACAAGTACTTTCTAAAAGGGGTCACTGGACACCAATCAGGAATACTAACCTTGGCTAATTTTCCACTCTGGCGTAGCAGTGCTAAAGAGAATTGTAGCAACCCTACTGCTCAAATTTAGGATCTCTCTTGTTTACACAGCTCAGAACTACACAAGGATGTTTCTACTTGTGGGGGAGTCCAAAACCAGGGACCATAAATAAACCCATTAAAGAATTCAGGAGAAACTTCTTTACCCAGGGAATGTGGAATTTGCTCCCACAGGGAGAAGTTAAGGCAAATAGCATAGATGCGTTTAAGGGGAAGCTAAGAAAGTACACGAGGGAGAAAGGAATACGGGAAGGTAGAGTTCGATGAAGTAGGGTGGGGGGGTGGGGGGGACCTCGTGAGCAGCATAAACACCGGCATAGACCAACTGGGCCGAATGGCCTGTTTCTATGCTGTAAATTCTATGTAATTCTGTAATGCGTATTTACCTGCTAAGCCACTGTTTATGTATGAAAAAAAACTCCTTGTTGCCAATGAAATGTAGGGATAGATTTTACAAGTGAGTGCTCTGGGTGCAGAGCTTCATGCGGCAGGAATGCATATCAGGAATTCTTTGTTCCCAGTAGGGAGTCAAGGTCGAAGAGAGGCCAGGTCAAAGTAGGGGTCCAACACCTTGGCATCAATTATCCAACCCCCGCTCCCCTTAAAAGTGACTCCCCACTGGGATGTTTGTCCTATTGGGAATTCAGCTCCAGTTAATTTACCTCGTATGATTTTCTATCGGTTAAAATCAATGGACGAAAAATCACTGCGCCATGTTGAATTCATGTCTGAATTCCCAATATCCGGTCCTGTTGCACAAAGTTTTTTGCCGGGGCACTAATTTGTAAGATCTATCCTGATTGTGTTCCTTCAGAATCATCCTAAAATTAAATAAATGGCAATAATTGTTTTTAAATAAATAGGTGTTAGCTGTGGCTCAGTGATAGCCCTCTGGCCTCTGAGTCAAGGCTGTGGTTTAAGTCCCATTCCAGAGATTGAGCACAAAACCTCGGCTGATACTCCAGTGCAGCGCTTAGGGAGTGCTGCACAGTTAAAGGTGACGTCCTTCACATGAGACATTAAACCAAGGTCCCATCTGCCCTCTCAGATGGAATTAAAAGATTGCATGGCACTAATTTGAAGACGAGCAGGGGAGGGCCCAGGCTAATATTTATCCCTCAACCAGCGTTACTAAAAAAAATGGTCTAGTCATTAAAACATTGCTGATTGTGAGACTCTGCTGTGGACAAATTGGCTGCTGCATTTACTACATTACAACAGTGACTACAGTTCAACAAAAAATTTACTTTATTGGCTGTAGAGCACTTTGTGAAGTCCTGAGGTCATGAAAGATACTATATAAAAGCAATTATTTCTTTCTATATACAGAAAGCATCCATGGGGCTCTGAATAATATGCCGATATAATTTTTACAGGTGACAGCAGACTTGTTAGGATGCCACAACCAACTGATCCTGCAGATGCCAAAAAGGAACCAGCAACTACAGTACTGAGTGAGGGTGAGGTTGAGAAACAAACATCACTACCCCCAGAGGATGGTGCTTCCCATTGCAAAAATATCTTTGCATGGAAACCCAGACATAACAGCAAGCTGGTGGGAGAAGGCCCTCCAATGTGAAGGCCCTCCAGCACGTAGACGTAAGCACTGGACTATGGAACTACTTCAATTAGAAAGAAAGAACATTTCAACAACTGTGGTTAGAGGTCATTACATCATTAATTACAGACTTCCTGATGCTGCAAAACAGAAGGAACTGCCAGCTCAATGGGCCACAAGTAAGACTATCTTCACTTACACAGACACTGCAAAACAGGCACTCAATTGTGCAAACTGGCTATGGGCAACTGGCCAAACAAATTGGGTCACAAATCACTATGCCGATTCCATTCGCCTCCTTCTAGAGCCATTATTGTTACTGGTCAAGCTTTTCAGGAGATACCATACAGATCAACTGCTGTTGTTGCTCTTTTATTTTTGCCAAATTTTTTTTCCTCTCCTGAAACACATTGGGGATGATTCTAACGGGGGCAGGGGCGGGGGATGGCGGGGGGGGGGACTTTCGGGTCGGGAGTGGATGCGGACAGAAGGGAAACGCACATAGGGATCTCAGCGTGAGGCCCAGCCACTTTAATTCCCGAGTAGGACTGCCAACCCTCCAGGATTAATCTGGAGTCGCCAGGAATGAAAGATTAATCTCCAGGTCACTGCTGTGGGTAAAATCATAGAGACATTTAAAAAAAGTTGCTTTGCACACTTTCACTTATTAGTTACAAAAATATTAAAGGTGGAAAAAAGGCTGTTTGATTGACAGTCAGGAATCCTCCAAACACGTAATGAAGAGTCTGTTTCCCAATTAGCGTATGAAGGTGGTGCGCCACGAGGATCGACCTGTCGGGTGACCAATTGACAGGAGCATGGGGACGGGACAGTTGGAGGCAGGAGGTCATGTGATGAAACCTCCAGGAATACATCCAACTTGAATTGGCTACACTACTCCAGAGCCACATTTAAATAATCCAGGGCAGTTTCCCTCCCGAAACTGGCAGGACTGATGTCAGGGCTGGTGAGTGGGAGCGGGCACAAAAATTGGGTTCGGAGCCTAAGAATGCCAGGGACCCAAGGGAACGGTCCTCAGCATAAAGTTAGCACTGGGCAAGGGCTTTGGCAGCCAATGCCAGCGCTGAAAGGGAGAAGCAAGGTCAAGGCTGGGGAGGTTCAAGGTCTCTTTGCAGGGCCTGGGGAAGTACTCCTGGTCTTGCTGGACCACAACAAGCTCCCAGAATTGTAATTTTTTTAAAGCTTATTATGCCTCTTCTGGCCAGTCGGCGCTTCCCGCTGTGGTTTGGCTGTCATGGTTGTAACGAGATAATGTATAGCGCCCTCTAGCTAGGAGGTATTGATATACTGTATAGCACCCTCTAGCTGGGAGGTATAGGGAGCTGTATTGAGACAGAGGGTCTGTGAAGGCACGCCATCTTAAAGCTCCACATGGCTGTCTGAGATCTTCCAAATAAATAGTTAAGTTGAACTAAGAGTGTTCAAGAATGTTCAAGAGACTATAAAATACATGGTGTTAGATGCGGAGACTTCTGATCTTTCGTCGAACACATCTATGATCGAAATATTGGAACTGTAAGACTTTTTCGAGCCGATCGAAATCGACGTTAAGCAGTGCAGTGCAGAGCGTGCTTCCTACACATCGTGTGTGGATCCGTGAAGGGTGATAAATAGTCATAAGCTTGTAAAGTAAACTTAAAGTAGCATAAGTTATTGTAGACCCTCGATTGAAAAAGTATTTCTACAATTACATCGCCACGATATTTTACTATTAGACTTGTTCCAGTCCACTGGGTATTTGAACTGTAATACATGTATGTGACAAACTCAAAGTCACACTCATAGCTATCATGACCACCACAGTGCCAACTTCTGCACATATTCCTCTCCCACCTCCATTGCAGGTGACTGGCGATTTGAAAGCCAACTGGAAAAAATTCAAACAGTTGTGGGACAGCTATGAAATTATCACATATTATGGAAAACTTGCAATGTATATCACTGTCATTGGCAGTGATGCCCTAGATATCCACAATAATCTTCCCTACAAATCAGAGTAAGACAAGCAGGAAATTGAGATTATTTTGAAGCTCTGGGAAGATCACTGTAAAGGTAAAACCAACATCATCAATGAACGGTACCAGTTTAACAACTGTGTACAAGGGGACGAGCGGTTTGACAGATATCTCATGAAAGTGAGAGAGCTAGCATCGTCATGTGATTTCGGCAATTTGATGGATGATTTCATCAGAGACCGCATAATCTGCGGAATATCTGATAACACTTTGCGTAAGAGGCTATTGCAAGAATCAAGCCTAACACTTGATAAATGTGTGATGCTCTGTAAAGCTACAGAGGCCACAGTTGTGCAAATGAAATCCACTAAAACAGACTATGAAGATGTCAAAGCTGTCAGACAGAAACCCCAACTTACAAAGAAAAAATTCACAGACAAAGAGTTCATGAACAATTGAAGATATTGTGGCAAAAGACATGAGCTGTCAAAAACTAAATGCCCAGCATATGGGAAAACCAGTGTCTTTGCGGCAAACTAAATCACTTTTCTCAAAAGTGTAGGCAGAACGGATCGAGGCAGAAGTCTACACATTACCCTAAATATAAGGGCAAGCCAAAAATTCATGCACTATATAAAGAGAATTATTTTGAAGTCATAACTGCAAAGATGCTTGGTAAAGTTGATCGCACAATCAAGGCAAAGCTGACAGAAAGTATCCGAACAAGATTATGACTAACTTCTCCATTAAAGGTCAACTGGTAAAAATGTAAATAGATTGTGGGGCCACATGCAATGTGCTACCTCTTAGATACTTCCAAAAGGCTTAAAGATAAAAGAATCTAAGACAATACTGTCATTATGTGACAACCATGCAACCATTCCAGTGGTAGGGGCTTGTAATGTGCCACTGGAAAATACAAAGAACAAGCAAAAGTACATTGTGCCCTTTGTGATCATTGCGAGCCAAAGTGCACCACTGATTGGCTTATGCACTGCTCTCAACTGATAAAAGTGCAGCATCAGAATATTGCGGTGGTAAATGAACCACGCGAATCGCAAACTATGAACAAGGCAAGTATCTCACTAGTGTCAAAAATTGATGTCAACAATGCGTGTTTAAGGGACTTTGATACATGTCAGGGACAATTCACCTTGAACTGCAGAAATCAGCGACACCAGCTGTAATGCCACCTAGACGGGTGCCAATAGTGATCAAACAAACGCTAAAAGAGGAACTTGATCGTTTGGAAAATCGCCAAATCATCACAAAAGTTGTTGAACCGATGGACTGGGTATCCAGTCTAGTGACTGTACAAAATCCAAATGGAAAGATACAAGTATGTATCGACCCTCAACATCTGAACAATGCCCTGAAATGTGGATACTATACACTTCCTGTGATCGATGACATCTTGCCACAGATGTCAAATGTAAAGGTTTTCACTAAAACAGACTGCAAGGAGGATTTCTTGGCATGTGAAGTAGACACAGAGTCCTCCTACCTCATGACCTTCCAGACTCCATGGGGACGATATCGATATAATAGAATGCCATTTGGCATCAGTCCTGCCCCGGAAATCTTCCAGCAGAAGCTAGACAAGAACCTCGAGGGTCTAGATGGAGATGATATCTTGATCACTGGACGCAGTGAGACACTTAAAGAGGCCAATCATGATCATGACACAAACTTACGCAAATTCATGCAGAAATGCAGAGAGCGAAACATCAAACTTAACTTCAATAAGTTTGAATACAAGAGCTCCCAAATGAAATAAATGGGACACATACTGTCTAGTGATGGACTCAAAGCGGACCCAAGCAAAATGGTCACAATCAATGAAATGCAGAAACCGCAGGATGTCACAGGTGTACAACGATTTGTCAGCATGACAAAGTACCTCGCAAAATTCTTGCCAGATCTTTCAGACCTCAGTGAGCCTCTGCGACGGCTTACTCATAAAGGCACGGTCTGGAAATGAAGAACAAGACAAAGCGTTTGAAGCTATCAAACAACGCGTGACAGATTCTCCGGTGCTCAGGTACTTTGACCACAAACTTGCAACTGAAGGTCAAGGAGATGCTTCGAGCAAGGGTCTTGGGTTCGTCCTTCTGCAACAGGGACAACCAATTGCATACCTGAGCCGAGCGCTCACTCCAGCAGAAACACGATACTCTCAAATTGCAAAAGAACTGCTTGTTCAAGTCTTCGGAATGGAACAAAACCATCAATATGTATATGGTCGCAAGATCACGCTATACGACACAAGCCGTTATCTGCAGCACCCAAGTGACTACAGTGTCTGCTCATTCGGCTCAACTAATATGACGTCAAAATAAAGTATCAACCAGGAAAAGAAATATACCTAGCAAACACCCTCTCACGCGCATACCATGAAAATGTGGAGAGATCACCGACAGAAATTGCAGTGAAATGCAAAGGTGGACTTTCTCCCACTCTCCAAACAAGGACTGACTACCATATAATGTGCAACTGCAAGAGACTCCACACTACAACTGGTCAAACAACAAATTACAATGGGATGGCCAGAAACGACACATGAATGCCCGCCTGAAACGCATGCATACTTCAAAGTTTGTGACAAACTCACAACACAGGATGGCATTGCCTTCAAAGGCTATCGCTGCGTCATACCAAAATCCCTGAGATCCGACATTCGTCAGTGCCTTCATGCTGCTCACACTGGCGTCAAGAATCAGTTTACTGGCCAGGACTGAACAGTGATATCAAAGACGATGTTTCAAAGTGTGAAATATGCTACACTTTGGCTAAAGAATCAATAAGACAAAGTTTTGTTGTTGAGTGTTAAATTTGTAGTTGTTTACTACATGTAATCATAAAAGGTTAATTATCAGTTTATATTGAAGCTAACTTTAATTCATTTTTGTTTCTTATGAAAGGAAAGGTGTAACAAGATAATGAATAGTGCCCTCTAGCTAGGAGGTATAGGGAGCTGTATGAAGAGAGAGGGTCTGTGTTAGGAATGCCATCTTAAAGCTCCACATGGCTGTCTGAGATCTCCTAAATAAATAGAGTTAAGTTGAACTAAGAGTGTTCAAGAGACTATAAGGGGTGAGCTTCGTGCGGGCCTCCCAAATTCAGGTTAAAATGCTGTTGAGGCGCCGATAACATCATCGAGCCCAGACCTTTAAATTTAAGTTGGGCCTTTGCTTGCTTGCAGTGGGAGCCTCAACCGACTTCAAAGTCAGTGAAGATAAGATGTCACCGGGTGGGAATGATGCGGCCTCAGGCCGGTAAGTGGGCTCAGCCTGATCTTAACCCCTCCCATGCACCATTTTCGTGGGCGAGTGGAGGTTAAAATCGACCTCATTGACTCCAGCTGGAACATGCTTTCATTGGTTATCTTCTAGTACATCACCTAAGTAGCTATTCTTCCTGAGTGAGCCTGAGCAGTGAGTGTTAGCAGGCTTTTTGGCTGTGGGTGACATCACAGCTGAGCAGCTTCTAGCTCAATCTTAACCATAGCTACACAAATTCTCTGTCCAGCAAAGATCATTGGATATTATAGATACAGAGGCCAAATGTGGCATCCTCAGCCACTGTTCAATTCAAAGTAGCACTGCTAAAAGCATTGGAGTATGCCATCCACACACTCTCTCTGCTCAGCTAGCACATGACTGAAGGAGACCAGGAGACAAAAAAAGGACGCGTTTATTTGCACAGTAAAAATGGCCAACCCTTGCCTCTGATTGATCCCCTTGGAGGATAAGCCACACCCTGAAGTTTCTCTTGAATGTGTAACTGGAACCGCCCAGCCCAAGTTCTCACTGACTTCGCAAATTGTAACTCAATCCACTTTGACTTCCAAAAGCTACAGAGGATAGATCTCCCCGGAAGCCACCAAGTGCCATCTGAAGTCCCTTAACCCAGCACAAGCGCTGCCTCCCCCAGCCGAAGTCCCTTGCCCCTCAGCGCAAGTGTATGACCCCTCTCCCTCCGCCATAGATGGAGTATTGTGTGTGGATTGTTAACAGGTTTATTGGGTATGAAGTGAATAGTGACAGTGTCGTGACTTCCGGATTGGAAGAACCACTCTCCACTCCGATCCCCCACCCCATCTCTCTCTTCCCTCCCACCCCGTCTCTCTCTACCTCCCCCGCAGTGTCTCTCTCCCCCCCCACCCCCAGGCTCTCTCTCCTCTCCAGACTCTCTCTCTCCCACCCCGCCAAGCTCTCTCTCTCTCTCTTCACCCCCCCAAGATCTCTCTCTCTCTCTCCCCGCAAGCTCTCTCTCCCTGCGCCCCCCAAACTCTCTCTCCCTCCCGCCCGCAAGCTCTCTCTCACCCCGCTCCCCTCCCAAACTCTCTATTATCCTCCTTCCGACCGCCGCCATTGCGGCTCAGCTCTCTCTCTCTCTGCCCGGCTGCTTCTTTCCCCACCCGCCCGCCTCTCTGCCCACCCGCCCGCCTCTCTCCCCGCCCTGCCGCCGCTCTGCCCATTTGGGATGGGGACTCGACCGGGCAGGAGGAATGGAGGCAGGGACTCAACAGAAAAAGCACAGTACAAATAGTCACTTCATAAAAAAAATTGAAAAATTATGTATACCCTAAAAAAAAATTCTAAAAATTATTTTTAATTAAAATTCCCACAGTTCTTCACATGGTATAAAGTGTCCCATTGTTTGTGAGCTGACAGAAATTATTAAGGGAGAGATTTGGGAGTTAATATAACTTCATAAAATCTGGAGTGAGAAAAGGCCATTCACACTCCATTCAGAGACCATGTATAATTATTCTATCATGGATTTCCCACCACCCGTTGATCTCCTACTTTAAGGAAATAAAATTCCTTCCCACGTCTCCTTTATAAAAAATAAAATCAAACATTGCTGTTAATATCTCGACACCTCTTAAAGGTGTCAAATGAACAGAATAAACTGCCTTGTCAGGGTGTCAGTCACACAATGAAGGCAGGAGTGCTCCTCCAGACCCTACACTCAATGAGCATGGGCCACTGCCAGCCGGCTCACTTTCCCTCCGTTCACCATGACCCCACCACCAACGGGCACCGATCCCTCCGATGGACACTGATACACTGATTGCCCCTCCAATCCCACCCACTGATTCCGTGCTCCCCCCACCACCATCACAATGGACACTGACCACATCTCTTCATCTATCCCTATCAGGATAACCTCAGTATTAACTATATACCCAAATTTGGTGTCTTCTGCAAATTTTGAAATTGTACTTCCAATTCCCGAGTCCAAATTGTTTGTGTAAATGGTGAACAACAGTGGTCCCAGTACTGATCCTTTTGGAACACCACTTCCCACCTTTTGTCAGTCTGTGTAACTACCCTTAACCTTTACTCTCTGTTTCCTGTTTTGTAACCAGCTAGATATCCATTCTACTTGTCCCTGACTCCACATGCTCTGACCTTGGTCATGAGTCTACGATGCGGTACCTTATCGAAGGCCTTTTGAAAATCCAAATACATTACATCTACAACATTACCCTTGTCTACTCTTTCTGTTCATCAGGACATCGTAACTTTGAATTTTTTATTGTTTTAAAATAAACAGACTACTGCTGTTACTGAAATAACACTGATTTGAACTCAGGAAAACGCACTGCTCTTCATATAGTGCCACAGGATCTTTTACATCCACCTGAACTTACAAATGGGGCCTCAGTTTAACATCTCATTAAATAAATCGTGCTTGCAACAAAGCAGCACTTCCTCAGTACTGTTAGATTAGATTACATATTCAGATTCATAGTAATCTTGAACGCACAAACTTCTAGGTTAGAGATAAGAATGCTGCCAACTGAGCCAAGTTGATGTAAAGGATTCAGATTGCTGGTCTCAGCACGGACAACACTGCTGACGCTAGACTGGTGGATTCAAAATATTAGCCGCGACGCACACTCTAGATTGCTAACCAATGAGTCCTACTGGAAAGTGCATTTTCCAACAAAACAATGATTAACTGGTCATGCATTAATTTGCTGTTTGTGGGATCTTGCTGTGCACAACTTGACATTGCATTTGCCTACAGAGCAACAGTGACTGCACTTAATAAGCAAGCCATTGGACTGTGAAGCACTTTGGGACATTTGAGGGTGTGATAAATGAACAACAACAACAACTTGCATTTATATAGTGACTTTAACATCGTAAAACATCCCTAGGTGCTTCACAGGAGCATTACCAGACAAAATTTGACACCGAGCCATATAAGGAGATATTAGGACAGGAAGATGAGCATCTTAAAGGAGGAGAGAGAGGTAGAGAGGCAGAGAGGTTTAGGGAAGGAATTCAAGAGCTTGGGGCCTAGGCAACTGAAGGCATGGCCCCCAGTGATGGGTCGAAGGAAATCATTCCTTTAAGTTCTTTCTTTGCATGTGAGAACAATATAGACTCAGCTATGGCACATGGCATGTTGAACAGTCTGCTGATACACACTGTTCAGACCCAAGCATGAAGAATGCCCACTTGAGCAGAATAGTAGAAAGCGCTGCCATGGCGTGAGTCACCACCTTCAGGAGAAGAGGTGGGAAAGCTGGAAATACAGCCTCTCTTTGTTGTAGAGAGCAGCGTCAAAACAGAGCCACGCTCTTTATCCCTGACACAGAACTGTACTTCAGATACATCAATTCAAAGCTTAATAAAATGACTGAAGAAAAAGTTAAGTACCTACCCAGTACCAATAGCTTCCTGCCAGTCACTGCCAACCTCTGCTGTCAGCAGCAGGCCCAACATGGTGACACGCCAACTTTGGTATTTTACTGTCAATGTGGCATTGTTTGTGACAAAAAATGAATGACAAAATTCCCTACTGTGCATGAGTATTATGTTTTGCCCTTTTATTGAAAGGGCAGTTGTATCTGATTACAAGTTATCCAAATTGGCCCAAAAAACTTCAGAACCAAATCTGAATCAATGCTACACCGATAGATTCTGACTCAAAGTTTTAATTGTAACCTCATCCTGAATTCTCTGTTCAGCATCTCTAGTTGTAGCTGCACTTTTGAAGGCCAGGTTTTCCCTCCACATTAGGTTTAGTTCTCCAGTGCCAAGATCACATCAGGGAACCTTGGCAGCAGCTTTCCCAGCTTGCAGTATTGTGCTTCAGTGAGCACAAAATCATAAGAAACACCTTATGGTTTGGCATCGCTGTGTGGGACTATCAAAATAGTAGTCTCTGCTTAGCCCAAAGAGATTTTATTTTGTGGGTTAAAATGTCAGCACATATGGGTGAATTTTCTAAAACTCCATTCCTGGAATCTAGTCAATTGGTGTGCTGATCAGAGAATCAGGCATGGATTAGCCAACCTTGGCTCTTCCAAAGATCCTAAGCCCGGTGAATCGGGCACACTGACCTCTGCACCTGACTCTCCAACTGACCTCCGCACCTGACTCTCCAACTGATCACTGCACCTGACTCTCCAACTGATCACTGCACATGACTCTCCAACTGATCACTGCACATGACTCTCCAACTGATCACTGCACCTGACTCTCCAACTGATCACTGCACCTGACTCTCCAACTGATCTCTGCACCTGACTCTCCAACTGATCTCTGCACCTGACTCTCCAACTGATCACTGCACCTGACTCTCAAATTTCCATTCCCATTAATTGAGACAGGTCCGGAGACTCCAAAAAGTTACCCTATAACCACTCCTCAGAGTCACCGCCATTTTATCAGAGGCTAGTATACACACAGCATATCACCTTACTGTGTTGTAGGGTAGGACCTCAATCCAACAAATTTACAGTAAAATCATTTAAATTAGTTTCCTATAGTGCAACAGTAACTACACTTTAAAAGTACTTCATTGGCTGTAAAGCGCTTTGGGGCATCCCGAGGTCGTGAGACCCACGATAGAACCTGCGCCTGATCTCAGTGAGCGTGGGAGCCACTGAGACTATGAGAGCCAACTTGGGTGGAGAACCAAGGCCTTCTCAGATGGACGTAAAAGATCCCATGGCACTACTTCAAAGAAGAGCAGGGGAGTTCTCAGTCAATGTTTTATCCCTCAACCAACATAACTAAAACAGATTATCTGGTCATTATCACATTGCTGTTTGTGGGACCCGGCTGTGTGCAAATTGGCTGCCACCTTCTTACATTACAAAAATGACTACACTTTTAAAGTACGGGTACTTCATTGGCTGCAAACCACTTTGGGATGCCCTGAGATAGTGAAAGCCGTTATATAAATATAAGTTCTTTCTTCCTTTATTTTCAAGGGTAGCCCAATAACATTCCAGATACACCCCAAAAACGCTTCTGGTACCCTGGGGGCAGTCTACCTTCCCAGCAACTGGGTAAGGAAGACAAATGGAGTGAAAACCAAGCAGATCCGGGCTAGAATTTATTGTCAAGGCTTGCAGGATTAATGGTGACCTGGTAAAGTACTAAAGGGCAACCAGCACTGACAGAACTATACTACCAATAACAACAATAATTTGCATTTAAATAGTGCCTTTAATGTAGAAAAACATCCCAAAACACTTCACAAAGGTGGAATCATAAACATGAAAACCTAGTCAAAGAAGGAAATAGTAGGTGAGTTGATCAAAAACTTGGCCGAAGAAGTAGATTTTAAAGAGGGTCTTAAAGGAGAAGAGGGAGGTGGGATTTATGGAGAGAAGCATGGCGCCTCGACGGTTGAAGGCAAGGCCGCTAATAGGGCTGTAGGACATTGGAGCGATAGAAAGGGACAAGGACATGCCGAAATTTAGACGAGAATTTAAATTTGAGGTGTTGTGGAACTGGTAGACAATGCAGGTTCGCAAGGAGAGGGTGAGTGGGATGGTATGGAATAGGATACAGACAGCAGAGTTTTGAATGAGCTGAAGCTTACAAAGGTTAGAGGATGGGAGGCCGGCCGGTTTAGAGGTGACAAAGGTATGGATAAGGGTTTCAATGGCAGATAGGCTGAAGCTGGGGACGTGGAGTCCCTGCCGATCTTAATGGTAGGATCGCATTTGCATCTTGTAGGGCTGCCTCCCACCCGACAGCCGGCCAAATGGACAGCCTCGCCTGCCGACAGGAGGGCTGGGAGAAGAAGAGGCCTGCGGTCGGGAGGCCTGGGAGGAGGAGGCTGAAGAGCGGGGCTCGGGGAGGCCGAATTCTTCCTTGAGAGGCTAAGGGGAGCACTCCTGCTCCTCCTAGCCCACAAGGAGTGCTGAAAGACTCATTTACCTTGGGGAGTCGACAGCTCCCACCTCACTTCAGCTGCCGAGAATCCCACAGCTCAGGCCTCCCCCTCACGTACTATTAAATTTAAGTTGCAAAGCCGATGATGTCATCAGGCCATGTTTTTGGAATGTTAATTAGATATCCACACATGGCCTGAATTCTACACTTTAACATTTTAAGTGGCAGAATTGGGGGTCGGGTTGCCTGAATCAGACGGTCAGGGGAGCAGGTATCAGATAAGCTGTCTGACTGTGCAAGTGCAGTGAAGGGGTTGAGAGAGGTAGTAGAGAAGCAGACCTGGGTTTCATCAGTGTACACATGGAAGCATGTCGTTGGATGATGTCGCCAATAGGCAGCTTGTAGATGAGGAAGAGGAGGGAGCCAAGAATAGATTCTTTAGGGACACTGGAGGTAACGACGTGGAGGCAGGAAGAGAAGCCATTGGAGGAGATACTCTGACTATATATCAAGTAAGTAAGAATGGAATCAAACAAGGAAAATCCCACCAAGCTGGACAACGGAGGAGAGGTGTTGGAGCGGGATGGTGTGATCAAAGGCTGCAGAGAAGGGATAATGCACCATGGATAGTGACAATGGATGTTGGTTGTGACGTCGGTTAGGGCTGTTTCCGTGCTATAGGAAGAGTGGAAACTTGATTTTAGAAATTCAAACAGGGAGTTATGAGAGAGATGGTACAGAGGGAAGAACACATACCCCAGCAAGAACAGACTGCCACCAGTGAAGGAAAGACAAGGCGGGGGGGAAGTAAATTAACAGACAAAAATGCTAGGATTTATCAGCGGTGATCTTTGCTAAAGTAGCAGTATTGATATTACAATTGTTTTCATTACCTCCGAACTAGGGAAGGAGAAAGTAGTTGGATTCCCACTCCCAACCTTTTACAGTGACCTTGCTGGAAAGTGTTTGGGTGTGGATATCAAATGAGAACAGGATTGCCACTCTCTCCAGTTAAATAGCTTTTTAATTGGGAAGTGGAGAATCCTCACTTGGACAAGGTACCAGATGGCCACTGCCTTCAGGTAATGAGGGTAGAACACTGGGGAAAGGAACATCTATACTTAACAGGGATGAGTACAGAACCAAATACCAAGGGGCTAAAATTGCCTCCTTTTTTAAGGCGATAATGAAATGGTAAGGCCTTACCGACCAGAGAGTACGACCCATCTGCAATTGTCCCCAAGCTGGAGGTGGCAGAAATGGGTTTCTGCCACGCCCCAACTTTCCGCACTGCCCAGCGCTCCGACCCCTTGTCAGCCACACGTCGACCCCTTAACGCTCGGCGGTGACTCCTTTTCCGCCCTGAAGGGGAAATTGCCCCGTGGGAGCACGGCCGCCGCCAGTCCTCGCGAGGCGGGAAGCTGCCAGTGGCTGGGGAGTGTGGCCAGCCTTAAAGTGGCGGGTGCACAGCCGCGGCAGCCATTTTCTTTTAATTGTCGATAGACTCTGCAGTTGGCCAACAATGGCAGCTGCGGGTTCAGCCGGGCCGCCAACAGGTAGCCCGGCACCCCCTCTTGGGTGCCGGCCGAACCCTTCCCTGGTGGCCCAGTGGGCGTCACGGAGGCCTCACTCGGCCTCGCAGCGTTCCTCCCCTTTAACTGAAGGGGTGGGACGTTGCCAAACATCAGTGGCGCGCTGACATGCTCAGTGCGGCGCTAAATGACACCACCCTGCTCCCGACCCTCTTCCGCCCCTCTCCTATCCCCAACATCGCCCCATTCATTTTTTACAACAAAAGTGCTGAATTTCAATCCATTCGCGACCCCATCTATTCTGGTGGTAATTCTCCATTTAATTCGAATTATCCACCCCAAACGGGGCGGAGGGTAATTTCCAGACCCAAATCTGAACTCATCCCAGTTAGGTGGCCATGCCTTCTGTTGCTTAGGCCTCAAGCTCTGGAACTCC
Source organism: Pristiophorus japonicus (assembly GCF_044704955.1). Classification (NCBI taxonomy): domain Eukaryota; kingdom Metazoa; phylum Chordata; class Chondrichthyes; family Pristiophoridae; genus Pristiophorus; species Pristiophorus japonicus. Next base: position 61,946,939 of record NC_091981.1, read on the forward strand.
CTGTCTGAACCGCTGCTCAAATTGGCTGCCACATTTCCTACATTACAACAGTGACTACACTTCCAAAATAAAAGTATCTCTGTAAAGCACTTTATGACATCCGGTGGTCATGAAAGGGGCTATAGAAATGCAAATCTTTCTTTCTTTCTTCTTACACGTTCCTCCAACTGAAACTTGTTGAATTCCCTTTTGATGACTGCAAACAATCAGCATTCATTGTATTAGATAACAGCAAATGCCAAAAAATAACAACTCTCTAGAAGAGGGAGTTCTTCCTGAACTCTCACTTAGTCAGTGGTTTCTTAACTTTCAAACCATGGCCTTTTGCCCTACAGTTCAAAAATATTGCTAGCTCCATTATCATTGTCAAGACGCAAATTCCTCCATTATCTCTCTGGTGCACCTGGTCGTACATCACCTGCTGCCAAGAGAGAGTTCAGGCCATCTGCTTGCAGCCTTCTGCCAGTGCCTCTCCTGAAACAAAAACAGAAAATGCTGGAAACAGTCAGCAGGTCAAGACAACAGACAAGTTAATGTTTCAGGTGTGTGCATTTTGGAGGTGAGATTGGTCTTGGACAGTAGTGCAAAGCAGGTGACAGTAAATCGGCAGTCTGTTTTACACCCCGCCCAGTTTTCTTTTCTATTGAAGTCAGCGAGAAAATAAATTGGTGGTGGAAGGGATATAAAACAAGCAACCGATTTGCTTTCACAGCTTTTGAGCTGTCACTGAAAACCAATTTCACCCTCTACATCTCTCTTAAGGAAGCCACACAGAACATATGTAGGTGGCCCAAGAATGACTATTTCTCTATCTTTTATGATGATTGTTCCCCCCCCCCCCCCACCACCTCCAGAGAAGGACACCAGCGTATCATTGCCATTGCCCCAGTTTGAGCTTATACTTAATTATTTTAAAGACTTCAGTTGTATCTCATTTCTATCTAATTACAATTATAATTGCTGTGCGCAAATTAGCTGCTGCGTTTCCCACATTACAACAGTGACTACTGTCCAAAAGTACTTCATTGGCTGTAAAGCACTTTGAGACATCCAAGGGTCGTGAAAGGCACGACATAAATGTAAGTCTTTCTTCTTTTTATCATTAAATATATTCAAAATATTTGTGAAGAAAGCGAAGGAAAGAACTTGTATTGATATAGCTCTTTACCCATCCACAAATCTAACAGGGATTCAATTGGATAATCTCCAAAACCGGGTGTGAGGATCGAGGTATGCCCATTCATTGCTTTGCAGGCAGCACATTAAATTGGTGCTGACTGCTGTTTTCAATGATTTCTGCATGTAGCCAGCGCAAGCCACGCTGTTCATTGGCTGCACGCATCAGCAGTGGCCCAATATCGCAAGTGGATAGAGCTAGTTAAAGGCAGCCTGTACCTCTTAAAGGGGAAATGATTAAGAAAGGGAAAATAGACTATGAAAGTAAACTAGCACGAAATATAAAAACAGATAGCAAGAGTTTCTATAGGTATATAAAAAGGAAAAGAGTGGCTAAAGTAAATGTTGGTCCCTTAGAGGATGAGACGGGGAATTAATAATGGGGAACATGGAGATGGCAGAAACCCTGAACAAATATTTTGTATCAGTCTTTACAGTAGAGGACACTAACAATATCCCAACAGTGGATAGTCAAGGGGCTATAGGGGGGGAGAAACTTAACACAATCACAATCACTAAGGAGGTGGTACTCAGTAAGCTAATGGGACTAAAGGCGCATAAATCCCCTGGACCTGATGGCTTGCATCCTAGGGTCTTAAGAGAAGTAGCGGCAGGGATAGTGGATACATTGGTTGTAATTTACCAAAATTCCCTGGATTCTGGGGAGGTCCCAGCAGATTGGAAAACTGCAAATGTAACGCCCCCATTAAAAAAGGAGTCAGACAAAAAGCCTAACATCTATGGTTGGGAAAATGTTGCAATCCATTATTAAAGAAGCAGTAGCAGCACATTTGGAAAAGCATAATTCGGTCAGGCAGAGTCAGCATGGATTTATGAAGGGTAAGTCATGTTTGACAAATCTGCTGAAATTCTTTGAGGATGTAACGAACAGAGTGGATAAAGGGGAACCAGTGGATGTGGTGTATTTTGACTTCAAGAAGGCATTTGACAAGGTATCACATAAAAGGTCGCTGCACAAGATAAAAGTTCACGGGGTTGGGGGTAATATATTAGCATGGATAGAGGATTGGCCAACTAACAGAAAACAGAGAATCGGGATAAATGGTTCATTCCTGGGTTGGCAATCAGTAATTAGTGGGTTGCTGCAGGGATCAGTGCTGGGACCCCAAATATTTACAATCTATATTAACGACTTAGAAGAAGGGACCGAGCGTAACATAGCCAAGTTTGATGACAATACAAAGATGGGAGGAAAAGCAATGTTGAGGAGGACACACAAATCTGCAAAAGGACATAGACAGGCTAAGTGAGCGGGCAAAAATTTGGCAGATGGAGTATAATGTTGGAAAATGTGAGGTCATGCAAGTGCTACAGTATAACGGGACCTGGGGATATTTGTGCAGGAAACACAAAAGGTTAGTATGCAGGTACAGCAAGTGATCAGGAAGGCCAATGGAATCTTGGCCTTTATTTCAAAAGGGATGGAGTGTAAAAGCAGGCAAGTCTTGCTACAGTTATACAGGGTATTGGTGAGGCCACACCTGGAATACTGTGTACAGTTTTGGTTTCCATATTTAAGAAAGGATATACTTGTTTTGGAGGCAGTTCAGAGAAGATTCACTAGGTTGATTCCGGAGATGAGGGGGTTGACTTCTGAGGAAAGATTGAGTAGGTTGGGCCTCATTGGAATTCAGAAGAATGAGAGGTGATCTTATCGAAACATATAAGATTATGAGGGGACTTGACAAGATGGATGCAGAGAGGATGTTTCCACTGATAGGGGAGACTAGAACTAGGGGCATAATCTTAGAATAAGGGGCCACCCTTTTGAGATGAGGGGGAATTTCTTCTCTCAGAGGGTTGTAAATCTGTGGAATTCGCTGCCTCAGAGAGCTGTGGAAGCTGGGTTATTGAATAAATTTAAGACAGAGATAGACAGTTTCTTAACCGATAAGGGAATAAGGGGTTATGGGAAGTGGGCAGGGAAGTGGACCTGAGTCCATGATCGGATCAGCCATGATCTTATTAGATGGTGGAGCAGGCTTGAGGGGCCGTATGGTCTACTCCTGCTCCTATTTTGTTATTTTCTTATGTTCTTATGTAAGTACATTGTGGCTACAAGAAGTGGTGGGAGTCTGTGGAACCCACCATGATGCAGCGTCTGATGGCCGATGTCACAGCTTCCATTGCAGCACAAACAGCTTCCATCAAAGGTCTGAGTGCTGCAGTGGAAGCTCAGACTGCTGCCATCATGACTCAGGATACAACTGTTCAAAGGGGCTTCCAGGGAATCACAGCAGTCCATCAATCTGTTCTCGAACAGATCAGTAGGATTGCTGAGGTGCCATTACAGGAGAATGGCAGTGGCTTCATGAGCATGAACCTGCTGTCCTCTCTCAGGCAGTCAGCATTCCTGATCCCAACCCTGGCACGGCCCCAGTGCCCTTGCTGTTGCCCAACAGCCAGCCCAAACTGCTACAGCCCAGACGGAGAAGGCGCAGTCTGAAGCCAGGCCATCTAGGATGAGAGCTGCTTGAGGTTGCCTTCCAAGACCATCAGGTCAATTGGATGTCAGCAGCATTCCATCACCCATGCTGCAGCCACTGGGGAAGTACCTCATAGGAGCACTAGGAGAGACAGACACTAAGGGAATGCACAAGACTGATTAGTTCATTTTTGTATGCATTATATCCTGATTGAATTTATAAATTTGGATTGCAATGTGCATTTTCTGGTGATTTTTATTTTTGTGTTGTCAGAAAGAGGACAATCTGATGGTCAGTGAGGAAAGGTAAAGAGCGTGGGATTGTTGGTAAATGAGTGGTTGAGGTTACTGGTATCGCTGGGCAGAAAGCGGCTGTCTATGTTGTATCCTCCCTTCCGCTTCATGTACCCCACTTACTATTGCACTTCCTTCTCCTCCTCATGCTCCTGCTCCACAGCTTCTCGCCTGATAGGTAGTGGAAAGGGTTGTTCCCTCATAATGAGCAGGTGGTGCAGCATGCAGCATACTACCACAAATTTTGATACCCACTCAGCTGAGTACTGCAGGACTCCTCCGGAGCGATCCAGGCAGCAGAAGCAGTGTTTGAGGATGCCAATGATGTGCTCTATAATGTTCCTTGTGACTGCATAGCTCTCATTGTAAGCCTGCTGTGCATGTGAGCATAGGTTCCAGACCGGAATCATGAGCCGTGTCATGAATGGATAACTCTTGTCGCCCAGTAGCCAGCCTTTGACTTGCCATGTGGGTCAAATTCAGGTTCCACAGAGGACTGCCGCAGAATGAAAGAATCGTGACTACTGCCAGGATAATGGGCATTCACCTGCATGATGCATGCCTGTGGTGCACATTCAGTGATTGGAATCCCTTTCGGTTCATGAAAATAGCCGAGTTCACATGAGGCGCAGGCAAGGCAATGACTGTGCAGTCAATGGCACCCTGCACAATGGGGAAGCCTGCTATCCTTGCAAAACCCTTGTGCACTCTCTGTCTGCTTGTCTCTGGCAAGAGGGAATGAGAGGAAGCTGAAATAAAAACAGAAAATGCTGGAACTACTCAGCAGGTCAGGCAGCAGCTGTGGAGAGAGAAACAGAGTTAAAGTTTCAGGTCTATTACCTTTCATCAGAACTGGAAAATGTGAGATGAAGCTGTCTTGCTGTGTATAGAGATACTCAGTGACCTCCCTTATGCAACAGTGTGCTGCAAACTGCAAGATGTTGCTTATATTCCAGCAGCAGCCTGGAAGGAGTCAAATGCAAAAAAATAAAGAGGCGCAGTCACCTTGACAGCCACAGGCAATGCTGAAGTTGAGGTAAAGACACTCGCCGGATATGGCCTTCTACTAAGTGCCCTTTTTCCCCTCTTCTCCTCCTCGCTCTTCTAGCAGCTTGTCCTGCTCTACGTGGTCTCTCTTCATTATGCTAGTCATGCTCAATTCCAAGAGGTAGGGCTACCAGGCCATCCATGTCTGGAAACAATAATACAAAAGCAAAATACAACGGATGCTGGAAATCTGAAATCAAAACAAAATGCAAGAAATACTTAGCAGGTCAGGCAGCATCTGTGGAGAGAGAAACAGAACTAACTTTTCAGGTCAATGACCTTTCATCAGAACTGGAAAAAGTTAAAGATGTCTGGAAACAACTTGTCTCAGCACAAGCTTTTAAATGACCAAAAAACGACTTCAACGCCAGCCAGACCACTCGCTGTAGACTATTCAAACTTTAACCAAGAATGGAAAAGCTCCAAAAACACACACAATTGCACCAACAACCAAAATAAATAACGCAGCTACTGACCTGTAAGTAGTTCATTATCCCTTTAAATAGTGCTGGAAGAGGATCTTTCATTCTGTTTAATGTTGTGTTCAGCTGTGTGGAGTGTGGAGTGTGAAAATGATAGTGTGGTAGCAAATCAACATTGCACACTGACTGACATCATAACCTGCCTGCTCTGCATGCTGCTGGTGGTTGTTAGGTATGTACACAAACCCTTCTCCCAAGGTGGCATCTCACATCCCATTTTTGAGCATAAGGTTGCCGCATAGGGCCTAAAGACAGGTGCTACAGAGCACTATTAAGCCGCCAAAGAATATTTCAGTCAATTCATTACTTTTTGAAGTGTATTCACTATTGTTAACTCGGCATTTCTCATTTTGCACACAGCAAGGTCCCACAAACAGATAATCTATTTTAATGATGTTGGTTGAGGGATAAATGCTGACCAGGACATGGGGAGAACTCTAACTCTCTTCTTTGAATAGTGCCGTGGGATCTTTTATGTCTACCTGGGTACTGAGCAGCCAGACAAAATAAATAATTCAGCTACTGACCTGTAAGTAGTTCATTATCCCTTTAAATAGTGCTGGAAGAGGATCTTTCATTCTGTTTAATGTTGTGTTCAGCTGTGTGGAGTGTGGAGTGTGAAAATGATAGCGTAGTAGCAAACCACCATTGCTCACTGACTGACATCATAACCTGCCTGATCTGCATGCTGCTGGTGGTCATTAGGTATGCGCACAAACACCATCTCGGCCCTAAATGGCTTACCCCTTATCCTTAGACTGTGACCCCTGGTTCTGGACTTCCCCAACATAGGGAACATTCTTCCTGCATCTAACCTGTCCAATCCCGTCAGAATCAACATTTTGATCCTGCCCACAGCCAGCTAGATGGAGATGCTGGCTGACTGTTGGGGGGTGGGGGGCTGTGGGAGGGCCTGCGACAGGCCGCACAAACAAGGGAGAGGGTGATTGGCCCGGGGAGAAGGGGGTGTTCAGAAGGCCAGGGATTGTCAGAGGGGTCAGGGGCTGCAGGTCATCGGAGGGGTCAGGGGCTGCAGATTATCGGAGGGGTCAGGGGCTGCAGATTATCGGAGGGGTCAGGGGCTGCAGGTCATCGAGGGGTCAGGGGCTGCAGATTATCGGAGGGGTCAGGGGCTGCAGATTATCAGAGGGGTCAGGGGCTACAGGTCATCGAGGGGTCAGGGGCTGCAGATTATCGGAGGGGTCAGGGGCTGCAGATTATCGGAGGGGTCAGGGGCTGCAGGTCATCGAGGGATCAGGGGCTGCAGATTATCGGAGGGGTCAGGGGCTGCAGATCATCGGAGGGGCAGGAAGAATGGAGAACAGAGGGGTCGGAAGGATGGAGACTGGTGTAGGGGGTCAGGGGCCAGGGATCAGAAGGCTGGAGAGAAGATCGGAGGCTGGAAGGGTGGGGGTTGGAAGCCCAGAGGGGGGATCGGAGGCTTGACAGGAGGTCAGGGGCCAGGGTCAAAGAGTCGTAAGGCTGAAAAGGGGATCGGAGATCAAAGGTCTCGTGGGGGAGAGGTCAGAGGACTCGGGGGAGAGGTCAGGAGGAAATTGGAAGGCTCGGGGGTTGTCCGGTAGTGAGGCAGGGATGCTAGATCCAGCAGGTAAGTGGAGCGGCACTTACCGCTGGATCTAGCAGTCCTCGCCTTCCTTTAGCTGGCAGTTTCCCTGAAGCCCAGGAAACCTGGCCAGCCAGAGATAAATTTAAAATGGAGTTTCAAAATGAGGCACACAGCCTCATTTTTTTAGGGTTAAAATCCTCTCCAATGTAGCAGTCTAGCATGTGTTCAACCTGGAGTAAATACTGCATAAGCCCACAACCTTCTGACTCTGAGGTGAGAGTGCAACCACAGTGTCAAGGCGAAGTCAGAAAGCTATTTTGACTTGCATTTTTGTCATTAATCATGTTTGTGCCAATTTTCTATCATTTATTTTTAAAACAGTCCTGATGTGAAATTACATTTTCCAGTTGACTGCAAAGTTGCACCTTGGGAGAAAAGGTTTCTGGCCCACCATGGTCTCAATTTTAAAATTCTTATCCTCATGTTCAAATCCCTCCAAGGCCACAGCCCTCTCTATCTCTGTAACCTCCTCCAGCCCTGCAGCCCTCTGAGAACTCTGCATTTCTCCAACTCTGGTCTCATATCCATCCCCCTTTCCTTCACTCCACCAATGGTAGCTGTGCCATCAGCAGTCCAGACCCTATGCACTAGAATTCAATCCCCAAATCTCTGCGCCTCTCCACCTCTCTCTTCTCCTTTAAGATGCTGCTCAAAACCTACCTCTCTGACCAAGCTTTTGGTCTCCTGTCCTAATGTCTCCTACTTTGGCACGATGTCAATTTTTGTCTGATTACGCTCCTATGAAGCACCTTGGGAAGTTTTACTACGTTAAACATGCTATGTAAATACAAGTTGTTAATGTTGATGTGACAAATTCCCCTATTTAGTCCTCTTGTGACAGCTTCAAGCAGTTTTAAAGGGTGTTGAAGTTAAATGATTGTTTTAATTTCACTGACCTTTATTATGGGAGCATCTGTTCCTTGGGACCCCCTGGAGGACTTGAGGCCATATCCAGGGCGATTTTGCATTTAAAACAAAACCAAAACAAATGCTATTGCTTTTGTTGGCAAGCTGCACTTTTTGCTAAGTGCTGACTCGTCTCCACCCCCTGCTTACAACTATTCTAATGGTGTAAATGCTGATCTCCTGCAAAATTCCCACCCTTTGCATATCTTTTGCTATGCAAATAACCCCACCTATGAATGTTCTAGTTATATTGCAACTACATTGTAATTAACACATTGTAACTTCTATGACAAAGTGCCAATGTAAGTGTCAGTTTTACTAGTGTGACTTTCAAGGGGATCAATCAAAACTGACCATCAAAAATTCCCTCACCCTGAGTACCAGCATCCCACACCATTGATTATGTACCACTGTCTGCAGACACAGAACGGCCAATTTAAACCCCCACCCCCACCCCACCCCTCCCTCTACCTGGCAGGAATGGGTTAGCTGGCAGGTTGTAATATGGCGGGTGTGCCCACACCACCTTCCCAACTCACCCCCTTCACCATTTTTACTTACCGATGTTCAGGCACGGGACGGACACCTGCCTCAGAGGAGAAGGATCCTAATTTATGTGGCAGTGTTGCATCCCAATGACGTCATTGGGACATACATGCTATTTTAACTACGGGCACAACTAGGCCTGCACAGTCTCAGGTCTGGAAATATGGCAGCAGCAAGGATCCAGGCCACAGGAGGGTTTACATTTTTTTTAAGGTTTATTGTCGGCCAGGTGTAAGAGGAGGTCCTGGCCCTGGCTTCCCCCCGCTCCCCATCGTAGATTTACATCCACCTGAGAGGGCAGATGGGGCTTTGGTTTAGCATCTCATCTGAAAGACGGCACTTACGACAGTGCAGCATTCCCTCAGTACTGTACTGGAGATTGTGCTAAAGTCCCTTGAAGCCACAACCTGCTGACTCAGAAGTGTGAGTGCTACCACCGAGTTATAGCTGACACCTAATATATAATGGGCTCGATTTTCCTCGTCATTTGCGCCGTTTTTTTGGCGCGCGCCATTTTTTCTGCCGTATTTTTTTTTCAAACTTTCCCCCTGCGATCTGCACCGGTGTAACTGACTTAGTTACGATTTTTCTAGGCCAGTTTTTTTTGACACCATGTCTGCGTCGTTTTTTTCAATTGTTCGCAGTTTGGCCAACATTTTTTCCTCTTAGGTCGGCGTATCTGGCCACTCCCGCAAAACCTTCTGGTGAGTTAAGAAAATCAGCGCACATTCACAAATCTGCGCTGAAAGACGCCACTGTTTTTGGAGGGAGTCAAGAACACTGTCAAAATCAATAATAAAGTTCAACTTTTTTTTAACCTATCAATGTAGAAGTGTAAATTTATTGGATTTCACAAGTTTTCTCAATTTTTTACTCACTCACATGCCACCAGGTCTTGAAAAAGGCCTGGCGTGTTGTAGGTTTGGCCGGCAGAATCGGTCTCGCGTCTGGACAAAATGGCTCGGGATTCGGCTACAAAACAAGCCGTGTGGACGGGGCGGGGGGGAGGAGAAAGAGTGAGGTGTGATCGGAAGGCTTGGAGCATGGGGAGGGGGGGAGAGAGAAGTCACAAGACGGGGGGGGGGGGGGGGAGGGGGAAGAGAGGAGACCCTGAGGGCTCAGCGACAACTATTCCACATGGACATGTTTACTGTTTGGAGCTGTTCCGTAATGTATTGTGTTAATGGAACATGATTCAGTTTTAATGTAAAATATATTTTATTCAAAAGTTTACAATAACTTAATTTCAATAAAATTATTCTTGAATCAAACTTCACTTTAAGATCACTCTTTAAGATCACTTAAAAACTTTAAGATCACTTATAAACTTGTAAATTTACATAACTTACAAAAAACTTTTAATTTGAGAACAGATACAACAGTAACAATAATAATAACAACAACAACGACAACAGCAGCAAAGAAAGGCTGCACCCATCTCTCCTCCCCCTTATTCTAAGACCGCCCGCTGCACTTGCTCTTGGACACTCCACCATCCCTGCCCGCAGGAGGTGGCGCAGTGCTTCTGGGCTTGATACCAAGCTTATTTTTTCTAACATCTCGGGTACTGCGCACCTCTTGAAGGTGGGGGGCGTCAACGTCAGGCGGCAAGTTGGAGGACCCAGGCGGCAAGTTGGAGGGCCTGGCTTTGGGCTCTTCAGAGGCTGGTGTGGGGATTGGAGTGGGAGTGACAGTTGATTTTGTCAATGGGCGATGGCGCTGGGCGTGTTCCCTTATTGCAGCAGTTAACTCCAACATGCCGTCCCTCATGTGCCCTGACAGTGTCTCAACGACCTGCAACATTCCCTCCCTCATGGCCAGTGACGTGGCTTGTACTACCTCTAACATTCCCTCCCTCATGGCCAGTGACGTGGCTTGTACTACCTCTAACATTCCCTCCCTAATGGCTACTATTCCCTCACTGATGGTCCCGGATATCGTTCCCGTTTCTCGTGCGAGTGTTGTTACTTCTCCCGACACCCGCTACCTCATCACTCACCCCACTGATGGTGTCCAGGAGTGTTCGCGTAAGGCCAATGCTCTCCACACTCATTGACATCATCTGAATCTCAGGAGAGCGCGGTCGAGCTCTCCCCTCCCCTCCTCCCCATGGTTGCGGCTAACACCACAGCACTGGAACCCGCAGCCTGGATGGTGGGGCCCTAGGTGTGACTTGTTGCGCCCCACCACTGTGACCCTCAACCTCGGAAGGTGGAGCCCTGGGTGTGCCTCGCTGCACCCCACCACTGGGACCCACAACTTCGAAGGTGTGAAACCATGGAATGTCCCACCAACACTCAAACCACTAGCCACAGAAGGGGTTGTCACCTCCATGAGCGGCACCTCTCCAAAGTCAGTAGAACAGTGGGAGCTTCATCCAGCTCCATCCCCTTCCCCTCATCCCCATGGATGGATTGGAAGATGTTCTCCTCTTCTGGCTCATCTGCGTCTGAATCTTCTTCTGCATTGTCAGGTTTGGCCTCAAGTTCTTCAAAATATAACAGAGCAGTCAAATGGTTAGCAGCAGAGGAGAGGGCAGGATGGGTGGCATGAGTAGGCTCACACATCGCAGGTCAGGCAGCAGGTTGAGTTGAAGGGCCACAATGAATTTGCAGGACTTACCCTCTCCCTCAAGTGTGGGCCCAGCTTGTGCAGTACTGATTGCTTTTTTCCAGGCAGGACCCATCAAAGCAGTGACCCTGTCTTCCAAGGGTGTCAGTGGTGCAGATTTGCCGGACCTCCTCCTGTTCGAGCTCTTTCCCTTTTGTTGTGTGCCACTTTCCTCTGCAAAGATGAAAATGCAACTTCTTAGTGAGGGTGTCTTGCTGCTGGGTGGGACATATAGATAGTCACATTTACAATTGCAATTCCATTGAAAAATGAAAATATTACTTACACTAACTACTTGACCAAGGTTCTGCCATTTCTTTTTACACTGGCTTCCAGATCTCGTGGTGTGCACCATTGCGCAATAATCTTCTGCAACTTGGTTCCAGCGTTTCTTCATTTCTTTGGGTGGAACCTTTATGTGATCTCTGCTGGTGTTCAGCTCCTGCTGTCTGTTCTCAATCACAGTAACTAGTGCCTCCACTTCTTCCTGTAGTAAATTCTTGGTCCTTGTACTGCGTTGCATCTTGTATTGCTGCAGCTGCGATTTTTCTAATGCTCTCACGCAGCACTTGTAACACACACAACTGGCTCTTTAAAACTGGTCGATTGCCAAATCTGATGAGTACTGCGCATGCGCGCCCATTGGAACGACGTCAAAAACGTAACATTTTTTCCCGCGCATGCACAGAAGGTGCAGCATTGTTTTTGGTGCAAACAGCAGGCTCCACACCCCGAGGCCACTGAACATGCTGTGCAGCGCATAATTCGAATTATAGATCGGGGAAACTTTGGCAAATTATTTCTCCCGCATTTCTGGCCATGAAAAACTGGCGTAACTCTGGCAATACCCCAGAAAACGGGCTTGGGGAAAATTGAGTCCAATATATCTACGTATAATGTCCCAGAAATCCCGGCCTCCCCGGGTCTGTATTGAGTATCTACGGACACGGGAAGGCATCGCAAAAGCCGGTTTTCAGCACACAATGCGCATGCGCTGAAAACCGGCTTCTCCGATCTGTCAAGCTCTGGCTTGATAGATCCTCCGTATCCCCATAGCCAGGATATTCGCATGGGCAAGATTGCGGTATTTACCTATCTCTTGCTCAGCGGATGTCCTGAAAACTCTTGCGCCTGATAAAAGTAGCCTACTTTTACAGGCGCAAGAGTTTTAAAACACACAAAAACATAATAATATAAAATTTAAAAAACACATTTTGTTGTTAAAGACCCTGCCCACTACAGTAAGTTTATTTTAAACCATAATTTAAAAAACTTTCTTAAAAATCAGAAAATTTTTTTCAAAGATGTTTATTAACTTTAATTTCAATTAATTTTAATTATGTGAGGTGTATTTTTTATTTTTTATTATGGTGTTTAGTTTGTTTCTTTTTTTTTCTCATTAATTGCAATGAGAATTCGTAGATACGGAGTTCCCATTGCTATTAATGAGAAAGCTATGGAATACTTTATCTGATTGGTTAAGCAGTCACACATGACTGCACCTTCTGCGTTTGAACTTCAAGGATGGGAGTGCGCTTCGAAGGAAGAGAAGACGTCTCCACCGGAATCCTAGGCTCCTCCGGAACCACCAGGTACTTTCGTAAAAATTTTCCGATCAGAGGTGTTCGTCCAAAAGGAGCCTCCGACTGGAATTTCAGGGCAAATGTATATATATAAAACACCCACTTGGCCAAAGTACCAAAAGGCTTCTGGTGCCCATGAAACCATAACTGGCATAAGTCGCTGTCTTCAGGGGACAAAACTGAAAATAAATAAATAATATTGAGGCACCTCTCTCCTTCAGAGCTGCAAAAGTATGGTCTGGAATCCAGAGGCTGAAACGTTGTAAGGCAAAGCTGGGTGGCACTCATAATGAGGAGTCTTTAAAAAACTGACCTCTGTTAGTTATGGAGAGCACCCGTCTGCAACATGCACTGTATTTCTAGTTTATTCACAGGCAACAGGCCAGGAGAAACCACTAAAGTGTGCTTTGTCTCACAAAGTTTTGACTAGTGCCGAGAAGTCCAGTAATTGATTTATTATTGAAAAGTTTCCTTACCATTTATTATGCAAGTATAAAGGAGAATTATCACATAGCATACAAATCAGCACAGAAACTATCAAAAGTTATTTATATATTATTATAACTGGAGAAGCCTATTGGAAATAATAACAGAAATGTTAGAAGTCTGTGAGCAATGTTATGTAGAAAAATCTTCAAACTAGGTAAGCCCCCTTCTTAGTCACACAAGTGTTAGTTTGCTCAGAGGCCCCAATTCAAATATGCCAGATAGTCTAGGAAAATCTCTCATTTTATATGTTGTAATTTCTGGCTTACAATTATTATCTAACATTGATTGTATTGGCATTGAAAGCTCCAAAAGACTTTCTCAAGTAACAAGAATAACATTTAAATGTTTTTTGTAATTTTCCGTGCTGAGGAAGTACTGCAGTGTCGAATGAGACATTAAAAAAATTCTGCCCATTGTCAGGTGGACGTAAAAGATCCCATGGCATTATTTCGAAGAAGTACAGGGAAGTTATGTCCTGGCCAATATTTATCCCTCAATCAACATAACAAAAACAGATTATCTGATCATTATCACATTGCTGTTTGTGGGAATTGCTGTGCACAGATTAGCTGCTGCATTTCCCACATTACAACAGTGACTACACTCCAAAAAGTACTTTTCGTGAGCAGTTCAGTAGTTGGGATCCCAGTGAGTGAGTGAGGTCTCGTGCGGTAGCTAAGCAGGACTCGGGATAGGCGAGTCTGCAGTGAGCCTTCAGTTACCCTCTTCAAGCCTTGCTTGATGGTTTGCACTGCTCTCTCTGCCTGACCATTGGATGCTGGTTTAAACGGGGCAGATGTGACATGTTTGATCCCGTTACGGGTCATGAATTCTTTGAACTCAGCACTGGTAAAACATGGCCCATTGTCGCTCACCAGGACATCGGGTAGGCCATGTGTGGCAAACATGGCCTGCAGGCTTTCAGTAGTGGCAGTGGACATGCTAGCCAACATTATCTCTCATTCAATCCACTTGGAGTACGCGTCTACAACAACAAGGAACATTTTACCCAAGAACGGGCCTGCATAGTTGACATGTAACCTAGACCACGGTTAGGAGGGCCAAGACCATAAACTTAGCGACGCCTCCCTGGGTGCATTGCTTAACTGAGAGCATGTATTACATCTGTGAACACAGGACTCTAAAGTCTGCATCGATACAGGGCCACCACACATGGGATCTGGCTATCGCTTTCATCATTACGATGCCTGGGTGGGTACTGTGGAGGTCATTGATGGAGGTGTCTCTGCCCTTCTTGGGGACCACTACACGATTGCCCCACAGAAGGCATTTCATCTTTGCGCCGCTGGAAAGGCTTTATCTCTTTCTGCATTTCCACTGGGACACTGGACCAGCTCCCGTGAAGCACACAGCTTTTGACTAGGGATAATAAGGGGTCCTGGCTCGTCCAGGTTTTGATCTGCCGGGCAGTGACGGGTGATTGCTCACTCTCAAATGCTTCCATAACCATGGCTAAATCTGCGGGCTGTGCCATTTCCATCCTCGTGGTGGGCAATGGCAGCCTACTGAGAGCATCGGCGCAGTTTTCTGTGCCTGGCCTGTGGTGGATGGCGTAGTTGTATGCGGACAATGTGAGCACCCATCTCTGGATGCGGGCCGATGCGTTGGTATTTATCCCTTTACTCTCGGAAAACAGGGATATGAGTAGCTTATGGTCAGTTTCCAATATGAATTTTAGCCCAAACAGGTATTGATGCATTTCTTTACCCCATAGACACACACTAACGCTTCTTTCTCAATCATGCTGTAGGCTCTCTCAGTCTTAGACAGACTCCTGGATGCATAGGCAACCGGTTGCAGTTTCCCGAAATCATTAGCTTGTTGCAATACACACCCGACGCCATATGACGACGCATCACATGCTAGTCCCAAACACTTACATAGATCATACAACACAAGCAATTTGTTTGAGCATAACAATTGTCTTACTTTTACAAAGGCATTTTCTTGGCTTTTGCCCGAAACCCATTCATCCACTTTTCGTAGTAAGACATGCAGTGGTTCTAACAGTGTGCTGAGACCCAGTAAGAAGTTACCAAAGTAGTTCAGGAGTCTCAGAAACGACCGCAGCTCCATCACGTTCTGTGGCCTCGGTGCATTCTCGATTGCCTCCGTCTTCATGTTAGTGGGCGTGATGCCGTCCGCCGCAATCCTCCTTCCCAAGAACTCCACTTCAGGTGCCAGGAAAGCGCACTTCGAGCGTTTTAACCTGAGCCCCACGCGGTTGAGTCGACTAAGAACCTCCTCCAGGTTCTGCAGATGCTCGACTGTGTTCCGACCTGTGACCAAGATGTCATCCTAGACGACCACGGTGTGCGGGACCGACTTCAGTAAGGTTTCCATGTTTCTCTGGAATATCGCCACCGCTGATCGAATTCCAAATGGGCATCTGTTATAAATAAAAAGATCTTTGTGCGTGTTGATGCAGGTGAAGCCCTTTGATGATTCCTCCAGTTCCTGTGTCATGTAGGTTGAAGTCAGATCCAGCTTCGTGAACGTCTTTCCTCCCGCCAGTGATGCAAAGAGGTCATCGGCCTTTGGTAGTGGGTAATGGTCCTGCAGGGAGAAACGATTGATAGTGACTTTCCAATCACCACAGATTCTGACGGTGCCATCTCCCTTCAGGACAGGAACGATCGGCTGGCCTACTTGTTGAACTCGATCGATGAAATGATGCCCTCTCGTTGCAGCCGGTCTAGCTCGATCTCTACCCTTTCTCTCATCATACTCTCACTTTGTGATGCATGGGTCACGCTCCCGAAATTAGGTGGAGCTTCACTTTTGTTCCTTGGAATTTCCCGATGCCTGGTTCGAACAGCGAAGGGAACTTGTTTAAGACCTGGGCGGACGAAATGTCGTCAGTGGGCGATAGTGCTCGGACGTCGTCCCAGTTTCAGCGTATCTTTCCCAGCCAGCTCCTGCCAAGCAGCGTAGGACCATCGCCCGGTACCACCCAGAGTGGTAGCTTGTGCACTGCTCCATCATAGGAGACCTTTACGGTACCACTGCCAATTATTGGAATCAGTTCTTTCGTATAAGTTCTTAGTTTCGTACGAATTGGAGTTAAGACTGGTCTTGAGCCTTGTTGCATGACAATCTTTCGAAAGTCTTTTTGCCCATGATGGACTGGTTCGCGCCCGTGTCTAGTTCCATTGACACCGGGAGTCCATTTCGTTCAACATTCAGCATTATCGGGGGACAATTCATGATGTATATGTGCACCCCATGTACCTCTGCCTCCTCGGTCTGAGACTCTGGTTCATCGTGATCCTCCGTGGATCTGTCCTCCTCTGCAACATGGTGGTTTGCAAGTTTAACAGGATTAGCAGCTCACCTGCACATGCGTTGGAGGTGTCCCATTGTTCCACAGCCCTTGCAAACATACCCTTTGAATCGGCATGAATGGAAACGATTATCACCCCCGCAGTGCCAACAAGGTGTTAATGGCCTTGCATTCATCACCCTTGTTGGTGGACTCTGAGACATCTGCGGACATGTAGTTGCAGGCATGTGTGACCTGCCCTGTGCGTTGCGATTCGAAAACAACATCACTTTGTTCACAGTACTTGTAGCAGCACTTGTGTGCTGAGAGATTTGCTTAGTATTGTCACTGGTGGCAATGAACACCTGGGCTATCGCTATGGCCCTTACTCAAGGTTGGGGTCTCTAGTCAAAAGTTTGCGTAGTATGATTTCGTGGCCAATGGCAAGTACGAAAAAGTCTCTGAGCATGTGCTCCAAATGTCCTTCAAATTCGCAATGTCCTGCAAGGCGTCTCAGCTCGGCGACATAACTTGCCACTTCCTGGCTTTCAGAGCTTTTGTAGGTGTAGAACCGGTACCTCGTCATCAGAACGCTTTCCTTCGGGTTCAAATACTCTCGGACCAGTGTGCACAAATCATCGTACGATTTCTCCATGGGTTTCGCTGAAGTGAGCAGATTCTTCACGAGGCCATAAGTTGGTGCCCCACAGACGGTGAGGAGGATCGCCCTTCGTTTGGCAGCATTCTCTTCCCCATCTAGTTCATTGGCCACGAAGTATTGGTCGAGTCGCTGCACAAAAGTTTCCCAATCATCTCCCTCCGAGAATTTTTCCAGGATGCCCACTGTTCTCTGCATCTTTGAGGTCGCTCTCTGTATCTCGTCGACAGTTGTTATGGGTGGAGAAAGAATCAGACTGAACACTGTGAGCTCAAAATAAAGTGTGACCGTAGTCTTTTATTGCGGATCTCCATTGTGCCTCTCCAACCTGTGAAGCCCCCTTAAATACCTGTGCTCCCAAGGGATTATGGGATCCCTTGGGACTCTAGGGGATGAGCCCTCTGGTGGCTGTACAGAGTAAATACAAGTTTACATATATCACAATGATGATACCAGGATGAGTGCTATGTAGTTCACGTATAAATTTTTCTCTGCCTTTCTTAGGCATAACAACGTGATTGCCCCACTGTAGACAATCTGACTGAATGGATAGTTCATCCTTGCGATGGTTGTAAGGTTTGGTCTTATCACACATTTCCATAGGTATTGCAGAACAATCACCACTGAGGACACAACGTTTCACAACCGATAAAATAGGATCATGGTTGGTCCAGATCCTCACTTGTTGAGCAGTGACAGGAGTTCCTTCACTCTCAAAAGCATCAATTACCAACTGTAGATCTGCAGGTTGAGGCGTCTCCACTTCAAGTATGGGCAATGCCAGACGACTCAGTGCATCAGCGCAATTCTCAGTGCAGGTCTATGACGAATAATATAATCATAGGCAGACCATGTCAACGCCCACCTCTGGATGCGGGACGATGCATTGGAATTAATACCTTTGTTTTCCGAAAACAATGAAATGAGTGGTTTGTGATCGGTTTAGAGTTCAAAACGAAGACCAAACAGGTACTTATGTATCTTTTTGACCCCATACACACAGGCCAAAGCTTCTTTTTCTACTATGCTATAAGCTCTTTCTGCCTTTGACAAACTTTTCGAAGCATACGCAATAGCTTGTAGCTTACCTGACTCATTTGCTTGTTGTAGTACACAGCCAACCCCATATGATGAAGCATCACAGGCCAATACAAGACGCTTACATGGATCATAGTGAACAAGCAGCTTGTTCGAACAGAGCAGATTCTTGGCTTTCTCAAAAGCTCTATCTTGAGATACACCCCAGACCCAGTTGTCACCTTTCCTGAGTAGCATGTGCATGGCTCTAATAAAGTGCTCAACCTGGGTAAAAAATTACTGAAGTAGTTGAGTAACCCAAGGAATGAACACAGCTCCGTCACATTCTGATGTCTGGGTGCATTTTTGATGGCCTTGGTTTTCGAATCAGTCGGCCTGATGCCATCAGAAGCAATTTTCCTCCCCAAGAATTCAACTTCAGGTGCCATGAAGACACACTTCGAAGGTTTCAGCCTGAGTCCCACATTGTCCAGACGAGGTAGGACTTCTTCAAAATTGTTCAGATGTTCAGCAGTGTCGCGACCTGTGACTAGAATGTCATCTTGAAACACGATGGTTATAGGAACAGACTTCAGTAGACTCATAAGAACATAAGAAATATGAACAGGAGTAGGCCATATGGCCCCTCGAGCCTGCTCCGCCATTCAATAAGATCATGGCTGATCCGATCATGGACTCAGCTCCACTTCCCCACCCGCTCCCCATAACCCATTATCCCCTTATCGCTCAAGAAACTGTCTATTTCTGTCTTAAATTTATTCAATGTCCCAGCTTCCACTGCTCTATGAGGCAGCGAATTCCACAGATTTACAACCCTCTGAGAGAAGAAATTTCTCCTGTTTTAAATGGACGGCCCCTTATTCTAAAATCATGCCCTCGAGTTCTAGGTCTCCCCCATCAGTAGAAACATCCTCTCTGCACCCACCTTGTCAAGCCCCCTCATAATCTTATACGATTCGATAAGATCACCTCTCATCCTTCTGAATTCCAATGAGTAGAGGCCCAACCTACTCAACCTTTCTTCATAAGTCAACTCCCTCATCCCCGGACTCAACCTAGTGAACCTTCTCTGAACTGCCTCCAAAGCAAGTATATCCTTTCGTAAATATGGAAACCAAAACTGCACGCAGTATTCTAGGTGTGGCCTCACCAATATCTTATAAAGCTGTAGCAAGACTTCCCTGCTTTTATACTCCATCCCCTTTGCAATAAAGGCCAAGATACCATTGGCTTTCCTGATCACTTGCTGTACCTGCACACTATCCTTTTGTGTTTCATGCACAAGTACCTCCAGGTCCCGCTGTACTGCGGCACTTTGCAATCTTTCTCCATTTAAATAATAACTTGCTCTTTGATTTTTTTTCTGCCAAAGTGCAAGACCTCACACTTTCCAATATTGTACTCCATGTTCCTCTGAAATATGGCTGCAGCCGAACGGATTCCAAAAGGACACCTGTTGTAGACAAACAGTCCTTTATGGGTGTTGATGCAGGTGAGTTTCTTCGAAGTGTCAACAAGCTTCTGTGTCATATAAGCCGACGTCAAATCCAGTTTAGTGAATGACTTTCTACCAACTAGCATGACGAACAGGTCATCAGCCTTCGGTAGCGGATACTGATCCTGTTTCGAAAATCGATTAGTCATAACCTTGTAGTCTCCACAGATTCTGACAGTGCCATCACTCTTTAACGATAGGACTGGTCCATTCATTAAATTCGACCGATAATATGACCCCTTCACGTTGGAGTCTGTCAAGCTCAATTTCAAACTTCTCCCTCATCATGTACGGAACAGACCGAGCTTAATGATGGACAGGTCTTGCATCAGAATTTAGATGAATCTGCACCTTGGCTACAGTAAAATTGCCAATGCCCAGTTTAAACAAAGAAGGAAACTTTTTCAGCACTTGAGCACATGAAGTGTCATCCACCGAGGACAACGCTTTGATATAATTCCAGTTCCACTTGATTTTCTCGAGCCAATTCCTGCAGAACAGCGTTGGACCATTGTCTGGGACGACCCATAATGGTAAGTCATGAACCACACTATCATACAACACCTTGACTACTGCACTGCCAATCACCAGTATGAGTTCCTTAGTGTAAGTACACAACTTGGCATTGACTGGACTCAGCTTAGGCTTCACAGCTTCAGTGTCCCACAGCTTGTTGAATGTCCTTTGGCTCATTATCGACTGACTCGCACCCATGTCCAGCTCCATTGCTACAGACACGCCATTCAGCTTCACATTAACGATTATCAGCTGGCTCTTTCCCAAAAACGAATACAGACCATACACTTCCTCCTCGGGTTGTGTATCCGGGCCAGCACTGGACTGGTCATCATCAGCAATGTGATGAGCAGCAGCACGCTTGCTCAGTTGTGGGCACATTCTCTGAAGATGCCCCACTTTCGAACAGCCTTTACAGATGCACTGTTTAAACCGACACTGATGAGGCTGATGATTGCCCCCACAACGCCAACAGGGTGAAATCAGATTCATACCAGTTGGCGGACTTTGAGCAGCTACAGGTTTCACATAAGCAGTCGAGTAGGCCCTGCCATAAGCAGCTCTGCCAGACGAAGACACAATCTTGTTTACAGTACTTGCTGTGGAGCTCTTCGATGATATTTGCCTTAAATTATCATAGTCGCCATGCATGCCTGGGCAGTTGCGATGGCCTTGCTCAAATCCAGCGTTTCTGCAGCCAATAATTTCCGAAGAATCACATCATGGTTGATGCCTAACACGAAGAAATCTCACAGCATGTCTTCCAACGCGCTTGCGAACTTACACGGCTCAGCCAGACGTCTTAGATCGGCGATGAATCCCGACACATCCTGGCCTTCAGCATGAACATGTGTGTAGAAGCGATAGCATGACATGATGATCCCCTCTTTTAGCTTGTGATGTTCACGCACCAGAGCACACAAATCCCCATACTCTTTGTCCGTTGGATGTGCAGGCGAGAGATGATTCTTTATGAGGCCATAAATTTATGGACCACAAACAGTGAGGAAAACCGTCCCGCGCCTAACTGCGTCACCAGCTTCCTCCATTTTGTTGGCCACGAAATACTGATCCAGGCGGTCGATAAAATCAGCCCAATCCTCGCCATCCACGAATCTCTCCAGAATTCCAATGGTGCCCATTGTGCATGCGAAGGTTCTTAAGTTATCTCGTCGCCAAATGTAATGTATATAATAACTCAAAAAACTTGTTGCTGTAAACTCACTCAGGTGCAAACCTGGTTCAACTTTATTCGTGCCCAAAAGTGCGCACATGGCATGGTACTCGCTCTTATATACCAGGGCCCGCGCACACGCACGTACAGCCCGATGACCTCCGACAGTGGCGCCCCCTAGTATCTAGTGACCCCAAGCATCAATACATAACACAAGGCACCTCACTCTGCTGCCATCTTAGCTCTGGCAGTCAGTGTTGACAGTGGCTTTCAGAGCATCACATCACTTCTACACTCTGTTATTGCATAGAGTTGTAGGAGTGCTGAGGCACAGTCCCAAGAGAGTGGCCTTGGCTCCATGGGAGAGACACCTGCTGTCCTCTCGCAGAATGACAGCATGTCTGAGCCTCAGCCACGCACTCCGTTAGTGCCCTTAAATAAGACTTACATTTATATAGCGCCTTTCACGATGACCGAACGTCCCAAAGTACTTTATAGCCAATGAAGTACTTGTTACTGCCACACAGCAAGCTGGGTCAGATTGCCCCGGCCCATGCCAAGATGGTGCAGTATATAGCCGGGTCGTTAAGACCCAGAGCTGCTTAAGTTCAAACCCCCCCCCGCCGCCCCCCACTATCGTCAACTTAAGTGTCTTTAATGGAAGCTCAGCAGCCTTCCATCTCCCAAGCTGTAGCCATTGGAGCACTAGGATAGGTAACTAAGCACTCAAGACTGACGCTAAGGGGTTGCATAAAAATGATTTTTAATTATTAACTGTTATTCAAATCTGAAGTAAGTTCTTGAAGTAAAGTTTATGTTTACCGCATTTGTGTTGACGTTCAAATTTGTAGGCAGTTGAGAGGAAGACCCATAAGGCTGGACTGAAGAAAAGCAATCGGATGGTGGTTGTAAGGACAGTGGTGATAAGGATTGCAGGACTGCTGGTGTATTGGGACTGGATGGGATGCTCTTGGATGAGTTGCTCCTTAAGACCTCTGCTAACTGGGGCACTGGAGGTTAATGTTGCTCCTGCTCCTCCTCCTTTTCATGCTGCTCCTCATCCTCCTCCTCCAGTTTTTGCTGCCCAGGTGATGGTAAGGGCTGGTCCCTCAGTATCACGAAGTTATGCAGCATATGACCACTAATCTGGAAACACGGTCAAGGATGTACTGCAGAGCTCTTCCACAACTGTCCAAACAAAGGTGGTCTGCTCAATTATATTTCTGGTGGCTTTGTAGGTCAGCTCCGCGCCTGTACCCGGGCTCCAGGCCAGAGCCATAAGCTATGTCAGCACTGGATATCCCTTGTCCCCCAATAACCCGCCTGTAACTAGGCAGCCTAGTTGGAATAAAGGCAGCATAGCGGACTGGCACAGGTTGAATAATTCATGATTGACATCAGGAATACAGGCACGCACCTGCATGATGCATTACCTGTGGTAGTAAATCAAGGAGTAGTATATTCTTCTGTTAAGAAAGATGTCAGACTAGTGATGAGGAGCACGCTGGGCAATGTGTATACTGTCTATGGCACCTTGCACCCTGGGGAAGCCTGCAATGTGGGCGCCACAGTGACCTTGACACCCACGGGCAATGCTGTCCATTCCCTTGTTTGAGGCTGGAGTTCTGGCTGCAGCAGCTGACATAGCTCAGTGAAAGCCTTCTTGGTGAAGCGCAGATGCCTCACACAGAGCTAGTTGGTGAAATTAAGGTAGTTAATGTGCTCCATGAAGACCCATCCTGTGCAGTGCCTCCTCCTGCCCCTTCTCCCAGGTGCTTCTGTTCTCTTCTGATATATTCACTGCTTCTCCTCCAATCCTAAAGCAGACCGACCAGACCATATATGAATGGAATGAACTGTTTGCAAAGAAGACAATGCAGGCAAAAGTACCAGCACAAAGTTGTTACCAGGTCAGAATTCACTTGTGGAACACAGAAAATTGCTAAAAAAGGCCCAGATGTTAACGAGCAGCCTAAGATAAACCAGCAACTAGCTTGTATGGAGGCTATAAGCCCTTTGCAAGTGTCAATTATAGATAAGGCCATTTCTGACCATTTCCTTGTAATGCTCTCCACCCACATCCCCCTTCCCCCACCCAACCCAATCCTTCTGCATCCGCCCCTAGAAAAAACATTCTCCAAACTCTCTTACAACTGCACTTATCAACTCCAAACTGTCCAAACTTTGACCCTCCATTCACCATGACATTTCTGCAGCCACCAATCTACTCAACCATACCCTCACCACCACCTTTGATGCACTAGTCCCTATTAAAGCTATTACTCTCTACCACCCTGGCTGTTCCCACTGGTATGGCTCTCATCTTCACTCCCTCAAGCCCAAGGGGCGCAGACTTAAACGGATTTGGCGGATAACTGGTTTAGCCATTCACTGCCAGGTCAGGCTGGACCACATAAAGCATTATCGGGTCCTACTCTTGTCTGCCAAAACTGCTCACTATTCCAGGATCATTCTGGAATGCAAAGATAACCCCGGCTACTATTCTCCACTGCTAACCGTCTTCTTAAACCCCTCTCCCCTGTCTCCACCACCCTCACCTCCAACGACATATGTAAGGAGCTCATGGACTTCTTTGTCCCAGAGATTGAGACCATCCGATCAGCTGCCTCTGCCACTTCCCTCCCTTCCCCAAGCCCACCGGGCCAAACTTCCTCTGAGGTTCCCCCCTATACTAGCCCTAAACTCACATCTTTCTCTGGTTTCTCTCTCATCTCCGCACTTGACTTCTCCATGCTCATCTTGTCCATGAGACCCACTTCCTTCTCCCTTGACCCTATTCCCCTAAACTGCTGATCACCCAACTTCTTTTTCTGATTCCCATGTTAGCTGACATTGTTAACAGTTTTCTCTCCTCAGGTACTCTCGCCCTGTCCTTGAAATTTGCCGTCATCACCCCTCTCCTCAAAAAAACAATCCTTGATCCCACTGTGCTTGCAAGCTACCGCCCCACCTCCAACCTCTCTTTCCTCAAAGTCCTTAAACATGTTGTCATCTCCCAAATCTGTGCCCATCTTTTCCGGAACTCCATGTTTGAATCCCTTTAATCTGGTTTACGCCCCTGCCACAGTACCGAAACGGCTCTCATCAAAGTCACAAATGACATCCTTTGTGACTGTGACAAAGGTAAACTATCCCTCCTCGTCCTTCTCGATCAGTCTGCAGCCTTTGACACGGTTGACCACTCCTTCTTCCTCCAACGCCTGTTCAACATCATCCAGCTGGGTGGTTCAATTCTTATCTATCTAATCGTAGCCAGAAAATCAGTTACAATGGCTTCTCTTCCCCTCCCGCATCCTTACCTCTGGTGTCCTCAAGAATCTATCCTTGACCCCCTCCTTGACCCCATTTATACGCTGTCCCTTGGCGATATCATCCGAAAACATGGCGTTAGTTTCCACATGTCACTGACGATACCCAGCTCTACCTCACCACCACTTCTCTCAACCCCTTCATGGTCTCTAAATTGTCAGACCAATTTTCTGACATCCAGTACTGGATGAGCAGAAATTTTCTCCAATTAAATATTTTGTAGACTGAAAACATTGTCT
The DNA here is from genome assembly GCF_044704955.1 of Pristiophorus japonicus. Taxonomy (NCBI): domain Eukaryota; kingdom Metazoa; phylum Chordata; class Chondrichthyes; family Pristiophoridae; genus Pristiophorus; species Pristiophorus japonicus. Next base: position 61,971,878 of record NC_091981.1, read on the forward strand.
TTGGTCCTCGCCACAAACTGCATTCCCTAGCCACTGACTCCATCCCTCTCCCTAGCATCTGTCTGAGGCTGAACCAGACTGTTCACGACCGAGGTGTCATATTTGACCCTGAAATGAGCTTCCAGCCACATATCTGCGGCATTATTAAAACCTCCTATTTCCACCTCCATAACATTACCTGTCTCTGCCCCTGCCTCAGCTCATCTGCTGCTGAAACCCTCATCCGTGCTTTTGTTACCTCTAGACTTGACTACTCCAACGCACTCCTGGCTGGCCTCCACATTCTACCCTATGTAAACTTGAGGTCATCCAAAACTCGGCAGCCCGCACCAAATCCTGCTCACCCATTATCCCTGTGCTCGCTGTCCTACATTGGCTCCCAGGTAAGCAAGCCTCAATTTCAAAATTCTCATCCTTGTTTACAAATCCCTCCATAGCCTCGTCCCTCCCTATCTCTGTAGTCTCCTTCAGCCTCACAACCCCCAAGATATCTATGCTCTTCAAATTCTGCCCTCTTGAGCATCCCTGATTATAACTGCTCAACCATCGGTAGCCATGCCTTCAACTGCATGGGCCCTAAGCTTTGGAACACCCTCCCTAAACCTCTCTGCCTGTCTACCTCTCTTTCCTCCTTTACATAGAAACATAGAAAATAGGTGGAAGAGTAGGCCATTCGGCCCTTTGAGCCTGCACCACCATTCAATATGATCATGGCTGATCATGCAACTTCAGTACCCCATTACTGCTTTCTCTCCATACCCCTTGATCCCTTTAGCCATAAGGGCCACATCTAACTCCATTTTGAATATATCTAATGAACTGGCCTCAATAACTTTCTGTGGTAGAGAATTCCACAGCTTCACAATTCTCTGAGTGAAGAAATTTCTCCTCATCTCGGTCTTAAATGGCTTACCCCTTGTCCTTAGACTGTAACCTCTGGTTCTGGATTTCCCCAACAACGGGAACATTCTTCCTGCATCTAACCTGTCCAATCCCGTCAGAATTTTATATGTTTCTATGAGATCCCCTCTTATTCTTCTAAATTCCAGTGACTATAAGCCTAAAGCCTAGTCGATCCAGTCTTTCTTCATATGTCAGTCCTGCCATCCCGGGAATCAGTCTGGTGAACCTTCGCTGCACTCCCTCAATAGCAAGAATGTCCTTCCTCAGATTAGGAGACCAAAACTGTACACAATATTCAAGGTGTGGCCTCACCAAGGCCCTGTACAACTGCAGTAAGACCTCTCTGCTCCTATACTCAAATCCTCTCGCTATGAAGGCCAACATGCCATTTGCCTTCTTCACCGCCTGCTGTACCTACATGCCAAATTCAATGACTGATGTACCATGACACCCAGGTCTCGGTGCACCTCACCTTTTCCTCATCTGTCAGCATTCAGATAATATTCTGCCTCCCTGCTTTTGCCACCAAAGTGGATAACCTCACATTTATCTACATTATACTGCATCTGCCATGCATTTGCCCACTCACCTAACCTGGCCAAGTCACCCTGCAGCCTCTTAGCATGCTCCTCAGAGCTCACACTGCCACCCAGCTTAATGTCATCTGCAAACTTGGAGATATTACATTCAATTCCTTCGTCCAAATCATTAATGTATATTGTAAATAGCTGGGGCCCCAGCACGGAACCTTGTGGCACCCTACTAGTCACTACCTGCCATCCTGAAAAGGACCCGTTTATTCCTACTCTTTGCTTCCTGTCTGCCAACCAGTTCTCTATCCACGTCAATACATTACCCTCAATATCATGTGCTTTAATTTTGCACACTAATCTCTTGTGTGAGACTTTGTCAAAAGCCTTTTGAAAGTCTAAATACACCACATCCACTGGCTCTCCCTTGTCCACTTTACAAGTTACATCCTCAAAAAATTCCAGAAGATTTGTCAAGCATGATTTCTCTTTCATAAATCCATGCTGACTTGGACCGATCCTGTCACTGCTTTACAAATGCGCTGCTATTACATCTTTAATAATTGATTCATATTCACCACCACCGATGTCAGGCTGACCGGTCTATAATCCCCTGTTTTCTCTCTCCCTCCTTTTTAAAAAAGTGGTGTTACATTAGCTACCCTCCAGTCCATAGCAACTGATCCAGAGTCTATAGAATGTTGGAAAATGACCACCAATGCATCCACTATTTCTAGGGCCACCTCCTTAAGTACTCTGGGATGCAAACTATCAGGCCCTGCGGATTTATCGGCCTTCAATCCCATCAATTTCCCTAACACAATTTCCTGACCAATAAGGATTTCCTTTGTTCCTCCTTCTCGCTAGACCCTCGGTCCCCTAGTATTTCTGGAAGGTTATTTGTGTCTTCCTCAGTGAAGACAGAACCAAAGTATTTGTTCAATTGGTCTGCCATTTCTTTGTTTCCCATTATAAATTCACCTGATTCTGTCTTCATGAATCATTTTCTCTTCATATACCTATGGAAGCTTTTGCAGTCAGTTTTTATGTTCCCTGCAAGCTTACTCTCATACTCTATTTTCCCCCTCCTAATTAAACCCTTTGTCCTCCTCTGCTGAATTCTAAATTTCTCCCAGTCCTCAGGTTTGTTGCTTTTTCTGGCCAATTTATTTATATGCCTCTTCCTTGGATTTAACACTATCCCTAATTTCCCTTGTTAGCCACGGTTGAGCCACCTTCTCCGTTTTATTTTTAAGCCAGACAGGGATGTACAATTGTTGAAATTCATCCACGTGATCTTTAAATGTCTGCCATTGTCGATCCACCGTCAACCCTTTTAATATCATTTGCCAGTCTATCCTAGCCAATTCACGTCTCATACCATCGAAGTTACCTTTCTTTAAGTTCAGGACCCTAGTCTCTGAATTAACTGTGTCACTCTCCATCTTAATGAAAAATTCTACCATATTATTGTCACTCTTCCCCAAGGGGCCTCGCACAACAAGATTAGCAATTAATCCTCTCTCATTACACAAGACCCAGTCTAGGATGGCCTGCTCTCTAGTTGGTTCCGCGACATATTGGTCTAGAAAAACATCCCTTATACACTCCAGGAAATCCTCCTCCGCTGTATTGCTCCCAGTTTGGTTAATCCAATCTATATGTAGATTAAAGTCACCCATGATAACTGCTGTACCTTTATTGCACGCATTCCTAATTTCCTGTTTGATGCCATCCCCAACCTCACTACCACTGTTTGGTGGTCTGTACACAACTCCCACTAGCATTTTCTGCCCTTTGGTGTTTCTACCCATAGAGATTCCACATCATCCAAGCTAATGTCCTTCCTTACTATTGCGTTAATCTCCTCTTTAACCAGCAACGCTACCCCACCTCCTTTTCCTTTCTGTCTATCCTTCCTGAGTATTGAATACCCCTGGATGTTGAGTTCCCAGCCTGGTCACCCTGGAGCCATGTCTCTGTCTTCCCAATTACATCATATCTGTTAACAGTTATCTGCGCAGTTAATTCTTCCACTTTATTACGAATGCTCCTCTGTTTTCTATTAGTTAGCCAATCCTCTATCCATGCTAATATATTACCCCCAACCCCGTGAACTTTTATCTTGTGCAGTAACCTTTTATGTGGCACCTTGTCAAATGCCTTCTGGAAGTCCAAATACACCACATCCACTGGTTCCCCTTTATCCAGCCTGTTCGTTACATCCTCAAAGAACTCCAGCAAATTTGTCAAACATCCCCTTCATAAAGTATAAAAGCGAGGAAGCCTTGCTACAGTTATACAGGGTATTGGTGATGCCACGCCTGGAATACTGCGTATAGTTTTGTTTTCCATAGTTAAGAAAGGATATACTTGCTTTGGAGGCAGTTCAGAGAAGGTTCACTTGGTTGATTCTGGAGATGAGGGGGTTGACTTATGAGGAAAGGTTGAGTAGGTTGGGCCTCATTGGAATTCAGAAGAATGAGAGGTGATATCAAAATGTATAAGATTATGAGGGGGCTTGACAAGGTAGATGCAGAGAGGATGCAGAGAGGATAGGGGAGACTAGAACTAGGGGGCATAATCTTAGAATAAGGGGCCGCCCATTTAAAACTGAGATGAGGAGGAATTTCTTCTCTCAGAGGGTTGTAAATCTGTGGAATTCGCTCCTCAGAGAGTTGTGGAAGCTGGGTCATTGAATAAATTTAAGATAGAGATAGACAGTTTCTTAACCGATAAGGGAATAATAGGTTATGGGGAGGAGCGGGCAGGGAAGTGGAGCTGAGTCCATGATCGGATCATCCACGATCATATTAAATGGCAGAGCAGGCTCGAGGGGCCGTATGGCCTACTCCTGCTCCTATTTTTATGTTCTTATGTGATCTAATAGATAGTACACACAATAGAGGATCTGTAAAATTATGAAGGGGTTTCATAGGGTAGATGTAGAGAAGATGTTTCCACGTGTCGGGGGGTAGTCCAAAATTGGGGGTCATAAAAATAAGATAGCCACTAATAAATCCAATAAGGAATTCAGATATAACTTATTTACCCAGAGAATGGTTAGAATGTGGAACTTGCTACCACATGGAGCAGTGGAGACCAAATAATTAATAAAAAGGAAGAAAATAGTATTTGATAGTAACCTAGCAAGAAATATAAAAGCAGATGGTAAGAGCTTCTACATGTATGTAAAAAGGAAGAGAGTAGCAAAAGTAAACGTTGGTCCATTAGAAGCTGAGACAGGAGAAATTATAATGGGGAATAAGGAAATGGCAGAGACTTTAAACAAATATTTTTTATCTGTCTTCACAATAGAAGACACAAAAAGTATACCAAAAATAGTGGGGAACCAAGAGGCTAATAAGAGTGAGGAACTTAAAGTAATTCACATCAGCAGAGCAAAGGTACTTGACTAACGAATGGGACTAAAAGCTGACAAATCCCCTGGACTTCATGGCCAACATCCTAGGGTTCTAGTGATTGTGGATGCATTGGTTGCGATGTACCAAAATTCTCTAGATTCTAGAACGGTCCCAGCAGATTAGAAGGTAGCAAATGTAACCCCGCTGTTCAAGAAAGGAGAGAGAAAACAGGAAACTACAAGCCAGTTAGCCTGACATCAGTCGTCAGGAAAATGCTGGAATCCATATTAAGGAAGTGTTAACAGGGCACTTACGAAATCATAATATGATTAGGCAGAGTCAATATGGTTTTACAAAAGCAAATTTATTAGAGTTTTTTGAGGGTGTAACTAGCAGTGCAGATAAGGGGGAACCAGTGGATGTAGTTTATTTGGATTTCCAAAGAGGCATTCGATAAGGTGCCACATAAAAGGTTGCTATGCAAGATAAGGGCTCATGGGATTAGAAATAATATATTAACATGGATAGAGAATTGGTTAATGAACAGGAAACAGAGAGTAGGGATAAATGAGTCATTTTTCGGTTGGCAGGCTGTAACTAGTGGGATGCCACAAGGATCAATGGCTGGGCCTCAGCTATTTACAATTTATATTAATGACTTAGCTGAACAATAACAACAAATTGTATTTATATAGCAACTTTAACATAGTGAAACATCCCAAGGCGCTTCACAGGAGTATTAAGTGATAAAATAATACTCCTGTAAAGCATCTTGGGATGTTTCACCATGTTACAGAAGCTATATAAATACATGTTGTTGTTCATTTAAGTAATTAATATAAATTGTAAATAGCTGAGGCTAGGGGTGGGACCGAGTGCAATGTATCCAGGTTTGCTGACAATACAAAGCTAGGTGAGAAAGTAAGCCTTGAGAAGGGCACAAAGAGCCCGCCAAGGGATATAGACAGGTTAGCTGAGTAGACAATAAGGTGGCAGATGGAGTATAATGTAGGGAAATGTGAGGTTATTCACTTTGGTAGGAAGAATAGAAAAACAGAATTTTTTTAAACAATGAGAAACTATTAAATGTTGGTGTTCAGAGAGATTTAGGTGTCCTCATACAGGAAACACAGAAAGTTAGTATACTGGTACAGCAAGCAATTTAGGAAAGCAAATTCTCATCATCAGAATCATAGGCAGTCCCTCGGAATCGAGAAAGACTTGCTTCCACTCTTAAAATGAGTGCTTAGCTGGCTGAACAGTCCAATACAAGAGCCACAATCCCTGTCACAGGTGGGACAGATAGTCGTTGAGGGTAAGGAAGGGTGAGGTATATCCCAATGGGCTGTGGATACTGAATCATTGAGTATATTCAAGGCTGATTTTGGACTCTTGGGGAATAAAGGGATATGGAGATCAGATGGGAAAGTGGAGTTGAGGTCGAAGATCAGCTATGATCTTACTGAATGGCGGACCAAGCTGAAGGAGTCATATGGCTGACTCCTGCTCCTAACTCTTGTGTTCTTACAGCATAGATTCATTTAAGGGGAAGCTAGTTAAATACACGAGGGAGATAGGAATAAAAGTATATGCTGATAGGATTAGATGAAGTAGGGAGAGACAAGGCTCATGTGGAACATAAACACCAGAATAGATTAGTTGGGCCGAATAGCCTGTTTCTATGCTGTAAATTCTATATAATTCGATGCATTTTTAAATTGTAGTCACTGTTGTAATGTAGGAAAATGAAGTAGCCAGTTTGAGCACAACAAGGGCCCACAAACAGCAATGAGATAAATGAGCGGATAGTTGGTTTTGGTGGTGTAGGTCGAGGGATAAATGTTGGCCAGGACACTGGAAGAGCTTCAAATAGTCCACCTGAGTGACAAAATCCCAAATTTTGTGGCTTTCTTCATAACTGTAACCTCTCATTCTAGTGAAATCCTAGTAACATTGGAACCTCCTTGCTGTAAGGCTGGATTTTGTTATGAAGCCTCACAACATCAGAAGCAAAGAGCATGCATTAAAGGCTGAAATAAGCCTCCAGCTACTTTTTTTCTTTTTTCCCCCTTGCTTCACGATCATGAGACAATCCAAAGAGTAGCCTGGAGAGCAGTGAGAATTACTGGCTATAGAGAACAACAGTAATGAATCACAACTACTCCAGGAATAAAGCAATGGCAGCAAGCCTGGTTAAAGGAACTTACAAGGGTGGTAATGTGTACAAAGCTGTAAGAAACTATATAATACTTGATTTTAAATTGGGCCAGCAGTCGGCAAGTGTTGGCTGAGGTGTGTGGCAAAGCATCCCGACCTTGGCAGCATGAGGTCCAGGAGATATTAATTCCCAGGCCTCAACTGCATAGGCTCAATCAAGTACACACCTGAAACCAACAAGAAGTGGCAGCTGGCCTGCAGGCCGGAGCAGAATGTCGATTGGCAGGAGACTGCCATTGAGGACCGAAGGAATAGTTCTTGCGGTTGCGGGAGGGGGCAAGCCCAGGGTAGGGGAGAGCTAAACATATCTTGTAGGACCAGCAAGACCACTACTGCTCCTCCTGGCCTTCGCAAGGAAATACAAAAAAAGGAAATACACTGAGGAGGAGAAATTCGGGTCATTTGCGCCTCCCGTTAGCGGGCCGCAAACGATTTTGTGACCATGCATGGCGCCGCTAACGACTCCCACTACATTTGGCGGGAGTTTAGCGGCGGTGGTAACACGTAACGTCCTGCTCTGCTGCGCCGGCGATGCTAACGTCATCACTGTGCACAGCGCCCTGGACCAGAAATTAGGTATCGCTCCCTGAAGCTGGTGATGACAGTGACAGCTTCAGGGGATGCGTACCGGACGGCCGGCCACTAGCGGGGCGAAATTTAAAGGGGAGGTGGCCGGCTGTTCCTAAATTCGTTACCGATTTTCTTGTGCGTCCCATTGCCACTTTGGACGTGGGGTCTGTGCCGCGATCGGTTAGCCCAGCACTTTGCTTGAGTGCCCAACTGTTGGCGTGGCACCCCCGCTCCCCAGTGGTCCAGGCAGGATCTTTTTTTTCCAGCAGAGTTTGCAGCTTGGCCCCTTCCCTTTAATTCGGGGAAGAGCCCCTCCTATGTGGCCAACTGCGTAGTGCTGCTGAGCCGTGCGCCCCGCTCCCGAGGCGTGCACCCGCTACTGCCCCAGAAAGCGCTCCACTTCCTTTCGGGGACGGTAATCCGATTTCTCGCGAGAGGTGAGACTTCTGTGGCTGGTGCAAAGTCTCGCGCCTCATGAGTGTTACCGTCCCCAAACAGGGTGAACCTGAATTTTTAGCCCTTATTTTTTTATGCCTCTTCTGGACCTGACTCCTCTTTCCGCTAGGTTGGCCTGGCGGGAAAGTCTTAATAGCTTCTGAACACATGCATCTGGTTAAAATAGAAATGATGTCATCGGAACCCAATCTGCATTTTTAAAGAAGGAATCCGACAGTTTCTGGAGAAAGAACAGGTAAAGTTGGAACCCGCGGGAAGACAGTGGGGAAGTCCCATGGATGATTTTAACTGCCCGACCACTGATTTTTCACTGAGCGGGCAGGGTTAAAATCACCCCAATAGACATTTCACACGAGCAAATGATTACATAATATACTGTTGGTGCTGCAGTGCTCTGATAATTCTCTAAATATCTGATTAAAGGTGTATTTATTTACATTTTTATTCCATATTTATAAAACTAATTTTCCCCTCTATTTGTAGTCAATTTCCCCTTACTCTCTTCATGGCCCCTCGTATCCATCCAATAGGATTAAAAAGGGGAAAGGTCTATCTACAGTAATTCGAACATAATGTAAAACCTAGTAAGAGTTAAGAAAAATTAACCTAATTATATCTTTACATTTCACATGTGATGTTGCCTCATCTTATTTATCTCCGTAACAATGATTGTTTCATCCTCTGCTCCTTTGTCAGCCACAGCTCAGTGGTAACACCCTTGCCTCGTGGATTCATGTCCCACTCCAGATAATTGAGCACAAAATCAAGACTGACACTTCGGTGCAGTACTGAGGGCGTACTGCATTGTCAGAGGTGCCGTCTCTTGGATGAGACATTAAACCGACGACCTATCTGCCCTCTGAGGTGGATGTAAAAGATCCTAAAGGGCACTATTTCAAAGAAGAGCAAGGAGTTCTCCTCGATGTCCTGGCTAATATTTATTCCATCATTAAAAAAGAAATTATCTGGCCATTATCACGTTGCTGTTTATGGAACCATGCTGTTCATGACTTTTCTGCCGCATTACAACAGTGATCATGCTTCAAAAAGTACTTCATTTCTTTTTCTTGTCAACACAACATAAGGGCAGTAGCAGAATGTAGTCTTAATGTTACCCTTAGCGGCAACAGTGATGGGCTATACCTGCCAATTTCCCTTTGCTTCCATCCATTCCCTAATATCTTGACTTAAATTTTCATTAGATAGCATTAAAGAAAAATACACATTCTGAAAGAAATCTTTGAACCTCTGACTTGAATTTTTTCAAACTTTGGCCGATTCAAAAGATATAAAACCATACAGTAAGACTTGGCAACAGTGATGGATGATAAGAATCTATGAAACAGATGATTAGTCAACAAAAATATTTTGCTTCTATTTCCACTTTACAGGACTTCATTGAAATGGCAATAAATGTGGTGTCATTTGAGGCTTTAACTAGTGATACCATCACGTCAAACTATTTTTCATACAATTAGTCACTTCCAAGTGCATTCTTCATGATGCAATACATGCTCACTTCCAAATGCATACACACTGAAAATCACTATACTTGAAATGTGTTTCTTTTTCAGCTTTCTCTAGCTCTCTCCTGAAGGCATGGATTCATGCTGGGTTAATGTTCCACCAATGCCTGAAGATCCCCCAGTACCTCATTTAAAAAGAAAAGACTTGGATTTATATAGCACATTTCACAACTGCCAGACATCCCAAAGCGCTTTACAGCCAATGAAGTCGTTTTTGAAGTGTAGTCATTATTATTATGTAGGAAATGCAGCATCCAATGTGCACACAGCTAGTTCCCATAAACAGCAATGTGATGACTAGATAATCTATTTCATTGATGTTGATTGAGGGATAAATATTGGCCAGGACACTGAGGATAACTCCCCTGCTCTTCTTTGAAATAGTAAAAAAATAGTGCAGTGAGATCTTTTACGTCCATCCGAGGGAGCAGACAGGGCCTCAGTTTAACGTCCCATCCAAAAGACAACACCCTCAGTACTGCCCTAGAGTGTCAGACTAGATTTTTGTGCTCAAGTCTCTGGAGTGGGATTTGAACCCACAATCTTCTGACTCAGAGGTGATGGTGCTACCAACTGAACCACAGCTGACACCTTAAGAGTTTATGCTTCATGTGTGAGATCAATAGGTGAAATTCACCAGGCTATTTCACTGTGGGGAACATCACTGTTAAGCCCAGTTCTATGATGGATGAGCTGAGATGGTGGTGGTAGGTCGCTGATCTGAGTAGCGATTGCTTTACAACTTAGTGGCTGACCAGGGTTCAGAGAGCACGAAGATTTAACAAGAACTGCTATGAAATCATGTGGAACAATGGTTACCAACATTTCTGAATTTTTTTGGGGGGTTGAGGTTACGTTAGCAGCAAGTTTTTACTATAAAGAACAAATTACATTGAAAGTTCACCATTGATAATTCCTTACTGACACCAAGACCTCGTTATACGAAGGCACCAAATCTTGCGACCAAATATTCCTCTCACTTGTAATCACTGGGCGGAAAATCCAGTCTCTTCAGTTTGTTGCCTGCAGTGGTTTATTAAAAAATTGAATTTTTGCTAATCTAACACATTTATATGTATTGACTTGACCATCTGCTAATAGTCCCTGATGCATGCTAACTAATCTTGAGATGACTCCAAATTCTGAATGATTTGGCATAAAGCATGGAGTTAATGGTCATGAATCAAAGTTCCCAGAGCAATCCACGTCTCTGCTGACTTTGCTAATCTCAGGCACGACAACTGGCCACACGCCCCACGTAAGAGAGGGTAAAATAAGCCAAGCATCCTGTTACTGATCACTGTTCAGCAACCTCTACCTGAAAGCCAAGTGAGTGGGTGTCAGAAGAGAATAGGATTGGGTGCAGTTGTGATGCCTTCCATAGTTGAATAGCCTACTGACACACAATGTCCAGGCTCACATACAAATAACAGCCACTTGGGAGAAGGGTGACTAACAACTTTGAGACTGCAACCCCTACCCAGCAATAGATAAAAATTGGATGAGAAAATTGGAAAGAATAAACAACTGATAATCTCAAATTATGTCTCTGCCATTTTGCATGCAAACAGAAAAAAAATGTTGCCCAATTCAGTCACTTAGTTTTACTGCTATGCCAACCTTTCAAGCAAAGTTATAAGTTTATTGACATGTTATCAAATAAACGTGTCTGTGTGTTGCATAAATAAATCTTGAGTATTTAGAAATCAAAGCACTAAAACTAGTTAACAGTGGACCAAGGTGACATCTTAGTATAAAACAGAGTTATTCACTCACTTGCGCAAAAATCTGTCAGAACTCAGATGCATGAGAATTCCGTTGTGTACTGTTGGGTGTGAGAACCTATATTTATTCCATATAAAGGTTGTCAATAATTTCACTGCTTCCAACATGATAATTTGCTGCAACGGAATTAAAAACAATAATTCACTGAAGAAAATAATGCGGGTAATCATTTCACATCCTGTCAAATTTTATAAATGGTTAGTAAATTATGGGTTTTTTACATTTGTGAAATAGAAACAGTAATATACGTCTACCACAATTTGTTTTCATTGGAGTAAGAGGAGCCTCACTGTTCTATAATAGAAATAATTCTGTTCACTGTGGAATTAAAGGATCAGTGCAAGCTAGAAAGGTTTAAGTGTAGGCAGGTGCTCACACTATCCCAGCTGCCAGTGGATAGACAGGGTCAGGTAAAATGTTATTATCACTATGTGTGCCAATGCCAAGTCTTATTAATGATGATTCTAATGCCACAGTGGCAATTTTATTTGTAAATTATAACAGTAACTACACTCCAAAAGTACTTCATTGGCTGTAAAGCGCTTTGACATGTCCAGTGGTCGTGAAAGGTGCTATATAAATCCATGTCTTTCTTTCTTGTTATAGTTCATATTTTAATATTTATTCCACCCATGCCATGCACCATCTTCCAGCTGAGTAAGCAGTGAGTGAGTAGGTATCCAGTGCTAAGATTTTTTCTGTATAATCAGCTGGTATGATTTCAGTTTGAGAGGAACGTAAGCGATTAACCCTCAGAATAATTGCTCCCATTCAATGGGTTAGCTGCTGACATCCGTTCTGTACATCCTGTAACAGCATGGCTGATGTGTGGGATGAAGGGGGGAAACACAGCTCTAAACATTCCATGTTACAGTGTATTATAACTGCACTGCAATATCAAACTAAAAGTTGTCTCTGAAAATTGCGCATGTGTGAGCACTTAGCAAGGACAGAATTGGGCTAGAATATACTGGGTCTCGAACGCAAGTCAGATCTGAAACCTGAGTAAAAAATGAATTCCCAACACTCCTTAAACTAACAATTTATTGCTGTCATTTTTGTATGCTGAGTTCCAAATGCAGTTACTCAACTCTTTTTCTTATTGTACCTAAATTCAATAGTTCTAATAGCATACGTTGAATGTATTTGAGTGCTGATGAAAGATATACATGAAACATTAACTTGTCCTTCCTCTTTACACATGCTGACAGACCTGCAGTGTATTTCCAGAAATTTCCTGCTTCCATTCGGAGGGTGTAGCCTAAATGTTTTCAATCCAGGCTGGCAGCGGGATAACATGTAATCAAGAAAGTCACTGGTACGTGCAATGTTCTGATTTGTGCTGGCAGCGGGCCATGTGTTTGTGTAATATATAGGTGTTAGCTGTGACTCAATGGGTAGCCTTACCACTGAGTCAAAAGTTGGTGGGTTCAAGTCCAACTCGAGGCTTGAGCACAAAATCTCGGCTGACAATTCAGTGTGGTACTGAGGGAGTGCTGTACTGTCGTTGGTGCCGTCTTTTGGGCGAGACATCAAACCGAGGCCCTCTCTGGTGAATGTAAAATATCCCATGCCACTATTTTGAAGAAGAGCTGGGTATTCTGGCCAATACTTATCCCTCAACCAACATCACTAAAAAAGAATTTGATGGGACCTTGCTGCGCACAAATTGGCTGCTGCATTTCCTACATTACAACAGTGACTATACTTCAAAGAAAAGTACTTCATTGGCTATAAAGTGCTTTGGGACGTCCTGAGGTTGTGAAAGGCGCTATATGAATGCAAGTCTTTGTTTTTAAATATATATTATATATACACACAGTATGTTGGGAGATGGAAGTATAAGAGAGAGGGAGTACAGACAGACACGGAGAGAGAAAGAGGGAAGTCCCAGTCTGCGCTGCAGCTCTTGTGCTCTCCGGCAGGGGCTGTACTGAGTGTGCGTGGCCGGGAGCGTCCTAACGTAGCCATTTAAAGTTAAAGGGATGTGATTGGTGGGAGTGCGAGTATGAGCCTGAGTTGTGTGTGTGTTTGAGACTCTGTCTGTCTCTCTGCACAGAACGTGACTACATTATTTTATTCCCCCTTCTCTTCTCTCTCGTTCCCCCATGTTTTTTTTCTTATTCAAGATGTAACTTCACCCGTAGGTTTTTTTTACTTCGTCTTTTCGTGCTGCCCGGGAGCAGTAACTATACCTGGTGTCGACGAGTTTAAAAAAAATGATGAGTGTTTTATTGAAGTGAATTATTTATTTTTTTTCTCCCTCCCAACTTCGGATTTAATCAAAAGGCGAGCAGGCACGGCAAGCACGGAGAGGGAGCTTTGTAAATATAGACCAGCCAGGGCTTATCCACATCGACGAGATTGATTCATGTGGAATTTTCTCTTCTTCGCAAAGAAAATTGGGACAACAGGATGACCAGAGAAAGACCCAAGAGGAATATAATTCACAAAAGATTAGTAAGTGGCTCAAGAAGTTTAAAAAAAATCTCTTCCTGAAGGAGGTGGTTAGGCTTTTAACATTTTCCCCTTTTTTTTGGAAGGCATTTTTTTTTGTTTGTTATGGTTTTGGCTGCTAATGCTGCAAGGTACCTCCATTGTACGTTTCTCTCGTTTTGTTTTGCTAATTGTAGACACACATGATTTTTTTTTAATGGATTATCTTTTTTTTTTATATTGGTGTCTGCTCTTTTTACAGAGAAGAGAGATTCGGTGACAGTCTGGCCGTCCCTTACCGGGTTCAGATCTAATTATTTAATGGTTGTTGATCCGGCCTGTTGTATTGCAAAGCTTCTGCTGGGGAGGAGAGGGAAGCGATCGCGTTCCCGCACCAATACTTGTGCCGTTTGTTCGGCTGCTGATCCAGCGACGCCAGGCTCTTCCTCCTCTGCAGGATTTTTCCCTGCTTTGCCCCCCATTTTGGATCTTTCTGCCGTCGCCGATTGGTTCTGCTCGGATTAATGGCAACCTGCATTCCCTTGTTGTTGAACTCTTATTTCCAAGCAGGTTTCTCTCTCTCTCTCCTCCCCGTACAGCTGGACTGCATTTTCGACAATTTCTCATACAGCCCGGCGCTTGTACTCTGTTTTCTTCAGGTTTTTATTGCAAGTTGCGAAAAAGAATGTTTGCTTTTTAAGAATAGTTTTTTTTTGGGGGGGGGGGGGGGGTTGTTAGCCACATGGTCACGCTGTAATCTTGTAGCAATGTTTGCATTCTCATTTCCCCCAACCCCACCACAATTCTAAAAAGAAAGGGTTACTGTCTGCAGTCGGCGGATGTGAATTATTCAGGGCCTTTAGGTAATGGAGTAGTGAAGAGATTGCAGATGTTTGAAAGGCTTCCATTGCAACTTGGGTTGGAAAGCGACAAGGTTTCTCTTAAACCCCCCCCTCCTCCCTCCCCTCTTTTTGGATCTGCAGTGACCTCTGACTCGGCAGACGCCAGTGTTTAAATGAAGAAGGTGACACGTTCACCACACTACACACTCAACTCGGTCCGTGGAATATTGCAGTGACTTCTACCTGCACGACTCTTCCTCTTTCTTTCCCCCCCCCCATATAGTTCTGATCGGTCCCTCCCCGACGCGGGAGACGCTTTATTGTCTATCTGAAAACTTGTCAAAATTGCTGAAACGATAAGAAAGCGAACGTCAACATGTCTTGGAGCATCACG
This sequence comes from Pristiophorus japonicus, assembly GCF_044704955.1. Lineage (NCBI taxonomy): Eukaryota > Metazoa > Chordata > Chondrichthyes > Pristiophoridae > Pristiophorus > Pristiophorus japonicus. The sequence continues at coordinate 61,986,902 of NC_091981.1, forward strand.
GAAACAACGATACGCACACGAAAAACCCACAAACTGTTTAGAGTATATTTTCAAGAACATCTGACGCATTGCAGGGATGCGTTTATTTAGAAAAAAAAAATCTTTAAAATTTAAAACCTAATACGTAATGTTTTTTGTCCCTCCCCCTCAACATTGCTGAGAAGCTTTGGAACAAAAGAGGGGAGGTAAAAAGTTTTGCGTATTGTCCGAGCGCGGGTGGCCGGTCTGATTGCAAAGCGTGGCTTGCAGCGGCAGGCTGCTTGGCGCGGCCCCCCCCCGCCGCGCCGGGCGGGTGTGCGCCTTGTTGGGGCGCTTGCTGAGAAATCGGGTGCAACAGGTCGGCACGAGGGGCCGCTTGGAACGCTGTGTCGGCCGCGACGTTCCGAGCCGTGTGCGACGTCACGCGCGGTCCGGAACCTTGGGACACGAGGGGGAGAACCGGCCTGTGTGACGTCACAATGGAGGGGGCGGATCCGACGCGCACGGAAGCTGCGGCCACCCCACGTGACCAGTCGCATTTTTTTTTTAATTCACAAAAAAATAAGTTAACTTCTGAAGTCCTGCGCCTCTTCCTGTCGGCGGCTCAGCACCGCAAGAAATTGCTTGGTTCTCATCTGTAGATAAATTGCCCTGGTAGGTCAGGGACTCTTGCGGCCGATTCCCTGAATTTGGCGTGCGCCACACTCTTAAGTCATCGGGATTTATTTTACGTAAATGGTGTTTTTAGTGACGAATTTGTCCTTTTTGGAGATCGTGCAGGTTTGGAGTAAATACAGATAGAGCAGTGTCATGCTCGCAGACCCACCTAACTTCGTGACCTGCTCTGTTGCTTTTTAAAGTTCATAACTGGAGGCTGAAGCTTTGAATCGCAGCGCTTCGATTTTGGATAATTGCATGGAGTAGGCTGACTACTTTAGTTGGGCAAAGGATGTTTCATACTATAATGAAGAGACTTGAGACCTACTAGTTTAGCACGACTGCTTTCGCCCAGCATTTGGGACATCATATAGGTGTACAGTTCCAACCAGTCTTTTGGTTTTTGCCACCTGATGCATCTGTACGTTCCTCTTCAACCATGCTTTTGTCCCCTCCTGACCTTGCAGCTTTTCTCTTCCGCCCACCACTATTGTTTGTTCACTCGCAATCCATTGTCTCATAATGTGCTTCGATACGTTTTTTTGCTATAAATGAGTGCTATAGAGATGTAAATTATTGTAAATTTATATCCAAGTACTCTTGTAGTGGAGTGATTTCGGCATCCCTGTGATACGAAAGCAACCTCTTCCCTTTAGTGAGATGCGCTGTTTTCTCCGAGAGGCAGGGGTTGTTTTAACTTGCTGCAAAATAAGTGGCCATCAACATGAAGAGCATTAGACACATTTTTAGTCTGCCAGTAGGAATCCCAACTTTGGAAGTAGCATTTTAAATAAAGTAATGTTGCTGACCCTGGTGTGTTAGAGACTTTTTTTTTTAAAAAGAGGCCGCTTCCATGGATGACCCTGATGACAGTATAAACACAAGAGGACTAAATAGCAGAGTTAGGTGTGATTTTGATCAGGCTGCTTGTACAGTCCAGTAAGAGAATTTATTGTTTCCCCTCAACTACAATTTCACAATTGAACGTGCACATACTCAAGTTTTTTAAGTTGTGGAATCTGCTTTGCAATATAAATGTGGATTCCACTGCACTGGGACCCATAAGTATAGCTGGATTTTAAATGTTTTGCAGCTGGAATCAGGACCATCCCAGCCTCCCTATGATGAGGAAGCAGTCTATGATCACTAGTGAATGTCCTAAAGTGGCTCCAAAAAATGCAAGTGTCATTACAAAGGCAACGAAGGGGAGGGAAGCCATATTTGGATGAGATCCTAAGACTGAGATTTCAGGCATCAGAGGAGTGTGGAATAAACTTCCACCAAGTATTCAAAGAATAGGGAGTTCTTCTGGTCTCCCGATCAGTGTTCCTCCCTCAACCAACACCACTTAAACACATTAACTGCGCATTTATCTTGCTTTGTGCAGATTGGCTACCTAGTTTGTCTAAGTAACAGACAGTGATTCAAAAGTAATTCATTATTGTGAAGCACTTTAGGGCATCCTGCGCATGTGAAAGGTACTATATAAATACAAATGACTTCATTCTCTTTATTACACAAAGTCACCAAACTAATTTTTGTTCATCTACTCTGGAGGCCTGCCTAAGAAGAAGAGACACAAATAAATAATTTGTATTTATATAGCACCTTTCATGACCTCAGAACGTCCTTTAGCCCTTTACAACCAATGAAGTACACTTGAAGTGTAGTCACTGTTGTAATGTAGAGAAATGTAGCAGACAATTTTCACACAGCAAGTTCCCACAAACAACACTAAGATAAATGGCCAGATAATGTTTTTGGCCGTGTTGGTTGAGGAGTAATGTTGACCAAGACCCTGGGGGAACACCTCTGCTGCTCTTAGAATAGTGCCATGGGATCTTTCAGGCCAACTTGAGAGGGCAGACAGTGCCTCAGTTTAATAACATCTCTGAAAGACGGTACTTCCAACTGCAGCATTCCCTCAATACTGTACTGTAAGTGTCAGCCTAGATTTTGTGCTTAAATCTCGAGTCGAGCTTCAACCTACGACCTTCTGACGCAGTCAAGATTGCTAGCATGAGTCAAGTCTGACACCTAAAAGCACTAGTTGGAAGGTAGGAATTTTTTTTGCCACTTTTTTTGTTTTTCTATGTTGTGGTATTTGGCTGCAGAACTTCTCACCATTTCATTTGGTTATGAAATTTGGGTGTACTTTCTTGCAAAATGTCAAGACTTCATTTGAAAGATGCAATTCAAAAGGAAATATTTGCAGCAAAATTTGTGGTTGAAGTTTTTGATTGGAACAAGTTTCTATCTACATAAATGTATCTAAAACCCAGTTGGCAAAAGAATATGGCCATTTTAACCCTTGTTTTTATTTTAAATAGTGGGGACTAAAGGATAAGAAGGAGGTGTGATGCTTGGCAGAATATTTAATACGTGATTGGTATCGTGCTTCCAGAAAATAAATGACAAATGTAAAGCTTGAACGTATGAAGAAAATGGGCAATACATGTACTCCATGTGTGGTAAAAATAACTAAGGATAAAGTTAAGAGACCTATGAGTCTTGAGTCTTGGTAGACTTGACCCTCCACTTGCCCATCCAGTGCAGATCAACAAGGCTAATGAAATATTGAACTACTTAGCCAGAACAGTAGAATACAAGTTGGTGAAAGTTGTAATCAAACTGTACATGTGCTCTGGTCAGACCGCACATTGAACATTCTGTGTTCTGGTGGCTGAGAAACAAAAGAGACATTCAAGTACTGGATGCAGTGCCAAGAAGAGCCATGAGGCTGATTCTTGATGTCAGGGGTTTGAGTTTTGTGGAAAGACTTGGGCTTCTCAGAAAAAAGAAAGGAAAGACTTGCATTTATATATAGTGCCTTTCACGACCACAGGATATCTCAAAGCGTTTTACAGTCAATGACGTACTTTTGGAGTGTAGTCACATGTAATATGGGAAACGCAACAGCCAATTTACGCACAGAAAGCTCCCACAAACAGCAATGTGATAATGACCAGATAAACTGTTTTTGTTATCTTGCTTGAGGGATGAATATTGGCCAGGACACCGGGGATAACTCCCCTGCTCTTCTTCGAAATAGTGCCATGGGATCTTTTACGTCTACCTGTGAGGGCAGACGGGGCCTCGGTTTAATGCCTCATCCTAAAGACATTCTTGGCCTGGAATGGAGGTACCTAAAGAGATGACCGTATACAGGTTTATAAGATAAAGGAATGGAAAAGATTAATCTGCATTGCTGCTTTAAATTGTGGGAGTAGGACAAGGGGCTATGGCTTTAAACTAGTTAAAGGTAATTTTAGGACTGTTACTGCAAAATTTTCTTCACGCAATGATCACACTTGGAATGGAGGCAAAGCCCTAGAATCGAGAATGATTAAGTGTAGCAATGGAGTAGCATTAGATGAATTAAGATGGACTAATGGCCTTCATCATACATATGTATCTTGTAACAGTGTTCACTTTGGGAACAATGGACGTATTTTGAAGTAACACGACTTGGAGTTTTTAATTTACTTTATTACTATTTTAATTATACCGTAGAATTGTTAAGTTCTTTGCTACTTTCAAATCAACAGCACCACTGGCTTTACTACAATTTCAGTCATGTCACCATTTTTCTTCTCCCCTTCATTACTTTGTTTTCTCCTGTACTACTTGCAACATCCCCTGACCAAATCTGGTAAGTGACTTGCTCTGCTCGTGCCAGTCATGACCTGTCTGTGAGGATACATGAGGTGTGTATAAATTGTCTTTGATAAACACCTGCCCTTTTGAGGAACTATAACAGTCTATTGTCCCAACAAGACAAATATGGGAGCTTCTGTAAGGAATTGTGATAGAAATTTATACATTGTCTTTCTGTGCCGTATGTATATGTACTACCAGCAGGCTATACGAGAGTTGCAACTGCTTTGTGTTGATGTTTGTTTGAAAATAGATGGCATGGTTGATCCTTCTACACTTTTTTTAAAGGAGAAAGAACGTTTGAGGAAATAGCATCATAGAATGGTTACAGCACAGAAGACCACCTGGCCTGTCGAGCCTGTGCCGGCTCTCTGCAAGAGCACTTCAGCTAGTCCCACTCCCCTGCCCTTTCCCCACAGCCCTGCAATTTTTTTCCTCCGGTACTTATCCAATTCCCTTTTTTGAAAGCCACAATTGAATCTGCCTCCACCACCCTTTCAGTGCATTCCAGATCATAACCACTCACTGCGTAAAAAAGTTTTTCCTCATGCTGCCTTTGGTTCTTCTGCCAATCACCTTAAGTACATGCATTCCATTCGGGGGTTTATGTCAATATGTATCCAGTGAGTAGCAAGGTCCTACGTTCCAGCTCTGGTCTTTGATGAGTTAATTCAGCTCGATGGGGCGGTATAACTCGATTTAAGAAATCGTCCAGGATTGTCACTTTTCATTAATTACCTATGCAAGAAGAGTATGTATGTGGACAGGTTCAGCTGTGATGCCCTTGTGGTTGAATAGCTTAACATTTACATCCAAGATGCTCGCTTGAATAACGGAAGGGTAACTGGTGCTGATGGAATCGTGCATCCAGCAAAGAGTCACTGACATTGAGAGGAAAAGATTTGTTGGGGGAGTGTTGGAGGAAAGTACTCTTTTATTTGTCAGTGGTCTAAGATTACTTCAAAGCAAGCCAGCAAATTAGGCCCAGAGGACATTAGTGAGTAGTAAATTTACAAGAAGCCCTTCTTTGAATAAAGAAGTGATAAATGTTTGAAATGATCTGTCGGGCAGGATGGTAGAAGCAAAATATTGGAGTTGTTCAAGGTGCAGTAAAGGGACATTGTAGAAAATGGGTCCCTTTCCAGTGATCGAATAAATATTTGCTGTGTCTTAAAACGATTAAATAGTCATGTATAGTGCAGGTCTGCGGAGAATGAGGTTGCCCCGTTGAGAGCCTGTAATTTTAAGCAGAGCCGTTTTGATCCTTTCTTCCCAGTACACAGAAGGCCTATGGGAACTGTGCTTTAGTTTCTCAGTTAAGTGTTTATCAAACTAAACTTTATAGATACTATTTTGAAATTGTTAAGCTCAACTTTTGAACTCTTCAATAGCTACAATAAAACAGTATGCATGACTGACCAAGTTGTAAACTAATTTTCACCAGCTTCATTAAATGCTCTCCCTCTTAAGATTGCTCACTAACTAACTACCATGTGGTTGAATCTTAGTTAATTTGCCTTTGCTCACTCATCAATATATAGTGGGGATTGGAGCTCTGCTTGGGTCAGGTGATGTAGTTCGAGGTCTCCTGTGGTGACAGAGACTGCTGTCACTTTGTTTTTCCAGTGGGTGAACTTGCCCACAGGCTGAGAACTACTAAAAGTTTTTCTCACATCCTGTATTTTGAGCTATTTGGGATGTTGGCTTGTTTGGTAAAACCTATGAGTTTAATGATCTGAATTTATATCAGGAATGGAAAACATTGTGAAATGGAATTAATTGTTCCCCCCCAATCTTCTATCATTTATTGCCAGGGCAGTTGAATTTATGACTTGAGAGAACTGAACTTGAAATATTGCAATCACTTCAATCACTGCTTTATAGGTAATGGGGGAAACTCACCAAATTTAGAAGTTGAAGGGTGTATCCTTCCCACTTATGCCCTCAGTAGTTGTCAATGGAATTATTTTTAGGAGGTCCTGCATTCTGGTAAATTTCACTGTTTCTTCCTATTGTGTAGATGACAGTCATGTGATGGGAAAGTCAAAGTTATGTTTTTGGTGTCATTTCTGTGAAGTAAAGTGGCGCTGTTATAACTTGTACAATAGTCATGAATATAATAGTTACTATGTACAGATGGTGTAATTGGTTCATTGCTGTGGGCAAAATGATGATTTGGTGGATCTTGATTGCAGCGCTTTTTTTTGCCCAGTACGTCGCCTACCAAATCGGTCACATCTGCTTAGTTGCTATAACATCCTGCTCTGAACAATGAAAGGCATGTCAGCATAGTACATGTGGTTCTAAGGGACATGGGTTATAGTGTTTTTACTGTAACAGTTCTGTGTGTTTTGGATTATACTTGGCATTGTGTGTTTCTTTCCTCTTAGCAAAAAAAAAAGTAACATTTGTTGTGATTACTCTTCACAAGTACTTCATTGGCTGTAAAGCATTTTAGGATGTCCTGAGGTCATGAAAGATGTTATATAAATGCACGTCCTTCATTTATGCCATCATTAAGATACTGTTTTAAATTACTCCTATTATATCCTCCGTGTTTCAGTTGAATAAAATTTACACGTACGTAACGTTTCAGTGGGGGGGAGAGCAAGTTGTTTTTTTGATTAGACCTCTGAAGCACCATGGGCTTTTTTCAATGCGTGACTGCCTGTTGCTGCAGTTGCACAGTATGCCTAACCACAATCTAACCCTTTTTCCAATCCCCATTCTTCTTTACACCCCTCAGATGCAAATTCTCAGATTATAAAATTATTCCTAATTGAATTTTTATTTACATTTCATCGAGGGGCGGGGGACGGGGGAAGAGAATGTTAGAGAAAGATAATTGAATGCTGATCTACACGCTTTTTCCAAAATCTATTAATATTTGATGCTGGGCAACTCTTTCCAGCTGTATTTGTGGATAGTGCTTGCACTTAGTCATTCTCCCTTATCCAATACACTACTGTATCAAAAGAAAGTAACCTAAATGAAAACTAGGTTGTGCTTTTTTAAATAAATTGTAGAAATAGTACAAGAGCCACAATGAGTAAGTGTGCAAAAGGTTTTTTCCAGCGATTTCTTTGTAACATTAGAATTTAATCCAGAAAATGTTTTTTTTAAACTAAAAGCTGGAAACGGAAGAACCCTGGACATACTCCATTTTGGATTCCAATGCCCCCCCCCCCCCCCCCCGCCCCGCCCCGCACCACAAGTCAGTACTTGAAACTTGCATAGCAATGTTTGAGGGTTAATTTTGTTCCTGGTCCTGCTGTCAATTAATCAATACAGTATTAGTGTTTGTCTTACTTCACTGCTATCTGAAGTGGGGAAAAAGCAGAGGACGCTGGTAGGTAGGTAACATGTAAAGCAACAGTGCAAGAGAGAATGACAAAGTTGCCTTAAGGTTATTGCTGGGCAACTTAATACGACTTTATAATCTCTACACAATAGATATTCAGAGATTCCTTAAGCCTCTAGTGAGATGTGAGCGGCTGGAGCTGCTTGACTAATAAGTTAGTTAGTAGACTGTCTTCCAGCAAGCAATTCGTCACATCTTAGCCTAGATTCTGTGTCCTGATGTTATTATTGACTGTACCCACCGATACACTACAAAATGCTGAATTTTTTTCACTTATCTTTTTCTTCCAAGGTTTAATTAGAACTAAAGATTATCACTAGCTTGATTTGAAATTCAGAATGTTGCGAGGTGAGGTAGTGCTTCGTGAACAGGCTTTGAAGGAAGCTCTTGTGTTCATGACCAGGCCAGTTGCTAAATTGGTCAGTCCCCACATTTCTGTGGTTCAACTGAATTGCTGTAGGCAGGCCTCCTCAACCTTTTAATGAGTAAATATTTTGTATTGTTACAGTGCTCAGCATAAGAAGTCTTAGGCAAGTAGCAGCAGTCTCAGCCATTGCCTAGTTTGTACTGCTTGGCTTCAACTGCAAATCTCCCAACCAGGAGAGAATTCTGTATATGCCAACTTACAGGCATGGGCAGAGCTCCCCTGCTGGCCGTTACATTGAGAGTGAAACAGGAGCAAAATACTGCGGATGATGCAAATCTGAAATAAAAACAGAAAATGCTGGAAATACTCAGCCGGTCAGGCAGCATCTGCGGAGAGAGAGAAACAGAATTACCGTTGCAGGTTGATGACCTTTGAGTTCTGATGAAAGGTAATCGATCTGAAACATTAACTCTCTCTCTCTCTCTCTCTCTCCACAGATGCTGCCTGATTTCCAGCATTTTCTGTTTTACATTGAGAGTGAAGTCTGCCCTCATTGAATATTTGAATAATTTCTCGATAAATTTCTTTAACCCCAGGGGTGTGTGACTGCCTCTTCTGTGGTAGGGAGTCCCATTCCTTATCTCTGGAATTTGGTTGGAACCCCACCCCAGAGTTGTACAGTATTGCAACTTCAGCGTCATAAAATAGTTTTCACTTCAGTGACACCAAATTTGTAGTGTTTGTAAAATTTGTAATTAGCACCCTAAATGGATGCATTGGTTGTAATTTACCACAATTCCCTGGATTCTGGGGCGGTCCCAGCAGATTGGGAAACTGCAAATATAACGCCCCTATTTAAAAAAGGAGGCAGATAAAAAGCAGGAAACTATAGACCAGTTAGCCTAACATCTGTGGTTGGGAGTCCATTATTAAAGAAGCAGTAGCAGGACATTTGGAAAAGCAAAATTCGGTCAGGCAGAGTCAGCATGGATTTATGAAAGGGAAGTCATGTTTGACAAATTTGCTGCAGTTCTTTGAGGATGTAATGAACAGGGTGGATAAGGGGAATCAATGGATGTGGTATATTTGGACTTCCAGAAGGCATTTGACAAGGTGCCACATAAAAGGTTACTGCACAAGATAAAAGTTCACAGGGTTGGGGATAATATATTAGCATGGATAGAGGATTGGCTAACTAACAGAGTTGGGATAAATGGTTCATTCTCTGGTTGGCAACCAGTAACTAGTGGGGTGCAGCAGGGATCAGTGATGGGACCCCAACTATTTACAATCTATATTAACGACTTGGAAGAAGGGACTGAGTGTAATGTAGCCAAGTTTGCTGACGATACAAAGATGGGAGGAAAAGCAATGTATGAGGAGGACACACAAAATCTGCAAAAAGACATAAACAGGTTAAGTGAGTGGACAAAAATTTGGCAGACGGAGTATAATGTTGGAAAGTGTGAGGTCATGCACTTTGGCAGAAAAAATCAAAGCGCAAGTTATTATTTAAATGGCGAAAGATTGCAAAGTGCTGTAGTACAGCAGGACCTGGAGTATTTGTGCATGAAACACAAAAGGATAGTATGCAGGTATAGCAAGTGATCAGGAAGACTAATGATGATATCTTGGCCTTTATTGCAAAGGGGATGGAGTATAAAAGCAGGGAAGTCTTGCTACAGCTATACAAAGTATAGGTGAGGCCACACCTGGAATACTACGTGCAGTTTTGGTTTCCATATTTACGAAAGGATATACCTGCTTTGGAGGCAGTTCAGAGCAGGTTCACTAGGTTGATCCCGGGGATGAGGAGGTTGACCTATGAGGAAAGGTTGAGTAGGTTGGGCCTCTACTCATTGGAATTCAGAAGAATGAGAGGTGATCTTATCGAAATGTATAAGATTATGTGGGGGCTTGACCGGGTGGATAGAGAGAGGATGTTTCCACTGATGGGGGAGACTAGAACTAGAGGGCATGATCTTAGAATAAGGGGCCGCCCATTTAAAACTGAGATGAGAAATTTCTTCTCCTGAGGGTTATAAATCTGTGGAATTTACTGCCTCAGAGAGCTGTGGAAGTTGGGACATTGAATAAGTTTAAGACAGAAATAGACAGTTTCTTAAACGATAAGGGGTTATGGGGAGCGGGTGGGGAAGTGGAGCTGAGTCCATAATCAGATCAGCCATGATCTTATTGAATGGCGGAGCAGACTCGATGGTCCGTATGGCCTACTCCTGTTCCTATTTCTTATGTTCTTAAATTGGGCATCTCTGAACAATTGCCTTTTTGAGGGCTGCATAGGTGCACATTATTGAACCTCTGCAGAGGGGGCAAAGAGAGGTCCACTGTACAAAGTTTAAATCGGTGTTCCTGTTAATGTGCATATATTTCAAACTGCTGATGCTAGCAGATGGTCGTAACAGCCCTTTCTGAATCTCTAGGATCACCTTAATTCAAATAAGGCAAACCAGTACGTAAGCAATATACCTGGGCTTAGATTACCAGGACTTTGGGGCCCAATGTCTGTCGTTGGTCACCCCTGCCCTAACTCATGCCAGACGTGTATTGCATTTAGCTTGGGAATGTCTGATCTGATTTAAAGTTTTCTGAGGAATTCAGATTTGGCAAGTTGTAGAAAAAGTTGATTGTAACAACAACTTGCATTTATACCATCTTTTATCGCAGTAAAACGTCGCAAGGCGCTTCACAGGAGCGTTATCAAACAAAATAAAAAAAACATCAATGGGCATACTCTGCTAGTTTTTTTTTGCCTTTTTTTTTGTTGAAAACTGTATTTCATCCCAGGGTACAGCTCTACACGTGTTATGCTTGGATAAGGTGTTGGCAGGCTGTCCTACCAGAAGGGGCATCACAACTGAACTCGATCCTGTCTTCAACTCACCGACATATGCATGGTTCCAGTAGAAGTGCCTGGATTGTGATTAAGAGCAGGAATCCTGATTGTTTTTTTTAAATTCCCTAGCCTGGGATACTGAGGCCAGTGGCAGCTACAGCTGTCTGCCTGAGGTGAATTAATGCAGTACATATTAGAGACTGAACCTGGGACCTTTATGGTCTGTATAACTTGGATATTCACAGCCTGAGCCACTGGGGAAACTTGCACTGTAATGTTATTAGTTTGTTAAATTGAGTAATGTAACAGTTTGATGCATGTACTATAAGCTACAGAAAGTGAAAGCAGAAGATTGATTAGAGCTGCCTGAACTTGCATAAACTGAACATCTTGATTTTATTGTCCCTGTTTTGTATTTTCTACACATTAATCTTTTTATCACTAATATTTTCAAGCTATAGATTGTGTCTCGCTATTTTTCTCTGAGTGCATATATTGCAAGAAGAGAGGTGCTTATTATTAGTTTGTATACAGGAGTTCTCCAGCCTTTGACTTGGATGTGCTTATACTGAGTCATGTATATAGATTGGAGTCACGTAATCTCAAATCTAACAGTGTCTAAATTTTGATGCAGCTGAACTTTATTTCTTGCCTTGGGGGGAAGGCATGGGTCTACGGAAAGGAATAGTGCATCTTGGGTTAGTGTAGATTTATTTCCTGTACTTGGGCACAGTTTTTGTTGCAAGCAGCTTTTCCCCATACCTCTGTCCTTTTCCTCCTGCTTGACCCATGCTGGGTGCAGTCCCACAGTCACTGATTAGCCTAGGTGCTCATTCTTCACGTGTGAGCTGTGGCTGTTTTTAGGGGGTGGGGAGGTGGTGAGGTGTATGTTGCAGCCAAACTTGATCCTTTTCTGTGCTGATGTTCACACGTGCATGTTTCCATGTAACCCAATAACACATGGTGCGATATTATATAATATATACAGGAGTGTTATACCCAGTAACACACAGTGTGTTATTATATGATATATAGGAGCATTATACCCAGTAACACATGGTGTGTTATTATATAATATATACAGGAGTCTTATACCAGTACCCTGAGGGCCCAGGGGCAGCACGGGCCAGCCCACGCTTCAATATGTGTGCGCACTGGGCCTGTGCAGCAGAGCTGGTTAATCCTTGCTACTGGGCCAAGACCTAGCTCTTGTCAAGTCTGTGTGGTGACTGGTGTGCATCAGCCACCACGTGTTTTTAAAAAAAAAAATCCAAGCACAGGCATCTTCCACCCTTCAAGATTTAGTTCGGACCTGGAATTTTAGGTCCTTCATTGAAACACCTGTGAACTTTTTGACGTGGAAGCAAGTCATCCTCGATTCGAGGGACTGCCTATGATGGTTTCATGAGAGTTGATGCAGCGATCAGGAGTGGAAACCTTGAGCCTTTTATTCCTACCCTAGCCTGGGTATGTTGATGGCAATTGCAGTGCACCAGCTGCTCTGCAAGGACGGAATCTGGAGTTCCCACTGTCTTTTTTTCCCCCCCCTTGCCGTATATTGCAGTGCCACATTACATGGTGCATTTACCCACTGGGAGAAATATGTAAATCCAGCTTTAACAAATGGATTTGGATGTCGCTCCAACTGACCGTAAATACGCAATTTTAAATGGTGCTCCCCTTCCTTAATTTCTAAACTAATACTGGGGCACAGTTCCACGGGCGCTAGCAATCTGTACCGTGCCCAAGTGCCTGTACGTATTTTGTGAGCCTAGATAGTGAGTTTTAACTGGTTATTCACCGTGGTGGTGTGTGTCATATGGACATCATTCTTCTTTTTCCATCTTTTTGTTACTTTAAAAAAAAAATGTTGTACAAGAGCTTTACATGTTTTCTCAGGATATGATGTGATGCAGAGTACCTGGCATAAGGAAGAAAGCGTGCCTTTTCATGTACTCTGGATGTTCAAAATGCTTTACTTTTGAAGTCAAGTCATTACATGGCAGTGAATTTGGTCCCACAAACAACAAATGAATGAATGACTATATATATTTTTTTAGGTGGTGTCACTTGAGTGATAAATGTTGGCCAGGAAACCAGGAAAATTCCATCTTTAAATAATCCCACTTGATCGTTTATGTCCATCTGAGCTGGTAGACAGAGCTTCAGTTTAATGTCTCATCTGAAAGATGGCTCCTTCGCCAGTGCAACACTCCTTCAGTAGGGCACTGAAGTGTCCCGTCAAGATTATGTGCCGAAGTACTGGAGTGGGCTTTGAACCAATTGCCTGATTCAGAAGCGAAACTGCTGCCAACTGAGCAACGGCTGACATATTTCACACACACTACATGCTGTGAAGGTCATTCATAGGTATACAGCTTATTTTTGTTAATTGTACTTATTTACTTGATGAATCCTATGTCCAAAAAAAACATATTGAGATTTGCTGGATTGCTGCCCTGTGCCTGAAGGTTATGTGGTTACATTTTTAACACTCTAAAAGAATAATATGTTTGCATGGAATGATGTAGTGATGCATTTTAGTAATGTTTTGAACGTAGTTGGTCGCTTCGAGGCCTTGGCTATTGCATGCAAATGAGATGCTTCCAACTAACTACTTTTTGGAGTGGAGTAGATAGTATCTTTGTTTTCATTAATAATCCCAGGGAATATGAGTTTAAATCCCACCGTGGCAGTTGAGAATTTGAATTCAGTTTAAAAAAAAAAAAAAAAAATCTGGAATTTTAAAAAAAACTGGTCTCAGGAAATGTGATCATGAAGCTATTGGATTGTTGTAAAAACCTAACCCTTTAGGGAAGGATACCTGCTGTCTCATCTTGTCCATTTCCTGCTCTCTTGACCCTATTCTCACTAAACTGCTGACCACACAACTTCTTCCTTTTCTGACTCCCAAGTTAGCTGACATTGTTAGCGGTTCTCTCTCCTCTTGACCCCACTGTGCTTGCAAGCTACTGCCTCCCCGCCCCCCCCCCCCCATCTCCAACCTCCCTTTCCTCTCCAAGTTGCTTGAATGTGTCGTCGCCTCCCAAATCCATGACCATCTTACCCGGAACTCCATGTTTGAATCCCTTCAATCTGGTTTCCACCTCTGCCACAGCACCGAAACGGCTCTCGTCAAAGTCACAAATGACATCCTTTGTAACTGTGACAGAGGTAAACTATCCCTCCTCACCCTTTTCGACCTGCCTGCAGCCTTTGGCACGGTTGACCACTCCATCCTCCTCCAACATCTCTCCACCTTCGTCCAGCTGGGTGGGACTGCACTCACCTGGTTCCATTCTTATCTATTTAATTGTAGCCAGAAAATCACCTGCAATGGCTTCTCATCCCACTCCCGCATCATTACCTCTGGTGTCCCCCAAGGATCTATCCTTGGCCCCCTCCTATTTCTCATCTATATGCTGCCCCTTGGCGACATCACCCGAAAACACAGCGTCAGTTTCCACAAGTACGCTGACGATACCCAGCTCTACCTCACCACCACTTCTATCGACCTCTCCACGGTCTCTAAATTGTCAGACTGCTTGTTTGACATCCAGTACTGGATAAGCAGAAATTTTCTCCAATTAAATATTGGGAAGACCAAAGCCATTGTCCTTGGTCTCTGCTACAAACTGCATTCCTTAGCCACCGAATCAATCCCTCTCCCAAGAATCTGTCTGAGGCTGAAACAGACTGTTCGCACCCTAGGTGTCACATTTGATCCTGAAATGAGCTTCCGGCCATATATCTGTGGCATAACTTAAACCGCCTATTTCCACCTCCGTAACATTGCCTATCTCCGCCCCGCCTCAGCTCATCTGCTGAAACCCTTGTCCATGCCTTTGCTACCTCTAGACTTGACGACGCCAATGCACTTCTGGTTAGCCTCCACAATCTACCCTACGTAAACTTGAGGTCATCCAAAACTCAGCAGCCCGTGTCCTAACTCGCACCAAGTCTCATTCATCCATCACCCCTGTGCTCGCTGATCTACATTAGCTCCCGGTTAAGCAATGCCTCGATGTCAAAATTCTCATCCTTGTTTACAAATCCCTCCATGGCCTCGCCTCTCCCTATCTCTAATTTCTTCAGCCTCACAACCCCCCAAGATGTCTCTGCTCCTTAAATTCTGCCTTGAGGATCCCTGATTATAACTGCTGAATCATTGGTGGCTGAGCTTTCAGCTGCCTAGGCCCCAAGCTTTGGAACCCCCTCCCTAAACCTCTCCGCCTCTCTACCTCTCTTTCCTCCTTTTTAAGACACTCCTTAAAACCTACCTCTTTGACCAAGCTTTTGGTCATCTGCCGTAATTTCTACTTATCTGGCTCGGTGTCACATTTTTTTTTGTTTCGTAACACTCCTGTGTAGTGCCTTGGTATGTTTTACTACGTTAAAGGCACTATATAAATACAAGTTGTTGTTGTCCTTATTCAGCCTGGCCCATCTGATTCCAGTCCCACACCAACGTGGTTGACCCTTTACTGCCCTCCTGAAGTGGCCTAGAATGTGCCAACTCAGCTATGTCAAATCGCAACAAAGGATACCACACGGACTGCAATGGATTAAGGCGGTGGCCCACCACCTTCTGAGGGTACCTGGGGACGGACATTAAATGTCAGTGATGCCATAAAGGAATACATTTAAAAGAAATTATGGCAATCTAGGAATTCCTCACTACTCACTAGAAATGTGGTACATGTATTGTCTATCATCCAACATCTGCCAAGTATGCATGATCACCCTAGATACTCAGAGTGAAAGCACTCACTATAGAATCCTTCGTTCCTTTGACACAGAAAGCTCATGATCTAGATACAAAGACAGGTGGATCATAGTTTTTGACTGCCTACCATCTCTTGCAAGACTGGACTAGTTGGTTGATGTATGCTTTTCATTTTGACCCCCTCCCCCTTTTGATTCAGTGACAGAAAAGTTGGCGGAGAGCCAGAATAATTGCAGTCATGCAATAATTTTGGACTGTAGAGATGCAAGCCTAGAAATTGCTCAGTTTGATATTTGAATAAAAGAAAGACAGACTTGCATTTATATAGTGCCTTTCAAGATCTCAGGACTTTCAAACGCGTTTACAACTAATGAAGTACTTTTGAAATACGAACAGAAAATGCTGGAAATACTCAGCAGGTTAGGTAGAATCTGTGGAAAGAAAAATAGTTAATGTTTCAGGTCGATGATCTTTTGTCAAAATTGGAAAAATTTAGAGATGGAGCAGACTTTAAGCAAGTGCAGGGATAGAGGAAGGGAAGGAAAGAACAAAAGGGACTGTCTGCGATGGGGTGGAAGGCAGGAGAGATTAAATGACAAAAGGGATGATTGTACTAGGCAAAAGGAGATGGTAATGCGACAAGTAAAGAAACAAAAGATGGATCTAGAAGAGGTGTAAATGGGAATAGGAGAGTCATCAACAGCTGCTATGTGAAAAAAATAGTGACCGAGGTTATGGTCTGAAACTGTTGAACTCGATGTTGACTCTAGAAGGCTGTAAAGTGCCTAATCGAAAGATGAGACGCTGTTCCAACGAAACTCAACGCAAGCTCTGGGAACAGTGTAGGACAGGAGTAAAATGACAGGCGACCGGAAGCTCTCGGTCATGCTTGTGGACTGAATGGAGGTGTTCCGCAAAATGGTCACCAAATCTGCATTTGGTCTCCCCAATGTAGAGGAGACCACATCGTGAGCAGCGACTACAGTATACTAAATTGCAAGTACAAGTAAAGCACTGTTTCATCTGGAAGGAGTGAACTTGTACTTGCAATTTAGTATACTGTATTCTTATGAGCAGTTAGAAGTGGATTGATTGAAGGCTGGAATTAGCCAGCAATTATCTGGGAAATAGCCAGCTCCATAAGGCATAGGTGCAATGATGCGTGCTTCAGCACTAACTTTGGGCCAGGGAGAAAGCGAGTGGGAATTGCACAGTATAATGGGTCCCCCACGTTGCAGGCTATAATCGCACATTTGATGCTGGTTGAAGGTTTATGCTGACAGCAATTTCTATCATCGTATCAAATAGGAAGGAGCTATTTTCAGAAATGCAGATGCCCTTCATTTTACAGTCTAATCAACTATCTGCTTATTGATCTGTCGATACTAGATATGCAAGTTATTGCCAAGAAGGTGATGGAGACCCAGTGGAGCATCCCAGTCTCTATGAAAGGTAACTAAAAGCCGATATAATACCAAGTGGAAACAATAGCAGCATCTGCTTTCTGACCGTTTCCGCCCCCCCCCCCAAGTGGAAGTTCTCTGGGTGTTGAGATTTATGGAAGAGGTTTGAAAGATTAAACCTTGTCACAGGGCCATAATTCTGTCAGAGATGGTCCCAGTTTTGTACAAACTTCAGTCAGCCAAGTTTATCCTGGATCTTGTACAAGTGTTTCAATGTTTGATTAAACAAGCTTTAAAGTACAATAGTTTATGAAAAGGCTGAGAAACCAGAAAGAAACGTGTTTAGGTTAGAATCCTTGGGTTTTTACATACAGGGGTGTGCAGGCCAACAAGGGATACAGACTTGAATTTTGAAAAATAGATGTACTATTTGTTCTGTTGGGCTTTGATTAGTAATATTTACTAATGTATTTTGTACAGTGTATTTATCCTGTTGTGTTCCCTCTATCCCCTCCCTTGAATTATAGCACTGATGTACTGTTATGAGAACAGTCCAGATCTCATGCTGATGGTTTAAGCTCCGTAAATAGTTATATCTTTTTTTTAATTCGCTATTGCTCCAGGGTATAGCTGCAAGTAACTGTAATAAGGACAGATGTCTTCATTTGCTGGTGGATCATAATGTTGCATAAAAAAAATTAGAATAAGTTACTAGGTAGCAGGTGCATTTTAGTAAACATTGTTTGCAGAGTTTTTTCTTGCTGCGTATTTTCTTGCCTTTTCTGAAGAAGCTGTCGCTTGTTGGGGTATAGTTCCATGGGCACCAACAAACTATTCAGCTGTGGCTGGAATCCTAGCTAAGCCAGCTTCTATCTTCGCATGATGTTCTGCTAGGAAGCACACTATGCAGAGACTGAGTTTCTTCCCCCTCCCCACTCCCTACCATGATGCTTAAGGCCAATGGTAGAACTCAAAATTGTTGCCCTGGCTGAAGTAAGCTGACTCAGCACAGATCAAGAATTGAGCATAGAACCTTCTGGGCCGCATGGCTCAGTACAATGGAGAACAGTTTCATTTCCCTGTAGCCTCTTTACTCTGTAGCCCATCCTGGGAACTGAGAACAATCAACTTCACATGAGAAATAGTTCTCCATTTTGCTGTGGCTATGGTGGTCAAGTATATGGATTAGCAATGCATTTGGATAGCTGTACTTACCAGAATTGAAGCTGTCCTGTGATGTTCCAACAGCTGGTTGTATGGCTCGCAAAGCATATCCTACTTTTACACTGTTAATTGTGACTCAATTTCATAGTCATTTGCTGAATTACTCTTCTATAGAGATATCTAGACACATTTGTGCATTGGATACGTTGAGGAGAATGATTTATGGAAAGTAAACAGATGAGTGGCATCGTGTGACTACGCCTCCGTGTGAAAGGTTGCTTTAATCTGTTTTGTTTTGCCTCTCCCATGAGATTACATGGCTGTGTGGGGGAAGTGTCTAGTCATGATACTCTGCCCATCATGGTGCAGGTTAAGCTTAATGGGGAAGGTGGTCTTTTCCTGCTTGATAATTTCGTACGTCTGTATCTCCAGGCAGATATATTTTTTGTCATTTTTCATTTACTGTTGGCATCACAGTTCTGTAGTTAGATTCTTCGGCCAAGTGTCCATTTCTCATGTTGCCAGGCAATGTGAGCGTAGGATCATCATAGTGTGGGCCCAATCCCGATTTTTACTTGATGTCCCCACATACAAACCTCTAGCAATTGTCATCAGGAGCGGGATTCATGCCTGATTTTTATCCCTTGCCTAACCCAGTGATGCCGAGGCCAATCGTAGCACCTCTACTAACATCCTAGGTGCAATCATAATCTATTAAAGGTACAAATATTTCAGTATTTCCCTCTTCTTCTCATACACCCCCCCCCCCCCTTTCCCCAACATCACTATGAAGTTATGTCTAAGAAGGAGTTGTGCTTGAGGCAGTTTACGGTAAAGTTCTGCCGCCTTTATACAAAAGGGAGGTGTAGTTAAATGGGAATAAGAATTCACTCTGGGCTGTGCAGACCAAGAACGTGCCAGGTTCGATCTCATTCTGCATATGCTCACTTCAGCTCTGGTGGGCATTGCACAAGGCATCAACACCCTTAGGGAAAACTGGCCGGAGTTCCTGCTGTGGATTGCCATCCAGGGATCCTGCTGGAAGGATGCCCTATGCTATCTCACTTTTTTTGATGCAATGGACATTCGTGCCACTGTTTTTGAATGCCCACTGCTTTTGAGACCTTTTGCAGCGGTATGTATTGTGCAATGCTAATATGCCTTAAAGATTCTGGTGGTTGATACTAGCAAGCATACACAGAAAGCAAGCCACAAGCCATACTGTGTAATTAGATCTGATTCAACCGATTTGCAAAAGAATAGATAATGAAAAATGTTTTATTCTGTTTGCTATTTTATGCATGAAAATGGAAGAGGAGGAATTTGCAAATTAACTTATTGGTCAAATCCATCTAGAAATATAGAGGTACATAATGTTGTTCTTTGATATAGTGCATTACCATGCATTGCCTTTATTGTGATTGCTCTAATTTCCAATTGTCTGAAGTGTACCATGGGCACATTTCAAATGGTAACATTATGCCATCAGTAATAAATACTGTTTTATATCCAGTGCTGCATCAATGGCAGAGGCTTTAGGTTCTCGCAACAGAAGTCAGTAGGTTGCTAAAATGAAACATTGTACATGTAGAGTACTCGTGTTTTATGATAAGCATGCATTTCAAAAATGAGGTCCTGGCTGTCCCACTCAACATTAGAGCTATGTAATTCTGCCTTACATTGACGCCACCACTGGAATTTGTATCAATATCATGTAGACCAGAGCCTAGAATTCAGCTGGATAGGACCATGACTTGGTATTTGGTTGTACCTGTACTGTATTTATAAATCTTTGCTATATACTCCCCATCTAAACTAATTTTACAAAGATACAAGGTTTTAGATTTGTGTTATTTTTGGATTGGGTGTTTTTCATGTATCAGACTTGTGAGCCAATATAATAGTGCTAATGCACAGAACTTGTGGTTTATCGGGCTCTCTGGGGATTTTGATTTAAAGTTCTGTTCTGGATTATTTTTGAACTTCTGTACTTGTAATTCATCGATATCCATTTTCTGAGTCTCTAACCTGTCTCTATGCATCAGGAGATTGCTCATTTGAAATGTGACCCATGGTTACAGGGTCAGCAGTGTGACATCATGGCAGACACACAAGCTGCTACCTGCTGAATGGCTGTTCTTAAATGACATTTATTTGGATATTTATTTCTGTTCTAAATATTGTATTGATGTTTTATGACATTTGAGTTCTCTTTGAAGGTTGCTTCTAAGTGGCGGCTCAGTGCCTGGCAGCCCAGGTACTTTCCTTTTTTTTTTAAAAAGGGTGGGACTAGCTTAATCAGAGGTATTATTGGAAACACTAATTGTGTCATTTTGCTATGAGCAGGGATGCGATGTGAAATGGAAACTGCAGCTCTATAAGGGTTTGCTTGTGCTTGACAAGTTAAACTTAACTCTATTTTGAGGTCCAACCATGAATGAGGTGCAATATGTCCAGAGTTACTGAATTTAAGGTTCAGTGTAACTAAAACATTTTCCCTTTTTATGTCTATGTAGTGCCACAGTGGGACTTGAAAGCCATTAACACTATTTAAAATCTTGTAAAATACCTGCTTTTTGTAGGTCTACAAAATCAATTTTCAGTTTGTCGACTGACCAGTGAGCATAGTCTGTATACCAGATCAGGCCATATGAAACTATTTTGGCAATGCTTGGGTTAAGTTGGCCTGATTTACAATTGGTGCACTGGAAGGATATAGTCTAGGTATTCACAAGGTTAGTTCCCATAAATTCAAGTATCTTCTCAAATGCCCTGAAGTGGTATAAATGCACATTCAGTGACTGTGGATGTGGTGTATGTAGCAATGTACTTTATTGGCTTGTAAAAATGTTGAAAGCAGACGTAGGTTTTAAATGTCATTTTGTTAAACTGGGTGTGACAATAAACCAAAGTAACATGGATAATGTTGCTGTTTTGTGCAGAGCAGGCTTCTATTTAGACTCTGCTGGGTTTCAGACTTAATTCATTGCTCTATGGTGGGATAACCACAGCTGCTGTGGGCCCTTTACAAATGCAAAAAAGCTGTCAGTGGTTGTTTCATCAGGCGCACAACTGATGAGGCCAGTCCAGGAATCCAAAGCAGTGTGTAAATAGAATAGACATTGGTTTGCAGCTATAAAATATTTGTGAAAGCGCTTTTCTGTGAAGCACGGAGTATTCTGAACCTTTCTTTGCCACTGATGCCAGCAGTAAAAGTGACACTGCCGTGTTCCAGTTCCCCATATATATATCAGTCTGGTGGTGGAGGATGTTGTAGACTGCATCACATACATCGATAATAGGTTTTTTAAAGTGTACTGTCTGGCAGTAAATTTGCACACAATATTTTGAGGGCAGGAGGTGAATAAAATGAACTGACCTTGAGAGATATCCAGAAATCCTTCAGGGATGATCAGTTTAACTCTTATTTCCTTTTCTTGTGAAATTTTGATCGTGGTATCTGTGGCAGTTGAATCAATTTTGAGTTTCATTGTGACTTGCTGATATAGCCTGCAGCTCAAACGTTGTTCACGGGGTCACTGCTGTGGCACGTTGAAGAGGCTGTGGCCACTGACAGTCGTCGGATAAGTGGATATGAAAAATGTACCACACGTTGCGTTTCTGTTGCTTCTGGAGGCAACTGGGACCCAGGCGCAGCAAAAGGAGGAATTTGCTTCCTAAGCTGCTAAACCTGAAGAGCAGAATTTAAAAACATTCAGTTTTTGTCTGATTTAAGCTGTTGCGAAGTGCCTTGGGGCGTTTTACTGTGCTAAAAGGGCTATGTAAATGCAAATTATTTTTGTATTTGCTGCTTCGGTAGTTTGAGTTGTAGAAGACCAGTCTGTGCCCATGCAATTGGCTTCCAGTGTTTAACATTGCTAAAACTGGCTCCTTTTATCCTGATTGTAGGCCTATATTTTCATGTGTCTGAAATTTTGCTGTTTGGGTAGGGAGGAGCCAGCATGGACACCATTCCCCCATAATCTGTGTTACAAATGTAAAAGCCCATAACATTGTAAGCTTTGCTGTCCAGATAACGTACTGGGAGTGGTTTGTAAAGTCAGTGTTGGATAAATAGATGCTACTTTAACATATAATCAGTCAATATTCTTTGAGCATCTGTCAATTTTCCTCCTCATTGTTTTTCCCCCCTCTGCTTTCTAATTGGTTATTTCTACATTTTTTTTAACCTTGTCAATTATATTGCACATAACCTTTTTAAGCCTTTCGATTTTTTTCTCTGCAATTGGCTTGTGTTTTTTTTTTAAGTATCTGCAAAAAAATGAAACCCTCGCTAATCACATTGCAAGAAAAACAATTCTGACTTGCTGCCACTATTGACACTTCTTCACCCACCCCGGTATAAATATCTTAAAATTAAAGCTTTGAACATAATAAACACAGAAGGTGGAATAATTGATCATCATAGAAGTTTACAGCACGGAAGGAGACCATTTCGGTCCATCGTGTCCACGCTGGCCAACAAGAGGCTATCCAGCCTAATCCCACTTTCCAGCTCTCGGTCTGTAACCCTGTAGGTTACGGCATTTAAGTGCACATCCAAGTACTTTGTAAATGTGGTTAGGGTTTCTGCTTCTCCCACCCTTTCAGGCAGTGAGTTCCAGACCCCCCACAACCCTCTGCGTGAAGAAATTTTCCCTCAAATTCCCTTTAAACCTTCTACCAATTACTTTAAATTTATGCCCCCTGGTTGTTGACCCCTCTGCTAAGGGAAATAGGTCCTTTCTATCCACTATATCTAGACTCCTCAAATTTATACACCTTAATGAGGTCTCCCCTCGCTTCCTCTGCTCCAATGAAAACAAATCCAGCCTATCTAATCTGTCCTCATAGCTAAAATTCTCCACGCCCGGCAACATCCTCGTAAATCTCCTCTGTACCCTCTCCAGTGCAATCACATCCTTCCTGTGATGCGGTGACCAGAACTGCACGCAGTGCTCCAACTGTGGTCTAGCTAGTGCTTTATACAGTTCAAGCATAACCCCACTGCTCTTGTATTCTATGCCTCAGCTAATAAAGGCAAGCATTCCGCATGCCTTCTTAACCACCTTATCTACCTGGCCTACTTTCAGGGATCTGTGGACATGCACTCCAAGGTCCCTTTGTCCCTCTACACTTCTCAGTATCCTATCATTTAATGTGTATTCCCTTGCCTTGTTAGCCCTCCCCAAATGCATTACCTCACACTTCTCCGGATTGAATTCCATTTGCCATTGTTCTGCCCACCTGACCAGTTGATTGATGTCTTCCTGCAGTCCAGAGCTTGCTTTCTTCATTATCAGCCACACAGCCATCTGCAAACTTCGTAATCATTCAAGTCTAGATCATTGATGTATATCACACAAAGCAAGGGATCCAGTACTGAGCCCTGCGGAACCCCACTGGAAATATCCTTCCAGTTGCAAAAACACCCATCAACCATTACCCTTTGCTTCCTGCCTCTGAGTCAATTTTGGATCCAACTTGCCACTTTGCCCTGGATTCCATGGGCTTTTACTTTTGTGACCAGTCTGCCATGTGAGACCTTATCAAAAGCTTGGCTAAAAATCCATATACACTACATCATATGCTTTGCCTTCATCAACCCTCCTGGTTACCGCCTCAAAAAAATTTTAATCAAGTTAGTCAGACACGACCTTCCCTTAACAAATCCGTGCTGACTGTCCTTGATTAATCCATGTCTTTCTAAGTAAAGATTTAGCCTGTTGTTCAGGATTTTTTCCAATAATTTTCCCACCACTGAGGTTAGGCTGACTGGCCTGTAATTACTCGGTCTATCCCTTTCTTAAACAAAGGTACCACATTAGCAGTCCAGTGGAAGAGAAAAATCACCTACGTACCCATCTCATCTTCTAATTTCTCCACCCATGAACCAGGCCTCATAAATATTCCCAACACTCCTGCCTAGCTGAGATCAGATGCTCTGAAGCCCAATGTAACAAATCCAGGTGCCTTTGTAGAATAGCTCCATCTGAGATTTTGGCTGCCTCCCAGCCTCGGCCCCAACAGAGCTATTAATTAAAGCATTTATCACCAAAGGAGCTGATCTGGTCGGAAATAACATAGACCCTATTCTAGCCTTAGTGAGACGTTGCAGGTTTTGATCTGGGTTAACCTCCCCTTGGAATCAATTGAGATTTAAGCCATTACAATCTAACACGAACACTCTCAACCAATTCTGACTGATAAATCGTGTCTGCCTGGCTTGAGCATTGTTATTTCTGAATGACGAGGTTTGAGTGCAGTACTGAAGGACTGCTGTATCATTCGAGGTGCCATAGTTCAGATGAGATGCTAAACTGAAGCCCCGCCTGGCTGTTCAAGCAGACTCTGATCAAATGGCACTGTTCAAACAAGAACAAGTCGTCCTGACCAACATTCCTTCCTCACCCCAACATCTCACAATTGGCCATTCATCTCACTGCTGACAAAGATGGCCCGTCGGGGTGGGAGTTCCCCCCTGGCCGCTCCAAACAACTCTCACCAGCTATTGGCAACTTTCCAACCCCCCCCCCCCCCCCGGCTCTCTAAACCTCCCTATGCCAAATCGACCCTAATAAGGGGCCCTAAGCACGTAAACCCAAACCCTTAACCGAGTCCCACAGATTCGGGCCTACCTCAGGCTTCCTACCACATCACCCGGCGGTGACTGGACCTCCTGCGGTATCTGGACGACCTCCGGCGAGTCCCACGAGTTCGGGCCATTCGGGCCTACCTCCGGCTTCCCACAACGTAACCCATCGGCGACGATGACTGGGCCTCCTGCTGTATCTGGATGACCCGCAGCAACCCCCGTCGACCTTTGGAGGCGGCGTCCTCGACCTGGACCTGACTATCTGGCCTCCTCCACCACCCCCCCCCCCCCCCCACCCCCAGCGGTGATCGGAACACCTCCAGCGACGGCAGTCTGGACCTCCCCGAACACGGCTGGACCTCCTGTGGTGATAGACTACCTCCTCCCCCTCCTCAATGACGACCGGGCCTCCCCCCCTCCTACGTTGGCAACTGGCCTCCCCTCCTCCTTCAGCGATGACTGGAGCTCTCCTTCCCCACTGGTGACCTGACCTCCTCCTCCAACACGTGGTAGTACCATGGTTGTGACCCCCCCCCCGCCCCCAACCAGGCCTCAGACCACCTACTACCAAGGGTGCTACGCAGCGCCGAGCCTGCGGCCAACATCTCACCATAGGCAACTAGGCTTATACAGCAGTGCCTGGTCTCCAGTCGTCTTGGACCCCCTTGCCACTGGATCAAGACCTTGCTCAGTTAAGCCCGTGTGGTAGCTGGTGTGCAACGACCACCCCATGTTAAAAGAACTCGCGCACAGGCATCTTCCGCTCCGTTAACAGGAAGTTCGGGACCTGGAGTGCCAGGACCCTTATGGACAATGAACTCACTTCAGGAGCGGAAGCAAGTCTTCCTTGATTCCGAGGGACTGCCTATGTTGATGATGATGGATTGTGGAATCTTGCACAAGTAACTACTCATGAAGACCTGCTTGGGGCATAAGGAGAAATGATGTTATCATGTAGCTGTCCTTATTGTGGCCACTCTCTGGGGAATCTCCTTGAATCCAAATTCCGAAGCTCTGCTTCACCGAGACTCTGTTTCATTGTGGTGTTTCAATCTGGCACTGAGCAATGGAATGTTTAGTAGATGAGGCAAAACATAATGAGAGGTAAATGTTAGAGGAACTAAAATTTAACTTGGTACTGTGTAAGCTCAGAGAAATTGGGTCATTTAATTGATCTCCTTCAGTACTGGCAGATATACAAAGAATGGACTCTGCATTCTCTTTCCTTTTTAAATTTAAATATGGTGTCAAAGCACAGCAATGGAGAGGATATATGGCCATCTGTAGCCTAACTCTGGTGCAATTTTGAGAGGAGCATAGAAATTAATGATGGTGCCAAAGCATGGCAATGATGAAGCGACGCTGTACACTGCCTTAACATGTATTGCCTAATGAATCGAGTAGAACAGAATGCAGTAAAATAATTTGTTGAGTCTGTATTTCCGCCCCCACAAACCCCCCCCCCACCCCCACCCGCATGGCTCAATGAGTTTATCCAGTGAGTAGCAGACCAGGAGATCATAAGTTTAATCTTGAGGCTTAAAGAGGGCTACTTTTAAGCCCTTGGTGGGTAAGCCCTCTGTGGTGTTTGCAGGCACTCTAGTAATGACTCCATGAGGTAAGGTATTGCACTTGAACTGTTGTGACCTTAGTCCATTTATTGCAGCTCCTGACTGAGGGTACAGTATGGTGAGCTCCCTTTTATACCTGGTTACCTGCGGTGTACAGGTGACCTCTAGGTCTCCACCTGTTGCACCCTCTGGTGCTACAGGCATATTGTATACAGTGTAGAGATACATTCATTGGTCTTATGTAACTACATTGAGTATACAGGGTATATACATACACATCACCCCCCCCAAGTCTTGTGCCACTGGCCTTTGCACTGGGTGCTCTGGCCCTCGACTTGAGTGCCCAAAGCCCTTGCACTTTGTCTGTGCTTGGGAATAGCTCTCTCCCTGTGGACCCCCCCCCCCCCCCCAATGACCTTACTGCCACAACATTGGGAAATGGTCAGCAGTGGACAGTTGGAGGCTGAAGTGGGGGTTTGAGTGGGTTCTGGGTGTGATTCATGGCTACATACCCCTATTTCCTCTTTCTCCCCCCCCCCCCCCCCCCCATACATAGACCATGTGTGTGGCTCGACAGTTGCATTTACATACATGTACAGAGAATAGGATTGGTTACATGACTGGTTGGGTTTAGCAGTAGTGGAACAAGTACATTTTACAGGTAAGGTACATACATGGTATTACAGTCTTGCTCCTGGGGTGTAGGTGCAGGTGGGTGAGGACACTAGTTCCAGAGTAACCGGACTGTGTCCAGGTTGTCTGATGGCG
Organism: Pristiophorus japonicus; assembly: GCF_044704955.1. Classification (NCBI taxonomy): domain Eukaryota; kingdom Metazoa; phylum Chordata; class Chondrichthyes; family Pristiophoridae; genus Pristiophorus; species Pristiophorus japonicus. Next base: position 62,014,007 of record NC_091981.1, read on the forward strand.
ACGCTGTGCCCCCTGCCAGCTGGGTGGGCTCTGATCGCTCACCTGGCTGGGTCTCCGAGCCTTTGCTGTTGCCTAGTGGTGGGCAGAGCCACAGGAATGTGTGGCCTTCCTGTCCTCCTTTGAGGACTGCAAGCTCTCCCTGCTGCCCTTCAACGGTAATGGGAGCCTGGTCATCCCAGGTCCCATCGGGAGGGCTGGAGGGTGCTGGCCTCTTGCTCCCGGTACTGGCCCTGGTGGCCAGAGGGGTAGGGCTGATCTGGGGCAGGGTGCCAGTAGTGGTGCCTGTGCCATCCACTGATCGCTGGCCCTGCAGTGGGTAAGCTCCCACTGTGTGTGGCCACACACCCTGGGGCATCACCTTGGTCCTGGAGGCGCAGGCTACATGATTGGGTAAGCCCGCTGGACCTGGGTGCTTCAAATGGGAGATTGCCCTTGGTTTTGTCGGCGTGCATCTTGAACCCGGCATCATATATTATTCCATCGTTTACATTCATGATACGTTGGCTCCGATCGCTCTCAGGTACGAGTTCACATTTGTCAATTACATCTTTACTTTCAATTACATATTTTCCCTGTATATTACCAGCATCGCTGTACAATGTTACATTTAGACACTTGTGTTCATCAATTACACCTTTTCCACGTATCCTACCGGCATTGCTGTTCGACGGTGCAGTTAAATACTTGCATTTGTTAATTACATGTCTCACATTAGTATCACCGGCATCGCTGTACAAAAAGTGGAACTGTCCCGTTTAATTGTTCTGGGTTGCCGGTCTCCTTTAAGAGGGTCTTGCAATCTTTACCCCAATCCGGTTTACTTTAGCATCACGTTGCTCCCTCAACGCTGCCCCTCGTGGTCTGGTTGCGGCCATCTTGATTTCAGGCACTTCGCCTCGCGGTGCGGGCGCCATCTTTTCTCTCTCCACGAGGTAGGCTGCGGTTATCCTTCTCTCCCCAGGTTCTGCCACTGAAGCCGGGGAAATATCTTCTGCATCGATCTTCTCCCTTTGGAGTCTTGCCACGGCCCGGAAGGTGTGTTCTGTCCGTTCGGATTGGATCATCTCGCCGTTGGGTAGCGCGGTCGAGCTGCACGGTAGGATCTTCAGGTGCTGCGATGGATCCAAATTTGGGGCCGCCTAGGATGTCGATTGCCGGGGCCTGGAGGCTTTCCCAGCTCCAACAGATTTGGATTTGCTTCATCCAACTTCTTCCGTGCAGCGTTGGACCATCACCAGCAACGATCCACAAAGATAGCTTGTGCATTGCGCCGCCATGGGATGGGACACCTGGACATCCACGCTGCCAATGACTGAGATGGTGTCGTTTGTGTAAGTGAGCAGCTTCACCTGGATTGGTAGCATTTTAGGTTATTCGATAGGGTTGTCCCAGAGTTTCTCGAAGGCCGCCTGGTTCATCAGCGATTGGCTCACTCCTGTGTCGACCTCGATCGAGACTGGAACACCATTGATTTCAACTTCTACCTTCAACAGGGAGCTCTCGGTGGAGCAGGTAAACACTCCGTACACCTCTTCCTGGGGCTGAGCTGCCTCCTGGACGACTCTCTCTTCATCTTCATCAGCGCTGGAGCCCGGGTGATCGGCCAACTCTTCAGCGACTCGGTGAGTAAAATTGCTTTTACACGTTTGCTGTAGATGGCCTTTAGTGATACAGCCCTTGCAAGTATAGTCTCTGTATCGGCATTGGTGGGCTCTGTGATTTCCTCCACAGCACCAGCATGGGGCTGGCTGGTTGGCCCCCTGTGGCGGACTCGGGGTTGCAGGGCTCGGGGGTCACAGTCTTGCCTCTGAAAGGCGCCATTCGATTCACTGTACTTACTGTATTGGAGTCCTGGAGTTGAGTCGTCATCTTTCTGGAATCTTTCTTGGCTCACGTTAACTGCTTTCTGCAGGGTGACGATGGTGTCCGCAGAGAGCAGCCTGTGGAGGAGGCTTTCGTGGTCGATTCCAATAACAAAGATGTTTCTCAGTGCTTCGGTGAGGTGGTCGCCAAAATCACACGGTGCAGCCAGTCATCTCAGGTCTGCAGCATATTTTGCGATTTCTTGGCCTTCGGGCCGCCGGTGTGTGTAGGATGCTCTCTTGGCTTAAGCTGTTCCTACATCAGGGTTACGAGCTCTGCGAACATTTTCTTGTCATCTTCTCTGGGGCTAGCAAGTCCCTGACAAGGCCATGAACGGTGGGCCCACAACTGCTGAGCAGGATGGCTCGGCGCTTATCGGCCAGCGAGGTCAGTATGTTTCCAGTTAGGCCGTTCGCGACCACAAAGGCATCCCAATCTTCCCCATCAGCAAATTGTTGAAAGTTGCCAAGGTTAGCCATTTTTCGCGTGGAAGACATATTCTCTTTGCCAATTGTGGTGTTTGCAGGCGCTCTAGTAATGACTCCACGAGGCAAGGTATTGCACTTGACCTGTTGTGACCTTAGTCCATTTATTGCAGCTCCTGAATGAGGTTACAGTAAGGTGGGCTCGCTTTTATACCTGGTTACCTGCGGTGTACAGGTGACCTCTAGGTCTCCACCTGTTGCACCCTCTGTGGTACTGGCATATTGTATACAGTGTAGAGAGATGGATTCATTGGTCTTATGTACCTGTACATTGAGTGTACAGGGTATATACATACACAACACCCTCAATCAGCAGACCAAGATCTGTGCGCATCAGCAACTTGAGCTATGTGCAAATTAATGGGAACTTGGATTTAAACTTTTATTTGTGGCCCTCCAGACTCGATGGAGCCCTGTCCTTTTTTTAAAAACTAACAACTTGGCACTCTCTGCTGCTTGATCCAGTGTTTAGTCCATTTGAGCAAACTCTCCTTTGGTCCTGTGGTCCATGTCCAGTACACTTTTCTGATATATTACTGCCTTCAGAACCAACCTTGTGCAATAATATTTAAAAAATCTGAACCTGAAAGAGTCAGGAAAAGAAAGAACTCCTTTATAATCTGCCATAGGATTGTCGTATGAGGAGAAATTGAGCAGACTAGGTCTATATTCTCTAGAGTTTAGAAGAATGAGAGGTGATCTCATTGAAACATACAAAATTCTTATGGGGCTAGACATGGTCGATACAGGGAGGATGTTCCCTCTGGCTGAGGAGCCTAGAACTAGGGGCCACAGTCTCAGAATAAGGGGTCAGCCATTTAGGACTGAGATGAGGAGAAACTTCTTCACTCAGGGTGGTGAATCTTTGGAATTCTCTATCCCAGAGGGCTTTGGAGGCTCATAATCTTTTGAGTATATTCAAGACAGATCGATAGATTTTTGAATATTAAGGGAATCAAGGGATATGGGGACAGTGCAGGAAAGTGTTGAGGTAGAAAATCGGCCATGATATTGAATGGCGGAGCAGGCTTGAGGGGCCGAATGGCCTACTCCTGCTCCTAATTCTTATGTTATGTTCTTTCACGTTCTTGGGCATCCTCAATGCTCATTAAAGATTGTGTTTCAAAAACAGTCACTATTGTTATGTAACCAAACAAGGCAGCCAGTTTGTGTACAGTAATGTCCCACAACCAGCACATGCATGAATGATCTGTTTTTGGTGGTGCTAGTTGAGGGAGGAATGTTATTCAGGATACTGGGAGAACTTGTCAAGTAGCACCCAGTGATCTTTTCCATTCATTTGAAAATTGCAGACAGGGCCTGCCCTCTGTTTTAATGTCTCACTTGAAGGATAGCACTTCCAACAATGCAGGACTGCAATTAAAGTGTTGACCAAATTCTGTGCTCAGGTCTAGTAGTGGGGCTTGAAACCACAACTTTCCAACTCTGAGGCAAAAGTGTTACTATTGGGCCAAGCAAAATCGCCCAAGTTCCTAATCATCTGCTCTCTCAAATGTGTATTTTTAAAATGTGGGTGCCCATAATCTTCAGATGTCACAGCGGATACAAAACTGGTTGAGTGAAGTGTCTCCCAAGTATGGAAATGGGATTAACAACAGCAAGACTTGCTACAGGTTAGATCTGGGCAGCAGAGTTTTAGATGAGCTGGAATTTTATGGAGGTTTAATGCTATTTATTGTCAAAGGGTTGCTTTTTGGGCTGTTGATTAGGTTAAGATAAAATTAAAACCTAATTCTGGTATAACATAGCCAAATATTAAAACTGTAATATGCTGCAGTTTCACTATGGGTTCCTTGTCTATAACTTACATTTCTCATCCTTTCTTTTTCTTCCACCCTACCCTTCTCCCCATCTTTCTTCCCCCATGTAACTAAACTGCTTTCATGTAGGATACTTGAAAATAGGCATTTGAGAGGTGATCTTATAGAGGTTAATAAGAATGTTAACTATATGAAAAAGGAAAATCCAGAAATTACTTCAAACTAAATTCAGAATAGAATAGGAGGGCACAGGTTCAAAGTAGAAGTAGGTCTTCACATATAGTGACCAGTGCATGCAATGGTCCTCGAGATGGAGTAGTGGAGGTTAAAAACCCAAGAATCATTTTAAGAACCAATTGGATGCAGCAATGGGGAGACTTTAGGTCTCTGGGTGTATGAACTAATATGGGATGAATGGTCTTCTTCATCTGAAAATATCTTGTCATCTTCACACCAGGGTTCCTAGGCTGCACTTCCTGTGCAATGTTTCACTGCTGCTGTTGGGAAAGGAGCTGATACTTGGAGTGGTTGAACATTTAATGCTGCATGAAGAGATCCTCCCCCCCCGCCCCCCAATTTCTCTGTTACTCCAGTCTAAATTTGTTTATTTACTTGGAAGTGGATTGGCATGTCACATGTTAAATTCTATCTGCAGTGAACTGTGCAAAACCTTATGTGAACCTAAAGGGCTTCTATCCACAATACTTTTTCTGTCTGGTAACAAAAGTAATTGGGGGAATTTTGTTTTTGTTGTAAACTGTAGTAAGTTACCTGGTGCGAAATTAGTGCAGCATCTTTCAATTCAAAATGTAATTTTTTAGTGGGTGAAAAAAAATATTTACGTGATTGGTGCCTAAAATGGAGGGGAATATCCTGTGTTTTTTTTGCTTCGCTTTGAATTGGTGGTTTACACGTGAGAGGACTGCCTTTTTATTACACGTGCCCAACTATGCGGCTTTAAATTTCAAAGATGTGCCCACCTTCCATCTGAAGGGTAAATGATGAAATGTCAGTTGCTGGCTTGTTTTTGGTGCCCACCACAAACTGCATTCCATTGCCACCGACTCCATCCCCCTCCCTAGCATCTGTCTGAGGCTGAACCAGACTGTTCATAACCTAGGTATCATATTTGACCCTCAAATGCGTTTCCGGTCACCTATCCGTGGTACAACTAAAACCGCCTATTTCCACCTCCGTAACATTGTCCGCCTCCACCCCTGCCTCAGCTCATCTGCTGCTGAAACCCTCTAGACTTGACTACTCCACGCAATGGCTGGCCTCCTACATTCTACCCTACTTAAACTTGAGGTCATCCAAAACTTGGCAGCCCGTGTCCTAACTCGTACCAAGTCCCACTCACCCATCACCCATGTGCTCGCTGACCTACATTGGCTCCCGGTTAAGCAACACCTCGATTTCAAAATTCTCATCCTTGTTTACAAATCCCTCCATGGCCTCACCCCTCCCTATCTCCTTCAGCCTCACCACCTCCCCCCCCCCCCTCCGAGATTTCTGCCCTCTTGAGCATACTTGATTATAACTGCTCAACCATTGGTGGCCATGCCTTCAGCTGCCTGCGCCCTAATCTCTGGACCACCTCTCTACATCTCCTACTTTTAAAATGCTCCTTAAAACCTACCTCTTTGACCAAGCTTTTGGTCATCTGCCGTAATTTCTTATATGGCTCGGTGTCACATTTATTTGTTTTGTCTTATACCACTCCTGTGAAGTGCTGTGGGCCGTTTTACTACGTTAAAGGTGCTTATATAAATATAAGTTGTTCTATAATAACAGAGGTCACTTAATTTGGGATTGTTGCAATTACGTCTGAGTTACAATAGCAGTGGCACAACACATGGTTTGTTCTGTATAAACATAAGTTGTTGTCCAAAAATGCAGACCTAGGGCCATGGCAGACCCCGTAGTCCTCGTAATGTAGTCCTTTGTCTTAAACTTTTTATTCACTGGATGTCTATTTATGTTTTGTAGACCTGGCGGTTTGGAAAGGGCTTTTCTTGACCTCATTGGTGGATAAATCCTAAATCAGCCCTCAAGATCTCTTAGTACCAGCAGCTTGATGTATATGCAAATTAATGGAAACATAGATGTAAACTTTATATGTTCCACCCCAGATCTGTGGGCTTCACAAGGTTCAGACACTCCTATTAATACCCACTGAAGTTTGTAAAAATTAAGTTGATTGCTGATTTTGGACAAGCTTTCTAAAGCTTATGGTTTTTTATGTGTAGTGATGGACTCTGACCATTATTTGAACCACACACTTTTTTTTAATATAACGTTTAGTTTGTAACTAAATAAAATGGGAGACGTGGTTGGAATAGATGACTAAAATACTCCTGTTGTGACTTTATGCATTTAACTTCTCCAGCTGTGGCTCAGTGGTAGCACTCTCACCTCTGAGTCAGAAGGTCATTAGTGCAAGTCCCACTCCAGAGACTTGAGCACAAAATCTAGGTTGACATCCAGGGCAGTACTGAGGGAGTGCTGAAGTGTTGGAGCTGCCGTCTTTCACGAGATGTTAAACCGAGGCTCCTTCTGCACTCAAATGGATGTAAAAGATTCCATGGTATTTCAAAGAAAAGCTTGCTGTGCTTAAAATTGGCAGCCGTGTTTGCTACATCACAACAGCGACAACAATTCAAACATACTTACTTGGCTCTAGAGTGCTTTGGTCATGGAAGGCACTATATAAATGCAAATTTTCTTTTGAATTTAAAATAATTTTTTATTTTATTTGAAGCACTTGACTACAGGCAGTATTTAGACAATTGGGTTTATACAAAGGATCACTTTGAAACAACTTGTTTGTTCTATTCTGCTGCAAGATTAGCCATTATGCTGACTCCCAAATGATGCGAGTTAGTGTAGATGAAGCTCTGATCTGTTAACTCTTTTATCAGATTATAATTGTCCAGAACACCCAGAGGAGAGGCACACACAGATTCCAAAAGAACTCTAGCCCTTTTGAAGACTTGATGTCTGCAAGATAACATTTTTGAAACTGCAGTTTTATGAGCCTTAGCAGTTGTCCAGGATCTCCCATATTAGTTCCTTGCTTCTGTAATTCATTATGTAAATAGAGTTGAAGTTCAGAGGAAACACTTCAAGGACACCTTCAAAGCCTCCTTGAAAAAATGTAACATCCCCACCTGGCCCAAGACTGCCCAAAGTGGAGGAAAAGCATCCGTGAAGACGCTGAACACCTCGAGTCTCTTCGCCAAGAGCAAGCGGAAGGAGCACGTGGCAACCCAGGTACCCCACCCATCCGTTCCTTCAACCACCGTTTGCCCCCACCTGTGACAGTGACTATAGGTCCCGCATTGGACTCTTCACCCACCTGAGAACTCATTTCTACTGTGGAAGCAAGTCATCCTCGACTCCGAGGGACTCCCTATGATGATGAGAGTTGAACATATTGCGTTCAAGACTTTAGTTTGATGTTGAAAGGTAGCATATTTGCAGTTCCTCTCAGAACACACGTTATAGCAACAACTTTTTCGGGTGCTAGTGGGGGAGGGGGCTAGTCTATCGATACTGTAGTGCCGTACTCGAGAGTGTGCAGGCTACTGCTGCTCTTGTTCTCCGAGGTAATGTGAGATCATGTAACCACATGGGAGTCTGGCACTGCCCTGTATAATTAACAACACAGGCCTGCTTTTTGTGCTTGGTACTGTAAGTGGGAAGGCTAATGTTACACAGATCAGCCAGCTTTCCTAAAACAGTTAACCCCTCGAGTACTAAACCTTTTCCTATTTGCGGCTCACAAATTTTGTTTCCTTTTCAACCCTTTTGTCTTTCTCTGCTCCCCAACCCAAGACTAATGTCAGCAGGAGTGAATCATCTCGGTAAAACCTATTGATTAGAGACATTGTTTTGTTACAAGTACACAAAACCAAGTTTATGCAGTATTTCAGACCCACAAGCAAAAAGTACAATCTTGATAAAATACAAAAGGTTGCTATAAATATCAGTGTTTATATAAAAAAAAATGTGATGGGAGAAGGGCAGGATAGTACTAGCAAAGAGATGCATTTTCATTGTAAACTTGTATGCAACATTGGAGTCCAGGACTGAGTCAGAGCAGGCATGAACTCTCTGTTGTATGTTTTGGGAACTAGACCAAGGCAGTAATAGGTTGGGATCTGCATAACAAATCTCAGATTGGAGGTGCAGTTGCACCCTCAAAATTACCATTGGGGAGAATAGTTGCTCCCCTTAAATTTGTGTTTTTGCTGTGTGTTTCACAGTAATCTTAAACCACAATTATATATCATATTAGGAGTACTTTTTTTAGAAATGTAATTGTATCCAGTTAAAATGCTTTTGTGTTTCCCCCCCCCCCCCCCGTGACGTAAGCATCATTTTAATTTGACATATAATTGCATACCTGCCTGTTGTAACTATGGCAAATATTGAAATGGGTGTAAAATCTGATGCTAGGCAAAGAGAAAACTTTGTTTCAGCCTATTGTGGATTATTTTCTCAGTGTTCGTATATTTTTGAAAGCTACGCTGTGTTCAATGCTTTATTGTCTCAATGCTTTATTGGGGCACAGCCTCAAAATACAGGGGAGCCAATTTAAAACCGAGTTGAGAAGGAATTTCTTCTCCCAGAGGGTTGTGAATCTGTGGATTTCTCTGCCCAAGGAAGCAGTTGAGGCTAGCTCATTGAATGTATTCAAATCACAGATAGATAGATTTTTAACCAATAAGGGAATTAAGGGTTATGGGGAGCGGGCGGGTAAGTGGAGCTGAGTCCACGGCCAGATCAGCCATGATCTTGTTGAATGGCGGAGCAGGCTCGAGGGGCTAGATGGCCTACTCCTGTTCCTAATTCTTATGTTCTTATGTTTGTCCTGTGAAGTGTAATTTTATATGTGCTTCTTGTTTCCTTCCACCCCTCTTGAAAGTAGAGCTACATGCTGGAATACAGTTCAATATATGGAGGTGTGTGAGGACTGGAAGACTGAATGGCTGCTGCTGTTGTGTGATGCTTGGACACTGAATGTTGGTGGGCTGAGTCAGAAATGTACTTCCTGTTTTGAGGTGGTTGGGAGCAGATGTCTTGCAGATGCTGATTTCTAAGTTGCAAGCACTGATTGATTAAGGATTATATATTCTATTAAATAGAGCTCGCCATGTTCAATTTTGCTGTGAATTTCTCTGAGATAGCGTTTAATGCTACTTATTGCCATGTTGCTGTCTTTTGTACAAGTCATGAGGTTAAGAAATGGCTAAAACACAGGCTACTAGACATACACGCATATGTTACCTGTAGAAACCTGCAATTTCCACCCAGCATCACCACCTATAACTTAAATCTCTCGGTCTCTGTCTCTCCCTCCCTACTAGCAATCCCTGGGACTGTTGAGGCAGTCATATTTGTGATGCAAACGGGGGCTGTGGTAATTGAACCTTTTTGACAACACAGTATTTCAAATGTTGGACCAGGAAAAAAAACATGAAAGCTGTTAGATTGTCATAGAAACTGAACTGGATTACTAATGTCTTTTAGGGAAAGGAAGCTGCTACCCCTAGCTTGGTCTTGTCTATGCAAGACTGCGGTTAACTCAGTGGAACATAGGAATATAGTGATGTGACCAAGCAAGCCATTGACTTGCAAAAACTATGGCTGGTAGCTGGGGACGAGTAATAAATGTGACCTTGCCAGCACCTCCCACATCCTGAGAACAAATAAAATAAATGCTTTCTACTGCTTCAGAAAATTACAATTGACTGCTGACAACTGCCTTGACCTGGTGGCTCTAAAAGTCGTATATTTTTATACAGATTCTCTTTATGGATTTGGCTGGCATTTTGCTCTGCTGACAGAAAATCTTTCACTAGATGAAGTGCATATTTTCATAGTGGAAAAGTATAATGTACTGCTGTCTTGGTTGAAAAGTATTCTGTTAAGGGATTGGGGTAGTCTGGAGATGTAGAAGGCTACTGTAACAAGTGGGCTGCTTTAGTGCTTGTACTGTAATTGTTTGCAAGTGCTTTTTTCCTACTCTATATGCTTTAAAAGTTGCAGTGCATAAACTTTTCACATTTACTGCAACATTTAATAACCTTAGATGTCTAATTGTGTATGTAGAGTGAAGCAGCCGTATGTACAAAAAAGGAACAGGTGGGATTGAATCAATGACGTGGTTCATTTTATTGTTTACAGATCTACCTCCTGAGATTCATGTTTGATTATGCTATCATCATTAATGAAGATTTTGATGAATGAGCTGAAAAATCCCAAAAGACATGTAATTTTCTCTGGAGCTTTGATCTTTGTGACTTGTGTGTCTGTAGTTTCTCACGAAATCTGGGATTTGGGCCTAAGTGTTGTGTGTGTGCCCATTTTGTAATTGTTAGTTTGCCTACTTTTCACTCCAACTGATATAGTATCAAATGTCTTTTGCTTACATATTCTAAGGTGTATTTCTCAATCTGACTGGTAAAGGACTTGCTTTGCACAGGTGTGTGTGTGTGTGAGACATGAGAGAAAATAGAGGAAGTGACTTGCACAGGGCAGTGGTTGTTAGTGCATTACTACACTGAATACTTTTGAAAAATTCACTTATTTTGAACAAAGTCTTTCTCTGGCTGATTTGCCTAGTCAATAGCAAATGGATTTAAAGCATTTTTTAAAAATTCCTTACTTGATTTATACTAGAATTTAGGGCCCTTAAGGAGGACTAGATTGCCATGCGATCCTAACTGTTCTGGAGGGAGATGACTCGTATGTCTGTTCTTGTTCCCATGCTCTGCTGGTCAGAGGCAGCCTGGGAACGGTGTCTGTGCGAATGATTTTTTTTGCTGCAATGATCTCGTGAATGGAGAGTGGAATTCATCCCAGATACAGAGCTTCTGGCACCCTTTCCCCTTCAACTTGTGACTAAAGTGGAACATCCTGATACTGCAGGGGAACTTTTTGTGTGTAGAATCTCTTGTTCCCAGGCTGTTTCTAACCGACCACAAGCTTGGGGAAGTTTGCAACACTGGTAATTGTGTACACATATCTATCTTTATAACATTTCGATTACTGGCTGTTCAAATCAGCAGTTTTCACTTTTAGCCCGTGTCTGATGTTTTGTTTATGCTGTTACCTGGTGCAATTATCAGGACAGACTGGAACTGCTCCACTAAGCACTCGTATTACCACATTGGCACGCATACTGAGCGCGTGCGCATTGATCCTCTTTCTGAAAATGTGTTTTTCCTGTCTCGTCAACACCCCTTTGCAAATGACTAAAACACTGGTAGGTAGTCTAGTGGTTATGTTACTGGACTAATAATCCAGATAATGAGAGTTCAAATCCCACCATAGCAATTTGAGAATTAGAATTCTGTGCAATATAAATCTGAGAAAATGCTGGTATCTGTGAAGCTGTTGGATTGTCGTAAAAACCCAGTTGGTTGATTATTGTCCTTTAGGGCATGAAACATGCTGTCTTTACCCAGTCTGGCCTATATGTGATTCCCACACATTGTGGTTAACTCTTAACTGCCCTCTGAAGTTGCCTAGCAAGCCACTCAATTGTATCAGTGCGTTTAGGGCAACTAGGGATGAGCAATAAATGCCGGCCTTGCCAGTGACGCCCACGTCCTGAGACTGGGGTGGGGAGTGGAACAATTTGAGGGTTACAACAGCGGGGGGTAAAGGCTGGATAATGAGGGAGAATGAGTAAAATGAGAGGAGGCAAAGGAATGTGGTAGTTGTGGGTTTGGAGATTCCTGCTGCCAGCTTACTTTGGTAGTGCACTCGCGTACAAGAATCTGCACCAGCTTGAGACCCAACCCCCGCTCCATTTTACACCAGTGTGATGGCCTTCTAATAATTCAGCTAGACTGATGGTAGCAAATGGTCAGATTTCAGGAGAAGTCTACTGAGATCTCCAATCCTCACTGTAAGCATGTTTATTAATGTGTGTTTAATGACTACTTTCTTTCCTTCTCTTCCCTCTTTCGCTCCTCCTCTTTCCCCCCCCTCCCCCAAATAAAATTGCATGTCTAACAAAATTTGGTTAGATACCAACGTGTTAGTAGGATTTTAATTTCAGAATGCCAAAGGCAGAATTTGGGCCAGCTTGTGTTTTTGATAATACATGACATCCATCTTCTGTTTCAAAGAGCTTGTCTCTTTTGACTCCAGTGGCAAATGCTTGTTTAATACATTTCTTAAATGTAAGTATTCGAATGTTTCTGTGATATACATCTCACTGCCAAGTATTTTCTGATGTGTCTGTGGAATGCTTCATTTTGATAGTGCAGGATTTGCCTGGTGTTTGCTTGTGTGTGGTTTTACACTGATCCAAGCATATGGCTGTACAGGCTAAACCATCGCTGAAGGATTACTTCAACCTGTGTGTGATTAAAATATATTATTATAATAACATCTTGTTGTAAACGGAACTCTCAGCTGTAAATGGTACACAATCAAAGAGCCAACATGAAAAAGATTCTCTGGTCTGAGGTATGAAGTGTGTATATATATATATCTTATCCTACAAGTCAGGTCTTTAATGTTGCATTGAATCTGAATGATTAAATGCATATTTAAAATTAGCACTGTTGCAAGACTGCTGGCCAATATTGCAAACCAACCACCAGTTGCCTATTAAAGGCATACTCACTTCAAATAATATAGCACTGCTTTGTACTGTACCAGAATAGCCATTTGTAATGCTCGCAAACTGCAGCATGTGTATTCCCATGTATTTTGGCCTGTCCCAGTCTTCCCTCCGTGTCAACGGCATCAGACAGTCACGATATCCCATCTGTTACTCCAGTTGATTTGGAAATGGGATTGTGCAAATCAGAGACAGGAACTCGATTCCTCAGTTCAGCATTTTTATTTGGGTGGGAAATGGAGAAGTTATATTTAATGATCAGCTCCAACCACAGAGAAATGCATCATTGGTAGTTTCTATGGGGTACTCTTTACCATAAACAAGGCACTAGGAGGAAGCAAATTGAGGTGCTGAAGCTTAAGCTGCCTGTATGTACAGACAACGAAGTTTAGTTCAACAAGTGGATGTTATCAACTCCTAGAATAAGTGGTTTTAACTGAGGATGTCACTGAAGTAGTTGGTAATTCCTCCCCCCCCCCCCCCCCCTCCACCTCAGCTGTATCAAATTCTCCTGGTCTATTGACAAACCTTTGAAATCTTTCACATTGGTACATGAATTTGCATCATAAACAGGAGGTTGGGATGGCAGCAAGGCAACGGGTTCAAGAAGAAGCTATTCGGTGATATTCATGGGGTTCCTTGTGTGCGGCAGTTGTTTGACTAATTTGTGACTTTGTTTCTGGTTGTTGAACCTGCCCCATGTCTGTAAAATAATAACCACATTCCTTCTCCCTCAAACAAATGTCTATTGCAATTTTAGAACAATTTTAACATTTGAAAATTAATGTCATGAGAGAATGTCCTTTTTATAGATTTTTGAGCTAAAGCTGGGTCAGCTGATTTTTGGAGCATGAATCCACTCTTCTGTTTTCACACAACATTTGACAATAATTAAAGTCTCTAGTATATTCTCCCTTTTTAATAAAGAAGTGATGAATTTTGATATGTCTATCATCTATTCTTCCTCAGTTTGTAGAGTGATAGCCTAGTCGAAAGTCTTGTGCAGTATTCAAATTCACTCCATTCTCTGAGGCTGGTGTGCCAGAGCCAGGCTTACCCTGGCCATGATCGAGCAGCAAACTGTCAAAATGTTTAGTCCTCTGGTCATCATCATAAAATGGGATCAGCAAAACCTGCAACTTACACTCTTTATTCAGTCCCTTCTTATTACCTAGATTCCGGACAGAACTTGCTACTTTTTGTATTAGGCTAGTGGGTTGCTCTTTCTTCCCCTAAATCCCATCGGCAGATGATTTTGATATGAACTGAGGCAGAAAAGGATCTGTGGGAGCATGATGCTGTTCATTTCCCACCAGGCCTGGCCTCTTGGTTTGGTAATTGGCATAAGGCAGATGTCATTCTTGATTGAGGAAAAGCAGAGTTCAGGTCCCAGGCAATCTTTGAGTTTGCACCATTAACTGTCCTTGGTGGGTTTTCAAACTAATTGGCTGGTGCTTCAGTGCAGGGCTTCGTTCAAAAGTAAAATTTAATGAATTCAAGGAATTTTTTGAAGAAAGGAGGGGGATGGGACACATTGAAAAACATTCTACTCTCATTTAACTGTGTCTTGTAAACTTAAGTTAAGCTTTGAGACACTTCTATCTATAATTGAGACTGAACAGAACATTATAGTATATAAATTGCTAGTTTGGAAGTGGCAAAGAATTGTTAGGAACACATAATTGCTATTGAATTTTAGGCTGGTTTAAAAGTTGAAGGTGAAAATAACAATGTGCTGCTCCATTATACCAGTCACCACCATGGGTCTCTTTGTGTGTACCAGTGATGGCATTGAACATTTTTTCCTTCCCTTGTACTGTAACTGATAGCGTCCAACTGAAACTTCTGAAATTGGATGACAGCCACGTATCCAGTGAGTTGTTGGACGTTCCGAAAGGAGTTCTGGTGTCGCACGCTGGCATTTTGATAACCCCTGGAAGTGCAGCAGATATCTGCTAGATTACATAGTGCAATATACACTACAGAAATATATCTGTATTCCTTGCGCTCAACTCTTGCAGGTTGTAATTTTTTGTAGAAAAATCTAAAATCTGAATGTTATTTCATCGATACACACACACACATTAACCACATTGCAGATATACTCCACATTCCAGTCTTTATTGCAGAGCACAATTAGCAGCAGTAGTGGTGTAGAAATTACGTGTGCTGAAGGCATGAGATTTCGGGCTGGAATATCTGCGATCCTGCTCCACCACTGTAACTGGTGGAGTTGAAATTGCAATATCCCGGCTACCTCTGACTTTGCCAGATTTTAAAAATAAATCAAACACCAAAATATTACACTGGAAAGCTGCTTCAGAGCTAAGGCTACACCACTAGAGATTGCCAGCCTTTAACATTGCTGAATTGTTTCAAGACATACCCCGGCCTGGCACATGCTTGTGGGCCCCACTTCCCTCTGCACTGTACTAGACATCAGTATCTTGTGTCCAGTATGTTTGGGTCAGAGGAGGTGGGAAACAATGGGCCATCCAATGGGTGGCACAATCCTGTTTGCTCTGCTTCCTTCTTTAACACCAGGCTTTCATGGGGCTCTCAATTCTACCCCCCCCCTCAATCCCCAGCATGAATTCCTTCTCCATGCCTTTGTTACGTCTAGACTTTACTATTCCAACATATCCCTGGCTGGCCTCCCATTTTCTACCCTCTGTAACTCATCCAAAACTCTGCTGCCCATGTCCTAACATGCACCAAGTCCTGTTCGCCCATCACCCCTGTGCTCGCTGACCTACATTGGCTCCCGATTAAGCAACGCCTTGGTTTAAAATTCTCATCTTTGTTTTCTCATCCTGCAGTCCCAGCATCCAAATGATCTGATGAGTTGATGATGACAAATCGACATTGTCAGTGAAAAAACTCCTTTTTTCATATAAAACCCTGACAAGCTGACACCAATGGAAAATCTACCAGTTTTAAAAGCTGAGGGTTGATGTGTATCCTCCACCATTTAAAAAATGTGGGTTCATTTGGATCCTGGCTTACATACCTGAACCAATGTGATTGTCCATTGAAAAAGGTAATTTTTTTTTAAACCAGTACCTAATATGTTATTTAAGTCAAGCCACTGAAATTCCTGCCCACTACTTTCTATATCACCAACCTTTTATCTTATTTTGCCCTCTTTTGAAGGCAATTGCTCTCGCTGGGGTACAGAGCTACAGCTGCCAACAGTCCTCTTGTTTTCACCCAAGTGGTCATTCTCAACTTGAGTCTGGACCTGGTGTTGGCAATGACTGTTGCGGGTATTGCAGCCAAGACTGCTTTTCTCAACTGACTTCCTACTCGAATGAGCTTTCCAACAAAAGTCATTGGACGGCCATTCAGAAGGTGGTTTGTGTATTAAGACAGAATATTGCCATTTCAAGGGTTTGCCAGAAATAAGTCATTCTGGATGGCCACAAAAGAGGATGGAGGATGTCATGGAGATAGAGAAGGGTGAGGTCATGAAGGGATTTAAACACATGCATTCCCCGTTCTCGAGGAGCAAGTTTTGCTCCAGAACAGTCTAGTACAATTATTGACTGCGAAACAGTGTGCGAGGGTGGGGTGAAAGGAGAAGAGCCCAAACCATAGCACCATGCTTTTATTTTTATTTTCTTTCCAATTATTGTCTGCCAATTTCTCCATCCTGCTGTCCTGGAGAGTTATTCACAGCTGGGTATAGATGTGTGAGCATAGGCTCGTGTGTTAAAAGACTTTTTGATCAGGTGAGGTGCTGGAAGCTAGCTCAATCCTGACTTAACCTACAGTTCACTTGCATGTAATTTTGAAGGTGAGGTTAATGGACAGCAATTGGGAGCAGAGAATCTGGCTTTTGCTTTCTGTACACCTGCTTGCTTTTCCTTCCTAGATCAGACACACTTAAGGCATGTTGTATTGCCCATGTCAAGATCAGTTTAACTAAGCAAAGTGTTTCAGCAATTCTATGCTGTGCTAATGTCTTTTGCAACAGCACGTGTTTCCATGTCCACATCTTTGTTCTTTGAGATGCAAGATGTTAAAGACCTTGATTTAGTGATTTCTCACTTACTGTCTTTTTTTTAAATTACCTATATTTCCACACAAAATGTACTGTTGGTGGCTACTGCACCTTAACAACCTTGTGCAAAACAAACATGCCACCAGTTTTGGGGGTTCTGTTTTGTGATGGGTAGTTCTGGAATCCCCCTCCTCCTCGGGTTAGACACAGCCACCAGTGCCATCAGACTGCTTTATGTTTCATGACCTGATTTAATCTGCTGATTGGAAAATGAGAACTCATTTCATTTCATCAAACATTCAAGCAGAACAAACCTGTATGTGTAGGCTTTATAACATTTGGAACTTTGCATAATGTCAATGGTTTTTTGGCAGTGTAAGAATTGTCACCTTTTTAAAAAAAATGCGTTTGTCCGAATTGTGACACACATGGCTGATAAATATTCCAACACTGGAAAGATGTCTTGAGTTGGAAGGTGATATTAATGTGTGCACCAAGCTGGATTGTTGATGGTAGCACAAATAACACTTCTATAGAGTATGAATGACTTATTTTAGTGTAGAAGTGATTTGTTTATGGGTTTACATCTGAGTGGTGTGCAGACCTGAATTGCTTCGTCAGAGTTTGCTCCTGTGAAAATCGTGCCAAATAACCAGTCTTCCCTTTTTGATCATATTTGAAGCGTTTATCCAATAATCTTTACCTCGCTACAGTGTCTCCTAGCTGATGAAAAGAGCTCCTCAGGGCGCTCCTTTTGGCCTACCATGTCTTGCTTTGGAGGTGCCTAATTATTTTTAAATGCCCCGATAGCAAGGCTCTCTTTAGGGTTATTCTTTATTTTTCTCCCAGAGCTGTGGGATTTTGTTGTCACTGGCTAGTTGAAGGAGCTGTTTTTGATAATGAAAATGGCTAACACTTTCGATATTAGTCCAGGCCCTGCTTAAATCTTCCATTTAAAAAAAAAAAAAATTTGAAACCAAAGCAATTTTTCTTGGACCCACTCCCCAACACTGGCGTCCTGCCAAAACAGCTACACTGTCCCTGCATCCAATTACTATAATACAGTAACCTATATTAAATGATTTATGAAGTTGATGGAAATCTGCCACTGGAAAATGCTTAGATAGTAAGCATTCATATAGAGTATTTTAGTCTTTAATGTTGGCCTGAGGCTTTTTAGTTGCAGAGCACTTTTTCAAAAAAAACAAATTACTCCAGGTTCGTGTTGAGCCCTGCTTTTATAATGAGGCTAATTCGATTCCAATTTAACTGCCACTTAACACTAACAAGTTCTGGGGGAACGAAACTTTTTTTTCCCTAGAAAACTTTTTTTGTGCACAGTGTGTATGCTTGTGTCTACCACCAGCGATGCCTCCGCAAGATCCTGCAAATCCCCTGGGAGGACAGACGCACCAACGTCAATGTTCTCAATCAGGCCAGCATCGAAGCACTGACCACACTCAACCAGCTCCGTTGGCGGGCCACATTGTTCGCATGCCCGATAGGAGACTCCCAAAGCAAGCACTCTACTCGGAACTTCTACACGGCAAGTGAGCCCCAGGTGGGCAGAGGAAGCGTTTCAAGGACGCCCTCAAAGCCTCCTTGATAAAGTGCAACATCTCCACCGACACCTGGCCAAAGACCGCCCTAATTAGAGGAAGAGCATCCGGGAGGGCACTGAGCACCTCTAATCTTGTCGCCGAGAGCATGCAAAAAGCAAGCACAGGCAGCGGAAGGAGCGTGCGGCAAACCAGACTCCCCACCCACCCTTTCCTCCAACGACTGTCCCACCTGTGACAGAGACTGTAATTCCAGTATTGGACTGTTCAGTCATCTGAGAACTCACTTTTGGAGTGGAAGCAAGTCTTCCTCGATTTCGAGGGACTGCCTATGATGACGATGTATGCTTGTGTGGTGATGACATACTTCAACATATAACCAGTGCACATCATGTTGTTGGAAAACTAATTTTTATTGTACGCTTTGCAAGCTGCTTTTATTTTGGACGAGACCTGCGTTGGCATAACAAGGCAGCCAACTGTAAGCCAAATATTTTTTTAAAAACTGGTTCTGACTAAAGGTCATGGACCTGAAATGTTAAACCTACCTTCATTTCTCCCTCCACAAATGCTGGCTGACCTGCAGTATTTGTGGAGGGAGAAATGAAGGTAGGTTTAACATTTCAGGTCCATGATCTTTAGTCAGAACCAGTTTTTAAAAAAATATTTGGAGTGTTTACAGTATTTGCTGCCTGTGGGAAGACCTATAATCTGGCAGGCTTACCGTTTGGGTTTACAGACAGCAGTGCATTGGGACCTGGTGGCGTTGGCACGAGCTTTGAACTGCGGACACCGAAGCCTGGGTCGCTGGGAAAGCAAGGTAACTGAACCAGTTTTCCACGTTGTAGCTTTGTAAGGTGAAGGTAGTCCACCTGGAGACTCTTCCCTTCCACTCATCTCTGGTGGAAGTTGTATGTATACGAGTGCTGCAAAAGGACAAGGCTGGGTTCGGCTGCTGTGATGTCCTTCTCTCCTACCTCCCCCGCCCCATAATGAGTCCACTGATAACTACTGTCCAGTTGTGATTGTGAAGACTTGGTGCTGCTGGGAGCTGTAAAGAAAATGAAATAACTTGGTTTTATTTTGTGCCTTTTGTGAATATTGGCCAGGGCAGGAAATATTGCCATGGGATCTTTTACACCCACCTGAAAGAGTACACCTCTGTTTAACCTCTCATCTGGAAGATGACACCTTAGACAGTACAGCGCTCCTTCAGTACTGCACTAGAGTGTCAGCCTAGATGTTGTGTTAAAGCCTCTGGAGCGGGACTTGAACCAATAATCTTCTGACTCAGAGGTGAGAGTGGTACCTGTACTAACGGAGCCCCAGCTGACACACTGTGTCTCTCTCCCTGTAGGCACCTTGCAGGGAGGGGTGTGATTTTAAAAAAAATGCAATGGTCGTACAGAATGCTTTTTGAAAAGCTGGTAGGAAGCAGGATTAGATTTAAAGTTGCTTTTCATCTCGTGCATTCAAGCCCCAAATTAGTGAGGGACCCCATGTACATTTTGACAGCCAAACTAAATGGTCTGCTTCTTTTGCATGTTGTAGATCAGTATTAATGCACTAAATCAGTTGGTTACTGCCCTCTGTGCTAACACATGGATAGGATTTTAGTGATGCAATACAACAGAGACTTGTATCTTTATTGTAAGGCAAATGGAGCAATATGTCTAATATTTAGAGTTCTTGCTGTGTTTCTCTTCCTCTTGGTTCATCAGGGGGATGGGGTAGCTTGACTTGTGGTGGTTCTTGTTTGAGTCATAAGTCAGTTGTGTCTCCAGTACCAACAATAAAAAACAAGTGATCAGTATTAAAGCCAATAGAGACAAAGAATCTCTGATATATGCAGTAGCTACTGAGCTAACTGGTATTGAGACCTGACGCAATGCTAAATTCAACCCACTGCAATATGCAGATTTGCACAAGAATTAACCTTGTAGTTGAGAAGCTTTTAAGACTAAATTTTCCTGTCATTTTCAGCAGATTCACAAACCATATTCTGTATAAACTGCACGGCATAAAATTCAATTGTGCTTCTTTACATTGCTTACTCACCTGGAGCAGTCTAGTGTGCAGTGGCCATCTCTTTTCTAACTCTGTAATCACACAATTAACCTGTTTTTGTGTGCGCAGCATGCTAGTTTCCCACTTGCACGTGTATTGTGATGAGTGGTGACTCGCAACTGTGTCAGGAATCCATGATGCACAAGGCTGGGCAATGCCTGCTACATTGAAACTTAATTGTTTTCATTCGTGAGAAGGTGTCACAGCAGAGCCTGGACCGGCGCGTAGTTAGTTCTTGGGTACATTTTAGAGAATAATTTTAAACTCTGGGGACTGATGCTGCTGGTTGGCTTTTAATAGACCAGTTTTAGTGTGGCCATTGTAAATTGGATATTAGATTTAATGCTGCTAGCAATTGGGGAAACTAACTCACTTTCAGACTGGCATAAACCAGCCTTAATTTTGCATCCGATGTGGAGCAGATAACCATTGTGTTGGGTGGTCTCTTGATGTCATCTGCTATATTCCCTGATTGGAAATCTGAATAAAAGTGTTTGTACATCAAATCCAATTTGGATGGTCCAGGCTGCAATACCTGGCAAGATAAAAGTCAACTCTTGGATTGATTTCCTTGCTGTCGGAATCTTTGTTCCTGGTTTGTTTATGTACATAACCTTCTCAACTGGGTGTGTTGACCCTCGTAATTCTTATCTGTGTACTGTAGAGTGGCAAAAGTTCATTGCTTAGAATTGTACGTTTTTAATCCTTCTGGAAACTAGAACACAAATAGTGGGTATAAAAGGGTGACCTTTTTGGGTGACCTTTGGAGTCCAGTCAGTCAGGTTGCTAGAGGTGAAAACATTTTCGGCACACTTCATGTGCATCAATAAGCTTTTGTGAAAAGTCAGATTTTTTTTCTGAGTTGTTATTTCGTAGCTGTGTCGGTGTACTTGTGGTTTTTCTGAAGTATTGCTGCTGGTAAGCTAGGATGCCACTGGGAAAATAACCAATGTATCTTTCCTGTAATCTTGGGGCATCTTATTTTCTGTTGTGAATGGATTTGTTGCATCAATGGCAAGTGCATCATTTTTTTTGCTATGTTGCAGTTTTTTCTGATCCTCTCTTGGCAACTGTGACTCATTCTGATTTTTATAAAGAAGTGTGGTTATAGTTTCATAGAATAAATTTAAAGGATGCTGTGTGGTTTCCCCAGATGATCCATTACGCATCAAATTGCTGTAATGAGTTGGTACTCTTTGATCTCCAAGAGGTTGGATTTATGCAATGTTGGAGGCTGGAGGCTGGCTGTGGAGATCATCCCTTACAATTTCCACTCGTGACCAATGAATGACGCCATTAGGAATGACCTAAGGAAATTGCACGTACAATTTTTCCCTAGGCCTGATAATTCCACATACTGCAGCGGAGCATCTGATCTGCTAATTGCATTCTATTGCCCTCAAAATAATTACACTACAGCCAGTTTCTATTATCTTCAAAAATCAAACTTGTTTATTTACAGCTGAGCTAGAAGACTTACAATCTTAACCCATACCAGCCCGACTGAACAGATCAGATGCTCCGCTGCAGTATGTGGAATTATCAGGCCTGGGGAAAAGCTCTGTGTGCTTTTAAAGATAAGATTTTAAACAGAGTGTGATCATTTGTGGCACATAACTGAGAAATCAATACACGTTTAATTTTGTGACAGAACCATGTACCCTCCCTTTTAGAAATATTAATTTTATGTTCTTGTTTGTTCTCTCTCTTTCCCCTCTCCTTCTCTCACTCCCCCTCGCAACCAGTACACACATCTAATGTTTCAGTCGGGCTGGTATGGGTTAAGATTGTAAGTCTTCCAGCTCAGCTATAAATAAGTACGTTTGATTTTTGAAGATAATAGAAACTGGCTGTAGTGTAATTATTTTTCTAAATTTTGGGTGATTTACCCTCTTTTCAATCCTTTCTCGTCTGTTTCAGGGATTTTATTTTCACTGTAAAAGTGCAAGTGACACGAATATAAAAAAGAAAGAAAGACTTCTATAGCGCCTTTCGCAACCACCGGACGTCTCCAAGTGCTTTACAGGCAATAAAGTACTTTTGGAGTTTAGTCACTGTTGTAATGTTGCAATTTTATCCATCAAACTCCCCTCCCTAAGCACATTCTTTATGAAGAGCTCACTTATGATAGGATTCTGCAATGAGGGGAGACTGGAGAAACTGGGAATTTTAAAAATTAAAACAAAGATGCTTAATTGGAGATCTGATGGCTGCATGTAAAATGGGGAGGTAAAGTAAATCGAGCAAAATAATTTCCCTTGGTTCATAAATAGATGGCATAAATTTCAGATCATCGCCAAAAAGAAACCAAAGGGAAAAGTTAGGGAAAAATTCTCACGCGGTCGGAGGATAAGACATGAAATTCTCTACCAGAAACAGCGGTGGAAGCAGAATCCGTAACAGCTTTTAAAAGGGAAATGAACAAATAATTGAAAAAGAAACATGTTAAAAGGGTATGGGGAAAGGGCAGAGGTTGGAACTAAGTGGGTGGCTCTTTCAAGAGCTGTACAGGAGCGATATGCCAAATGGTTGTAAACTTCTTTGATTCCAGGGGTAGCAGCACTACTTGAAGCATTGTTCTCCTATGAATGAATGACTGCAGTGGAAGGTATTAAAACTGCTTCTTGTAGGTGGGGGTGTTTTAGTAGGGTGCCTCTGGAAGGTGCCCAGCAGCAGAAATGTTCAACAGCACATGCCACTGATGCCTTTTTGGATTTGAGCTTTGTTATTGCTGGCAAATTGGCGAAGGTCCCAGTCAGCAGTATGAAGTTGCATACACAACATTTTTCAAATTGTACAGGCACTTGATTTGCAAATTCTTTGTCGTCTTATACTCCTGTGAAGCACCATGCGATGTTTTATTACTTTAGAGGCACTATGTAAATACAAGTTGTTCTTGAATCTGCCCTGTAGCATAAACAAGTAATGTAGCAGCAAGTTTAAAAAAAATATTTGTTCACAGGATGTGGGTATCACTGGGAAGGCCAGTACTTCAGTCCTGTAATATGCTTCACTGCTGGTGCCGTTAAGTTCCTCCATTAATACTGAGGGCAGGATTCTACAACACACTGCAGTTAAGAACAAGAAAGAGCTTGCGTTTGTTGTGCCTTTGCCCCTGACGGCTAAAGGGATCAAGGTGTATGGAGAGAAAGAAGGAAAGGGGTACTGAGGTGAATGAACAGCCATGATCTTATTGAATGGTGGTGCAGGCTCGAAGGGCTGAATGGCCTACTCCTGCACCTATTTTTTATGTTTCTATGTTTCACATCCTCAGGGTGACCTACAATCCATGCTGGGACCCCAACTATTTACAATCTATATTAATGACTTGGAGGAAGGGACTGAGTGTAAAGTAGCCAAGTTTGCCAACAATACAAAGATGGGAGGAAAAGCAATGTGTGAGGAGGACACAAAATCTGCAAAAGGACATAGCCTAAGTGAGTGGGCAAAAATTTGGCAGATGGAATATAATGTTGGAAAGAGTGAGATCATGCACTTTGGCAGAAAAAAATCAAAGAACAAGTTATTATTTAAATGGAGAAAGATTGCAAAGTGCTGCAGTACAGCGGGACCTGGGGGTACTTGTGCATGAAACACAAAGGTTAGTATGCAGGTACAGCAAGTGATCAGGAAGGCCAATGGAATCTTGTCCTTTATTACAAAGGGGATGGAGTATAAAAGCAGGGAAGTCTTGCTACGGTTATACAGGGTATTGGTGAGGCCACACCTGAAATACTGCGTGCAGTTTTGGTTTCCATATTTACGAAAGGATATACTTGCTTTGGAGGCAGTTCAGAGAAGGTTCACAAGGTTGATTCCAGAGATGAGGGGGTTGACTTATGAAGAAAGGTTGAGTAGGTTGGGCCCCTATTTACTGGAATTCAGAAGAATGAGAGGTGATCTTATAATAAGATTATGAGGGCGCTTGACAAGGTGGATACAGAGGGATGTTTCCACTGATAGGGGAGACTAGAACTAGAGGGCATGATCTTTAGAATAAGGGGCCGCCCATTTAAAACTGAGATGAGGAGGAATTTCTTCTCGGAGGGTTGTGGATCTGTGGAATTCGCTGCCTTGGAGAGCTGTGGAAGCTGGGACATTGAATAAATTTAAGACAGAAATCGACAGTTTCTTAAACAAGAGAATAAGGGGTTCTGGGGAGCGGGCGGGGAAGTGGACCTGAGTCTATGATCGGGTCAGCCGTGATCGTATTGAATGGCGGAGCTGGCTCGAGGGGCCGTATGGCCTTCTGCTGCTCCTATTTCTTATGTTCTTATGTTTTCAACTAATAGATTACTTTTTGTTGTGCAATCACGGTTATGTTGACAAATGCAGCAGCAAATCTGTGCACAGCAAAATCCCACAAACGTCCAATAAATAAATGATCAGTTGGGAGGGAAGAATGTTGGCCTGGATACCAGAGCTCCCTGCTGTGCTACATATAGTACTCCAGAATATTTCATGTCTACCTGGCAAATGGAGTTTCAATTTGACATCTCTGAAATACTGCTCTCGTAACACTGCAGCACTCCCTCAACTGCACTGAAGTGTCAGCCATATAGTGGAGCCTGAACCCAGGACCTCTGAGTCCGAGGTTTGAGTGCTGCCAGCTGAGGCATGCTAACACTCCTGACAGTTATTTTGAATCACAGCTATGTGACTTTGACGTCTGGCCCTCCTCTGCTGGCTGGGTAGAACTGTAAAAGGCCAGTGAAAGACTGAATTGCTGGCCTGCATGAGTCGGGGACTGCTGTGGATGATGATTGCTGTAAGGTAAAGGATTAGCAGCAGTGTTTATGGAAGAGGTTTCCTTTGTCTTGTAGTTTTTTTTTTGTGCATTTTCAACTTGATATGCTGTTGAAGAAATGAGCCACTTATTATTTATCAGCCCAGATAACAGCTGACCCTGACTTGCAGTGTCGAGTCATTTTGATAGCGTTGTGGTGTAGGTTTGGGATGTAATTGCAAGCTGTTTTTTTTACCAAAAGTGTGTTATGCAAGAATGGCCCACGCAGTGGGGAAAATTGTGATATCCTTCATACAAACTTGAGAGTGCAGTGAATTATGTTTTTTTTTGGGGGAGGGGAAGAGGAGGAAAGAAGAGTTGGACCTAATCTCTGCAGGTGAGCAGTAAACTGTGCTGCTCGAGATGAGACTTTTCAGTACTGCATGTAAATTTATTTTAAGCACGGTTAATTTCACATGTTCATCATCTAATGGTACAGATTGTTGCCCCATTACTTTGTTCTTTGAAAAATCCTGAAGTCGAGCCTTTCCATCCATTTTAGAAGATCAAATTAAATAAATCGTGATAGTGCTCAAGAGGCGAGTGGGCGAAGTGTTTGCTGAGTAACATCGTGGGCACTTTTAGTCAGAGCCTCTTCAGAAATGAGCAACATGCTTTATAATTCACAAATAACCTGCACAGTACTTAGCACATCAAAGGCTACAACAGAAAGTGCTTTTGTCCAAATTTGGAGTGTAAGATACAAATAACTGGGCTGAAGATGAACTTTTCTTTCTCTTCCACAGCACAGAACTATCCCAAATTACAATAAGTGCCATGTTCTTTCAGCTAACCTCACTAATAGATCCTCTACATTTTGAAGTAGATTTTTAACAGGAGAGGGGCAAGCATCCCCCGTTCCCATGCCTGTGCAGTACAGCTTTTGAGCTGCCCAATTAGAAGACATGCAATCATGGCCCCGGGTGACCTGCTACCTTTCTTGCTCCTGCCCCACCATCTCCAAAATATAGTGAACCACCTGGCCTGTGATATCTCACTGAAGATGTGGTTGACACTGAGGACTCGTTACATGGGGAGTGTTGGTCAATCACTCCTTGCATAGCATGATACTCATGCTTTCACTCTGTTGCTTCCCCCTCTACCCACTAATAATCTCCTCCCCTTTAAGGTGTTGATTTGACTGCTAGAGTATGGTGTCACAGGCAGTAGTTTGATTTTAGGTGGACATAAAAGATCCCATGGCACTATTTTGGGGAAGAGAGTAGGGTTTTCCCTGCTGTCCTGGCCAATATTTATCCCTCCATCAACATCACTAAAAAACAGATTATCTGGTCATTATCACATTGTTGTTTGTGGGATCAAACTGTGGGCCAATTGGCTGCAAAGTGCTTTGGAACGTCCTGAGGTTGTATAAGGCTCTGTATTTCTTTACCTTGTTCAAATGGTTATTATTTATGCATAAGTCTAGGCTATTTAATCATAGAAGGCATCACAGTTGAGTCTAGCACACTCTTCCCCAGCCATCCACATACTTGCACTGCCTGCAGGGTTTCTGAATAGTGTTCAGTAACTGGGGTTCATTTCAGAGTTATTTTCTTCAGCATTTTTGTCCCCTTGCAAACTCGGCATTGAAAGGAATTGTAGCTCCTCTACTGTTGACATGGCTGAGATCAGCTAAGTGGCCAAAGACTGAACGTGCTGCAAGGCTCTGCTACTGTTTTTAGTCAGCCAAGCCCTTTAGGAAACAAAGATTGTTGAGTTGATAAGTGTTCCCAGGATAAAACTGGGCAATTATAAGACCAGGAAGGCCCCAGTTGATCTCAGCAGAGCCAGTTCAGTTAGTGCTGCAGTTTACCTCCGTGGGTCTGGGTTAGAGAAAGGTTCACACTCTTGCATACTGTGGAGTGGTGGCTCCTTTTAAAGTGCATGAATAGACAACTGTGATGCCATCCACAGTTGAATAGCCACCTGGTCTAGGCTTGGACAAAAATAGTTACTTGGGCAAGGCATCACCCATGGAACTGTACTAGTAAGATCCACGCCTTCAGACGAGAGAATATTGAGTGGGGGGGGGGGCGGGGGCGGGGGTGGGGGTGAGGTGGTGGGTGGAATAGACCACTCTCCATAATACAAACTTCTAGTGTGATATTAAGATTGCTATCCCATCAGTTTTGCTGTTGCTCGGAAGTGCATGATTTTTGTTGACACATAGTTGGTCTGACATTCCAGGTTACAGATCTACACACCGTTCATTGGTCACCCTGCCAGGCAGTGAATTTAAGTGCAGCAGGAAATTATCTCTTTTTGCCCAGATCCCGCTCCCCCACATCCTTTCTGCCCGGAAAAGGAGAGGTGGGGAGAATGGGAGAAAACAGTGCTCAGTGGAGGATGTAGCGTTTACAAGCTTTGTATGGGAGCTGATTTCTCTGCCCTTCAAAGGCACATAAAGGAAGCCTCCAGCTAATTCCAACTAGGAAACAAAAAAAATCTAGTCTAGTGCAGTGATGTATGGTGACGCCTGCATTCCTGATGTCGCCATGAATGACAGGAAAGACTTTGTTGAGCCCTAAACTTTGTAACAAGCATGAAATAGTCCTGGAGACATGAATTAAATAGTGCAGAGATACAGTGAGGAAGAAATGCTGATCTTTAGTACCCAGGCTAGGTAAGGACTTCAATAAAGTAGGTGTGATTCAAGATTTTTCACTGTGATGCCTGAATGTGTCTTGTGAAAAATGGTAGTCAACGTTTTTGTTTTCGCAAACAGCAGAGATCCTCATCATTAAGGAAAATTGGCCTGTCCACACAATTTGCCTTAATGGGAGATCAATGAAAGGGTTTTTAATAACGGATGTATCCCTCTCTTCCGTTTCAACTTCCTCTGTGTGCAGACAGCAGTTAACCTGTCTCCATTTATATGCCCAATGTGATCCATGCATTAAAGACAGTGACAGCAGGATCTAGTTTCTGTACTGCGGTTTTTAATCTTTGCTTCTAGCTGTCTGCAGCTAGTTGGTCGTGGAAGTTTGTGCTGTGGGCATTTTTTTTTTTGCTTGGTGTACTGTTTAATGTACAGATATGCTACAACTTTTTTTCCCCATCTTAAAGCTGGAGAAAGGTTTCCAGACGGTATTTTAAAGCTAAATATTTGCCTCCTTTTTGGAGGGGGGTTGGAGCAAGCTTGAAGCGAATGGGGATTCTTTTCTGCAGCTGACCTTGCTCTTGTATTGACAACAATTAAGTCTCCAGGGTCTGTGAGTCAGATGCTAAGTCTAGCTCCTTTCTGCTGGCAAGCAGACACGCAGACCTGTGAAAAAACTTTGTCCGAGTCTGCAGCCAGGGATAAGGGAGCAAGGCTTAGCTGTTTAATTGCTGGGAGCTGGTTCATGGGAACCAGTTCATGTATACCAATTTTTTGCCACAAAGATTACTTAAAAGGTACCGTGTTAACAGATACAGCAGCCATAGAGGGGCAGTCATAAGAACTTAGAAACAGGAGTAGGCCATTCAGCCCCTCAAGCCTGTTCTGCCATTCAGCTTAATCATGCCTGATCTGTAACTTAACTCCATCTATTCACCTTGGTTCCGTAACCCTTAATAGCCGTACCTAACAAAAATCTATCAAGCTCAGTTTTGAACTTTTCAATAAACCTAGCCTGAACAGTATTTTTTCGGGGGTGGGATGGGTAAGTGGGTGGGGAGAGTGTTCCAGATTTCCACTACCCTGTGTGAAGAAGTGCTTCCTGACTTCACCTCTGAATGACCTAGCTCTAATTTTAAGGTTATGCCCCCATGTTCTGGACTGTCCCCACCAGAAGAAATAGTTTCTCTCGATCTACCCTATCAAATTCTTTAATCATCTTAAACACCCCATAATCTTCTATACTCCAAGGAACACAAGCCTAGTCTGCCAGGATTTCTAATTACCTTTCACCCCCACCCCTCTTGCTATGTAAAAAAAAAAAGGTTACCATTTAAGCTTTAATGTGAATAGTGGCTACTTACTAGGGTAACAAAGGGGGTAAAACAAATAAGGGTAAATTATTTGAAAATTATTGATTTTTTTATTTTTATAAATTTTATTTAACATCAAAATGTTTTTTATCTTTTCAAATTTTTGCTTGGTAAATTTCAGATGCTAAATAGCAAGTCAGTAAATTTCATTTAATAGTCTGTAACTTGGAAAGCTTTTTAAAAGAAAATGTCCTGCCTTGCACTCCCCTCCCCTTTCTCTCTGACCTCTGAGCAGTATGACTTAAAATAGGCAGGACATTTGGTTTTATGATTTGGGGAAAAAAAATCTAATTCCTTTTTATTACTTGGAGGTTTGGGATTGTTACCAGTGTTTTGGGGTTGCATTTCACAATTCCATTTTCGGTTTTAAAAAAAATGAACAATAACCTTGGGGTCCATATCCACAGCCGGTAGCTGATCTCCAGTATCTCACCTGTGCTCAAGAAAGCCCTTGGATTTCCAACTGTAATGGCAACATTCATTTTAATGGATTACCATCGGCATTATAATTGGAAAATCTAGGCCCGAATATCAGGAAGTTATTGTATCTCCGGAGTATTGTAGCTGAGTCTGATCTTGTCCTTGCTCAGGAAAGATCATTTGGTCATTAGTTAGGAATAGGAACCCTGACTAACATTTTCATTTTTGTCCCTCTTTGTCTGCCTGTCCCCGAGGATACTGAGGTGTATTGCTGCACATTTCTACAGTTGGCTAACTGATATTGGCTAACATGGCAGAGATTGAGATTGAACCTGGTGCCATTCTGATCTATAAGGCTCTACACCACATTGGGCAGTGTGCATAATTAAGTGGCTTTAATGGTTTTGCTTTTTTTTTAAAGAAAGGACCCTTTGTGAAAAGGGATTATTGAGCAAAAACCATAATTTACTGTAGGAGTGAATGTACTGGTGTCTGCCGTTAGTTAGACTTGCCCTTGCATGTTGGTGTTTGTCTTGCAAGTTGTTGAAAGTGTGAGCTGATGACGTCGCAGCAAGGAAAACTAGGGATCTGGAACCCGAGTGAACAGGGTAAACAACTGTGTATTTCCTTAACCAATCAGACTGAAGGTTTGTGAAATTAACAGTGCAAGGTCTAATCGGGGTCAGAAAGAGAAATAAAGATTGGATTGAGAGAGGGAAAAAAAGTAAATGTAAAAATAGTAACTTTTTTAAATACTTTAAAAAAAAACTCATTCTGAAGGAATGAGACTCCACGTGTGTAATAATTTTCAGTGCCACAGAGGTTGACTGGCAATAATTATTATATTGGTAAAGGGCACTTAGACTGAAATAGACAAGATTTAGTGTTGAATTTAGTTTGTATCTACCACGCAAATGCAACAACTTCCTTCACGCCTTTCAATGGTGAGCCAGACAGCAAAATGTCGTTTTCGCAAAGCTAACGGACAGCAGCTTCCGGATTTTAGCATTTAATCGTGCACCTGTCCTTGCCTGAAGTTGCTGTACTATTTATGCATAAATAACGACGAGAACCATTAGCTTCGCCGTTATTTTAAGGATGCATCTATTTGTACTGCCAAAATGGCTGCATTGTCTCTGATTGGCTCTCCAATATAACTTGACCTGTTGCTGATTGGTCCCCTTGATTGATAAGCCACACCCTGAAGTTCCACTGGAATGTGTAATTGGAACCGCCCAGTCCAAGTTCTGACTGACTTTCCAGTTTGTAATTCGATCCATTTTGACTTCAGAGGCTAGAACTCCCTAAAAGCCATCAAGTTCCAGCCGAAGTCTCTTACCCCAGCGCAAGTGCATCCCTCCCCAGCTGTATTCCCTTACCCCAGCACACGTGCTGCCTCCCCTAGCCGAAGTCCATGACCCCAGCGCAAGTGCATCCCTCCCTCTGCCGAAGTCCCTTACAACAGTGCAAGTGCTGTAAAGAACCTTACACACTTCCCCCGCCCTCCCCTCCCCCCCTCTGGATGGGTCATCATGTGTAGATTGTTAACAGGTTTGTTGGGTATGAAGTTAATAGTGACTTCATCCACTAAAGCGATGTTCCTTGTAACACGTGCACCAAGCTGTCCGAGAAATCGGCAGGGGGAGGGATGCACTTGCGCTGTGGTGGCGGACTTCGGCTAGGGGAGGCAGCACATGTGCTGGGGTAAGGGACTTCAGCTGGGGAGGGATGCACTTGCGCTGGGGTAAGAGACTTCGGCTGGAACTTGATGGCTTTTAGGGAGTTCTAGCCTCTGAAGTCAAAATGGATCGAATTTCAAACTGGAAAGTCAGTCAGAACTTGGGCTGGGCGGTTCGAATTACACAATCCAGTGGGACTTCAGGGTGTGGCTTATCCTCCAAGGGGACCAATCAGCAATAGGTCAAGTTATATTGCAGAGCCCATGTCCCTCCCCCCACTCCCCTTCCTTCCTCCCCCCCCCCCCCCCCCTTCTCCAGGCACGCTCTCGCGCTCGCTCGCTCTCTCTCTCTCTCTCTCTCTCTCTCTCTCTCTCTCTCCTCCCCCACACAGGTGCTCTCACCGCCGCCAGCTTGGGGCCCGGTCGGAGGCTCTGGGCTGGCGGCTCAGCTCTCTAGCCCTGCCGCTTCTCTCCCTGCTGCGTGGTCCTCGGTCGTTGGAGCAGGATCAGCAGCTACAACCTATTGGAGCAACTAAGTGGTTGGACTGATTGCAGGGGCCCCACTTCCGGTTCCAGGTGGGAGGCACCGGGGGGGCGGAGTCTCGAGGACTCGGGCGCAGAAGGACAGAAAAAGAGTAATACAAATAGTCAGTCCCTTATTCTTACAGCAGATTATGGGCAATCAGCACATTATTTGCCAGGTAACTTTTCATGGCGATGACTAGCAAATTTTCTTGTTCTGAAAGTCGCAGACCAATTATGACCAGAGGTTTGAATGTCTAACTGGGTTGCTTTTTATAGAGCTCATATTATCTAAACCCATGTAGGATTTGGTTCAAAAACATGGGTCTTCGAACCTTTACATTGTTTCCTCCTCCTTTTCTCTCCCCTCTGGCTACCCTGATCTGGAAGTGTGCAAAACTACTGTGCCAGCATGCACAAGTGTGCTGTTGATGCAGCCTTTTAAATGCTACATTTAAAAAAAAAATGCAAAAGTACATCAATATGTAAATCAGTCTGATTTTGTGTTTTGTTGAATTTTCCCTCATTATTCCTTTTTAGTACACTTTCAATATTGCTCTTTATTCAACTAAATTGATGCCATGGAATTTAGGACTGATTAATTATTGAAGCAGCACCGACCTGGAGAGTTTAGGGCTAAAAAGAAAAAAGAAAGACTTGCATTTATTATAGTGTCTTTCACGACCACGGGAGGTCTCGAAGCGCTTTACTGTCAATTAAGTACTTTTGGAGTGTAGTTACTGTTGTAATGTGGGAGCAATGACTACACTCCAAAAGTACTCAAAGTGCTATTGCTGCAGCAAGGTACTGCGCTGCAATAGAATGAAATCTGTGCTTGGACTTGTACACCATTTTCTTTTCCTGAGCAGAGAATTGAGAATCTTTTATAGAAGTTTCCCTCAGTTTTTCAGAATTTTTATATTGACTTCCTTTCCCCTTAACGCTAGTGGCTGATTTCAAGCTTGTTCTCCCTGCTGTTGGCAGCACCTTAGCAACATCGCTGCTAAAAGCCATCACTTTGACAAAGTGACGAATTGAGCTTGCAGTGACGTTCTATTTGTTGCACATGGAGAGCAGGGATGCATAGAGTAGTTTATGTAATGTATTTCTTACATCACAGAATCTTGGGAGTAAGATAGGATTTTTGATGGGCAATATTGGTGCGATACACACATTGGATTTGGAATGACTTTTAAGTCCTTGTATTTTATATCCCTAGTTTGGATGTTTTTTTTTCATTTTGTGTGGGTTGTTAATGAACCTTTACAGTGATGCTGAACATTTCAGTTATAGTTTAAAAGTGTTTTCCTCGAGAATGATGAGTTTCTACATAATGATCCTAGCCGTGCAGTCATCACACCTGGGGGATTGAAATGAATTCAAGAGCTGTGTGTGGACTCTGCCTATAAATATTAAATTACGAGTAAGATTGGAGCCTATCCCCAAGGCAAAGTCTTCTCACCACCTGTCTTCCTCTTTCCCCTACCCCCCACCCCCCCGCCCAAAAAAAGGGCAGTTAATGTGGCATTCAAATAGTTTTTGTGGGAAATATCAAACTTATTGTAACTTTATTTATGAAGGAAGAGTCCCACCATGGTTTTCCTGCAGATTTTATGCTAATTTTGTCTTCCTGCACTGACATTTTGGCAGCCAAGAAAGCAGGTGCTGCCTATATATCTGGCCAATGAACCACCCAGGCACAACTCCAGTTCCCTTCTTCACTCTAACTTCACCCCTGCTGACTCCCACTTGATGGGAGATGTTGTAGTCTCTCCTCAGTGCTTCCCTATTTGTCATTTAGCAATTGGACTGGGAACCACATCTGTGTCCATACCCATATCCAGCTGTACAGGACTGGCAATCATGTCGGATTTGTGTCCTGGACTCATGGTTGAAGGAAACTGAAGGGTCATGGCAGGGGGAGAGGGAAAGGGAACGGAGGATGAAAATGTAGCTGGACTAGCTGCTTTTTCGATCTTTTTTTTTCTTCTCTGCTGAAGGTGGTAATTCTTGCTAGGACTGAGGTTGCTTGGGCACAGGTAACCCTCCTTGTATTGTCAAGTGGTCATTTTTCGCTTGTGAGCATGTACAATTGATTTGAGCTGTGCGCGAGGCAGTGTATTACATCTCTTTGAGGACAAATGTTTTGTAGGAAAATCTTTTGGACAGATACTGGATCCTTCTCGTTTTCCAGCCTGCCACCCTCCAAAAAAGTTAGTAAAATCCAAGGAGTTAGAATTCCATTCACTCCCCCTCTCCCTGAATGCAAGAATTCCAACACTGATTTTATGTTTGTTTTGTGAGAAATTATTGGAAGTATTCACAGAAGGCAACACTGCCTGTTCTTTTAGAGGGAAAATTGATGCTGTTGAGGTTTTGTTGGTTTATCATCCAATCTGAAACTGAAGTTGTTGGAAATAATTTCACACTCACTTTCTTGCTCACATTCACCCTTTCTATCTCGTACTCCTCCCTGTGCACTGTCTTTCTGCTTCCTTTTAAAAAATCTCTTGGAACACATCCCTTCAATCAAGCTTTTAGTTAATGCTCCTAATCTCTTCCTTCCTGACTCAGCATCTGTTTTATCCATGTGCTTCTACAAAGTGTCTTGGGGCCTTTTTTAATGTTAAAGGTGCTTAATAATTGATGATTTTGTTGGTGCTGCTGCCACCGCCAAATATATAGAGGTGCCATAGAGTGGTGCAGCACAAGTTTGATTTCCCCATGGTGGTGCCCTTGA
This sequence comes from Pristiophorus japonicus, assembly GCF_044704955.1. NCBI lineage: Eukaryota > Metazoa > Chordata > Chondrichthyes > Pristiophoridae > Pristiophorus > Pristiophorus japonicus. The sequence continues at coordinate 62,048,530 of NC_091981.1, forward strand.
ACTCTACCGAACTGCACTTGAGCTGAAGTATGATTGAAGCTAATGCGGGCCAACTTTAATCACCACAGCAACAATATTGTTAATATTATTCTATGTGATTCAAGCAATTTATTGGTACCTGTAATGTCTGTAAGCTTGTAATGTTTGTAGCTCCATACTGTGGATGTGGACGTATTGTGTACTGCAACTATAGAGTTAATAATTAAACAGACCAGGCATGTTCCGGAGGCTTCCGACGAAGCTGCCTGCCATGTTAGAAAGCTGTGTGTGCTGTGCTCTGTGAATATATCACATTTGGCGGTGAGATGGGATTTTTCGGATGATTTAATGCTGAAATTTTGTTGCCGATGGATTCGGTCAGCAACAGAGACACTTTGGAAGCTTCTGTCTTTGGAAAAAGCTACAAAATCCAAGGTAAAATACAGCATACTGTGTGAACAGCTAGAGAGTAAAATGGCAGCACCCGCAGGTGTAATGGGACATTTGGGTGAATATAGACACGACCGAGAACGTTTTAAAGCATATGTGGATCGGCTAGAAATGTATTTCACTGCAAATAACATAATCGAAGTTCCAGAGAATGCAGTCCAGAATCAGGTGATATTGGAACGTAAGAACATTATTTTCTTATTGGAAGCTGGACCGGAATTGTTTGAAACTCTGATAAATCTGCTTGTGCCTGACAAGCCAAAGGACTCGACGCTTAGAGATTTTAACGAAGCTGGAGCAGCACTATGATCCCAAACCATTAGAAATTGCTGAAAGCTATCGTTTCAGTATACAAAATCAAAAGACTGATGAAAGTATCAGTGATTATATTGTAGCATTAAAAAAGCTATCCGTTCACTGTAATTTTGGAAACTTTCAAAACCGAGCATTACGGGATCGTTTTGTGGGGTGAAAAATGATGCGATCAGAAGAAAGTTATTGATGACGGATGACTTGACTTTTTGAGATTGCTTGTCAGACAGCGAGGTTGATGGGCATGGCCAAATAATATTCCCGAGAATTAAATAATGATTACGGTCGTCAGTCAACCGAGGTGAATCGCCTGCAGATTCAAAGTAAAAGGTGGTGGGAGCCCAAAGTCTCAGAAACTGGAAATTCTAACAGAGCGTCGAAGTCGTGTGATAGATGCTTGGGACAACACATTGCTCAAAGTTGTCCATATGTGAAGGCAGAGTGTTTCTTCTGCAGAAAGACTAGGCATCTTGCGAAGGCATGCCGACTGAAGGGTAAACAAGCTTTCAAAGTTATGAGTTCAGCATTCGATGCTATGAGTAGAAATCCCCAGAGACTACATAGCATGGAAAAACAACAACAGGACGCGGAGATGTTAGAGTTACACGTCATCAGGAGCACGAGGTTAACGGACAGCGATTCGGAAAGTATCAAAATCCACATAGATGTTGCGGGATTCAAGATACCAATGGAAATCGACATGGGTGCATCCGCGAGTGTAGTACCGGAGTCGCTATACCTCAACAAATTGCGGGATTTCCCATTGCAGAAATCCAAGATGGAGCTGTGAGGCTACTCAAGAGAGAAAATTCCTGTGGTAGATCGTATCACCATACCGGTGAAATACAAGGATCAATTTCAGAGCTTGCCTCTAATAGTAGTGAAAGGAGACAGGCCTGCCTTACTAGGAAGAAATTGGTTGACATCACTGAAGCTGGATTGAAGTGAGATTTTCATCAACAGATGATATTGAGAAGTATCCAAAGATGTTCTGCGAAACTGGCAGTCCGACCCAAAGTTTCAAGGCGAGTGTCAGGGTACAGAAGGATGCTAGATCGGTTTACTACAAGCCACGTTCCGTACCATATGCACTCAAGAAGAAAGTTCAGCAAGCACTCAAAAGACTAGAGACTGAGAACATCATTTTTTAAGATAGATCGATGTAATTGGGCTACACCCATTGTTGTTGTACCTAAGTCCCGATGGTAAGGTAAGATTGTGTGGTGATTATAAACCAGGTTCTGGAGGGTAATGTCCTCAATACATTCCCAAATATAGGAGATTTGTTCACAACACTGGTCAGATCTTCTCAAAACTGGATCTTCCGAATGCTTACTTACAGCTTGAACTAGATGAGGAGTCCAAGTCATGTTTGACTATAAATACTCATCTAGGCCGATATCAATTTAATAGGCTACCATTTGGAGTGTCTTCCGCTCCCACCATATTCCAAGGGGTGATGAACCATATTTTGCAAGGTATTGAAGGGGTAGTATATTATTTAGATGACATACTAATTTCAGCACCAAATAGGCAAATTCATAATAACATCGTGAATGAAGTCCTCAAACGGCTAGAGAAGCACAGAGTACGAGTGTCTGCTCGTAAGTGAGTTATTTAAAAACTCAGTGGAGTACTTAGGGTACAGAGTAGGCAAAGATGGTTTACATCCAACCATGGGAAAGCTGGATGCAATCAGAAATGTACCCACTCCCAGGAATGTCACTGAACTTTGTTCATTCTTGGGTCTTTTGAACTATTTTGGGAAGTTCCTGCCAAATTTGGCTACAGTATTACATCCGCTGAATGAACTATTGAAAAAACAGGTCCATTGGAAGTGGTCAAAAGAATGCGATACAGCATTCAAGGAGTGTAAAGCAAATTGGTAGAGAGCACCATGTTAGTTCACGATGAAAAATCTAAGGAGACTAAACTAGCATGTGATGCCTCTCCGTATGGAGTTGGAGCAGTGATCTCTCATGTATCAAGTAGTGGGGAGGAGAGACCAATTGCTTTTGCTTCACGCACTCTCAGTGCCAGTGAGAGTAATTATGCACAATTTTTGGCATTAATTTTTGGGGTCAAGAAGTTCCACAAATACTTATATGGTCGTAAGTTTACCATCGTTACGGACCATCCAAAGTCCCCAGTTCCAACATTAGCTGCAGCCCGAATGCAGAGATGGGATTTGATTTTGTCAGCATATACATATGATATTGAATACAGAAGATCAGCTGATCACTAATGCTGCCTAGATTGCCTTCCCCATCACAAGTTACACTGGATAGGGAAGAAGTGTTCTATTTTTCATACATTGGTGAGCTGCCAGTCACGGCTGAAGAGATTGGTAGAGCAACCAAACGTGACCTTTGAGGATATAACGAGCATGGTGGATAGAGGTGTACCGATGGATGTGGTGTATTTAGATTTCCAAAAGGCATTCGATAAGGTGCCACACAAAAGGTTACTGCAGAAGATAAAGGTACGCGGAGTCAGAGGAAATGTATTAGCATGGATAGAGAATTGGCTAACTAACAGAAAGCAGAGAGTCGGGATAAATGGGTCCTTTTCGGGTTGGAAATCGGTGGTTAGTGGTGTGCCACAGGGATTGGTGCTGGGACCACAACTGTTTACAATATACATAGATGACCTGGAAGAGGGGACAGAGTGTAGTGTAACAAAATTTGCAGATGACGCAAAGATTAGTGGGAAAGCGGGTTATGTAGAGGACACAAAGAGGCTGCAAAGAGATTTAGATAGGTTAAGCGAATGGGCTAAGGTTTGGCAGATGGAATACAATGTCGGAAAATGTGAGGTCATCCACCTTGGGGGGAAAAAAAAACAGTAAAAGGGAATATTATTATTTGAATGGGGAGAAATTACAACATGCTGCGGTGCAGAGGGACCTGGGGGTCCTTGTGCATGAAACTCTTTTAGAGTCTACCTGCAAAAACATAAAACATGAATCCCAAAAAGTTAGTTTGCAGGTGCAGCAGGTAATCAGGAAGGTGAATGGAATGTTGGCCTTCATTGCGAGAGGGATGGAGTACAAAAGCAGGGAGGTCCTGCTGCAACTGTTTAGGGTATTGGTGAGGCCGCACCTGGAGTACTGCGTGCAGTTTTGGTCACCTTACTTAAGGAAGGATATACTAGCTTTGGAGGGGGTACAGAGACGATTCACCTAGGCTGATTCCGGAGATGAGAGGGTTACCTTATGATAGATTGAGTAGACTGGTCTTTACTCGTTGGAGTTCAGAAGGATGAGGGGTGATCTTATAGAAACATTTAAAATAATGAAAGGGATAGACAAGATAGAGGCAGAGAGGTTGTTTCCACTGGATGGGGAGACTCGAACTAGGGGCACAGCCTCAAAATACAAGGGAGCCAATTTAAAAACGAGTTGAGAAGGAATTTCTTCTCCCAGAGGGTTGTGAATCTGTGGAATTCTCTGCCCAAGGAAGCAGTTGAGGCTAGCTCATTGAATGTATTCAAATCACAGATAGATAGATTTTTAACCAATAAGGGAATTAAGGGTTACGGGGAGCGGGCGGGTAAGTGGAGCTGAGTCCACGGCCAGATCAGCCATGATCTTGCTGAATGGCAGAGCAGGCTCGAGGGGCTAGATGGCCTACTCCTGTTCCTAATTCTTATGTTCTTATGACCCAGTGATGTCAAAGGTATATGATTATGTTGCAAACGGATGGCCAAACCAGGTAACAGACAAAGATATTCATCCATTCTTCATTCGTAGGAATGAATTATCAGTCCATAAAGATTGTATCATGTGGGGTGCAAGAGTGGTTATACCAAATAAATTCGAATCCAAATTATTAGGAGACCTCCATGACCAGCACTTGGGAATGTCCCAAGAGTTTTGCACGCAGTTATTTATGGTGGCCAGGTCTTGATAAAGATGTAGGGCCCAAGTTTCCACACGATAAAAAACGGGCGCCCCTCCGAGCTGGGCATCTGTTTTTCGCGCCTAAAACGGCGGCTAAAAAAAAAAAATCGCGATTCTGGAGCGTTCTGCAGCTCCTTGTCTGCCTGGCGTGGCGCCCAGGGGGGCGGAGCCTACACTCGCGCCGATTTTGTAAGTGGGAGGGGGCGGGTACTATTTAAATTAGTTTTTTTTCCTGCCGGCAACGCTGCGTGTGCGCGTTAGAGCATTCGTGTTCGCACACGCGCAGTGTGTAAAAAAAACATTGCCACTCGGCCATTTTTGTAGTTCTTTGTAGCTGTTTAATTTTTGAGCATTTTTTTAATAAAAGCACATTGCCATCAGCACATCTCACTGCAGCCTTCTCACTGTCTCCTCCCCGCCCCCCTCCCCCGCGGGAAGAACGGGGCGACGCCTCCCTCCCCCCCCCCCCCCCCCCCCCCAAGTGGGAAAGAACGGGCGCCTCCACCCCACCCCCCCTCCCGTGGGAAGAACGGGCGCCTCAGGTTGACTGCAGCATTCTCCGTGCCTGAAGCACTTTCACACAGGTAGGAAGATGGTTTATTTAATCTTTTCTTTGCTTATAAATGTTTATTCAGGTTGGATTTATTTGTATAATATTTGTAGAAGTATAAATAAGGATTTATTGTAGAATTTAATGACTTCCCTCTCTTTCCCCCCCCACCTCGTTGTAGACGCCTAATTTGTAACCTGCGCCTGATTTTTTTAATGTGTAGAACAGGTTTTTTCAGTTCTACAAAAATCTTCACTTGCTCCATTCTAACTTAGTTTGGAGTACGTTTTCACTGTGGAAACTTTGAAATCAGGCGTCAGTGGCCGGACACGCCCCCTTTTGAAGAAAAAATTCTGTTCCAAAGTAGAACTGTTCTACCTGACTAGAATTGCAGAAAAAAAAATGTGGAGAATTGCGATTTCTAAGATAGTCCGTTCTCCACCAGTTGCTCCTAAAAATCAGGCGCAAATCATGTGGAAACTTGGGCCCATAGAGTACATCGTGAGTCAGTGTACGACATGTCAATCGGTAAGCAAGCAACCATCATCAGTACCATTACAGCCATGGAAATGGCCTCCCAGGGTGTGGCAAAGGCTACATATTGATTTTGCTGAGTTGGAAGGACAACAGTTGTTCATTGTGATAGCCATTCGAAGTGGGTTGAGGTGTTTCCAATGTGGAAAATAACAAGTAAAACATTGGGCATTTTGCGAAGATTATTTTCTTCATTTGGCCTCCCAGAAGAAATTGTTTCAGATAATGGACCACAATTTTGTTCAGAAGAATTTGCACAATTCACGAGCAAAAATGGTGTGGAACATACCACCCTGCCTTGAATGGTGCAGCAGAGCGCACTGTACAAATTGTAAAACGTGTCCTCATAAAACAAATATTAGATCCAAATCCAAGGAAACGACGCAAATTGGTGAATTTTTTAATTATATATCATAATACCCCTCATACAACTACTGGTAGAACACCAGCAGAGTTGTTTCTCAAACGACAGCCACGAACCAGATTCTCATTGTTAAAACCAAATTTGGCACAGTCCACAGAAGAGACACAATGAAGACAAAGCGAATCATGATCGAGGTAGAGTAAAAGAGAGAAGTGTGAAATTAAACCAGGAGGTGAGAGTGAAGAGTCATCACCATAAATGGGTAAAGTGGTTACCAGGAAGATTGGCGAAGATATGTGGTCCTCGCACATATTTGGTCAAGATGTTTGATAATGGACAGGTTACGTTTGTTCATATTGATATTTTACCTACCGACATGGAAGGAGTTGAAGTGGGGAATGATTCAATTATTTCGGACTCATCAGATAATTTTGCTATACCAGTAGCATATCCTACATCTAATGTACTGGAAAAAAATCCAAGAGAAAATCAGAATGTAAGTCTGAGTCCGAGTCAGGAAAACAAACAGCCTGAAATTAGTGAGTTCAAATGAAAATCAAGGAAATTCCGTGGAGGAAGACGTTCCTCAGGATGAGCCTCGAAGGAGTTTAGATTCGACACCATGTTTGGAAAGTTCTGTTTGAGAGTGAAGGTATCCCCTTTGAAACAAAACAAGTGGTTAAGTTAAATTTGAAATATGGAAAAAATATGTCTATATTCTGGGTTATGTATAAACATGCAAGTTATGTATGATATAATAACTTCTTCATTAAGGAAGGAGAAGTGTAATGTCTGTAAGCTTGTAATGTTTGTAGCTCAACACTGTGGATGTGGACGTATTGTGTACTGCAACTACAGAGTTAATAATTAAACAGACCAGGCATGTTCCAGAGGCTTCCGACAAAGCTGCCTGCCATGTTAGAAAGCTGTGTGTGCTGTGCTCTGCGAATATCACTGTACTCTTTCTGTCTGTAATTTTTAAGACAGTTTCTCAAGTTTGGTTCTATTTGAAGCTGACTAGTTTCTAGCTTCTACACCTGTGTGACGTAAGATTAGACCAATGCGTACGGCTGTTATTATTAAATAACCTCAGATATTTGAGGCTGTAATTCAGGATCCAGAGGCAGCTTTTATTTTAAATTGAGGAGCTAAAGTGAAGGGCCAGAAGCTATGCTGCATGTCATAAGTAAATCAGAAAACAGTGAACAGATATTTTAAACAAAAGACTAAAACGTGAAATACTGAGAGATATAGTGATGTATGTATCAGATATATCTACCTGGAGTAACAAAAGTGACTAATGGCTTCAAAAAAGCTGACAACTACAAACTTTCTGTGAATATAAGCCAATGATGTGAAAATAATTACACAAAGTACAGTGGGACATGGGCTTGTAACTTCGCTCATTTTTGTATTGGAATGCGAAAAAAAATGTAACTACACAAAAGCCTGAAGGGGGGGTTCAATTGTGGAAAACTGAAGCTTTATTTCCCAGCCACGTTTTTCCCCCAACGCTTCCTTCCCCCAATTTCACAGATGTATTCTTCATCCTTCAAAACATCTCCTCCAGTTCACAAAAGCACTCTTCCCCCTCCAATGTCACCAGTTCATGCTAGCACTTTTCTGCCTCTTTTTCTCTCTTTCTCCCCCCTCCCCCCACCAAACCCCCAAATCCATTTGTGCTAGCACTTTTCTGCCCCTGGTCAGTTCTGGCACAAAATTCCTACCTTCATAAGGACGACTTGGGATCCCATCCTCAATACTATTCTTGGGATTTTTCTTGCAAGCGTTGCCGTTCCTCAATGCTTTCAGCAGGTGTTCATCTTTTTTTGCCCCATGTTACTGCCATTTGTTGAGAAGATAGGTGGCTGACCATATCCTGTGCTGCACTGCATGTGTTGGTGATGTACAAGGGGCGAAGCAGGCTGACTTGTACTTTTAGGCAGGTTTCTTTTGCAGTGCCAGGGAATCGTGTCACTCCATCCCATTCCCTGTGCAATGTGTGCACAGATTTGCTGAGTCAATGATCAACGTTTAAGAGTTGATTAATAATGTTCAGCATTAACACTTTGCAGCATCCCTGTCAACTCAAGCCACAGTTCTGTCACTGGAAATTATGGATATCTGGGGCTTTTTGGGTGAGTAATTTAACCTAGGGGACATGGGTGAATTGTGTAAGTCTGTGACTCAACAGGCTGCAGTGAGGCGACTGCACCACGGACAGATTTTTAAAGGTTGTTTGACACCATACCATTGCAGGTAATAGATTAAGATCCAAATCTCCATTGGCTCGTTTTATTAACATGACTACAATTACTAAACTGTAGATCTGTGATTCTATCATAGGAAACAGTAAGTTAGCTGTAGCAATGTAGATGCACATGGACATTGGACTTGCACAACCTGAGCTAAGGAAACATGAAATATAAACATAACCTTAAGTTTAAATCTCGTGGTTACTCTGGGTGCAGAAAGAAGAAAGGAATTATATTGGGGTGTTGGGGCAATTTCAAGATTTCCAATCACAGGATGCATACTCATGCAAGAATTGTTCAGCAAAATAGTGTTTGAACTATGAACTGCGTAAAAGGGCAGAATTCCATCTAATTATTCATGATATCGGAGAGGTTCAAAGAGGTACACATACAGGTTTATGAAGTTTCTATGATTATTGAAATGAAGCTGTCGTGGTACTTGTAAGCGAGTATGTTGTTCGCTTGATATGTTACACATTCTGACTTTTTCTGTACCTTTTTGTATCACCACGTGCAAAAACAGCAACATTTATAAAAGATACGGTTTCTAAAATGAGTCCAGGTTTCACTGATGCTGTTTTACTTCAGGCGCTATTTTTAGTGGGTGTGCCTGCTCGCATTTGGTTTCACTTTTGTCATTAAAAGTTTTGAGTTGCTGAATCTTAATTGTCCTAAGAATTAGATGGAGCCCATATCAAAGGGCATGAAGTCAAACTGTGCATCGTGACCTATTTAAAACGTTGGTTGTTTTCCTGTATTTTTATTATTTGCAGGTGCAGAATGTTCTTTGTGTTTTGCTGTTTTCCCTCATCCAAGCAAATTCTGCTCTGTGAGCAGAAAGGCTATTTAGGAAATGCAAGATAAATTCAAAGCATTTGGCTGGGTGCCAAGGTACTTGTAATGGGCTTCCCTCAGTCTTAGGCCAAAGAATGTGGTTATTGTTGATCATGGCAGTGAGCATCAGAATGGTTTAATTCCAGTCACGTGTAAAGTGTCTCTGTTCCAAAGTGTCCTAATTGATCAGAAATTTAACTGTACTCTTGAATAGTTTGAGGCTAATAAGGCTGTTTTTAAATTTACAGTGACTTTGGGCATTTGGCAGATTTTGCTGAATCTGTTATTATCTCTGTCAACTTTATTTTTTCCCCATGCTGTGCCTAATTTTGAAGTAGGGTTGTGGGAGGGAGCAGGAGGAGAAGCTCATAATCTTTGGCCTTTTGATGGAATAGGTCATTAATGAGGTAGGTTTCCTTTCTGTGGAGCGAGGAGGAGGTAAATATATAATTCTTCTGTTTCTAACAGCCTGGGGTAGGGGTGGAGGCAGAAAGGTGTGTCTGTGTTTGTCTTTCTAGGTGTAGTGTTGGAAACTGTCTTTGAAACCAAAAATGATGTTGACCTAAAATTTCAGCCCTCAATGAAGCGAGATACAAATTTAGTGTGCATCTAGGCCCTATACATTGTGCATCTAGGCCCTATACAGTCTGCAATCTAGGCTCTATACAGTGTGCTAACCATCACTCCAGATGCAAATTTGCATTATATAACTTGCTACATGGCCCCAGCTAAGCATATTGATGACAAATGTTTATTGTGAAAGCCAGCAGCACAAAACCTTTCAAAGTAAACATACTATTGTACTGTCTCGCTTTGAGGTTGGAAAATCCCAATCTGACACCTACTGTGTTGATTCCTTTTAACAAAATAATTATACACGTTAACTCCTTGGTAAGTGAATGTTTTTTGTCCAGATTGCAGATTTTTCTCCGTTTACAGTCCCCTTCGAAGTATAACATGTTTCTGTTAATACGAGCATCTATCTAATTAGAGTTACAACTGGTTACGGTGCGAGACCATTGGATTGCATGCAACCGTAAACACTTCACTAGTTTTATCATGTAATGAGAGCTCCCTGGAAATTTTCACCCACCCACCCAAACACTGTAACCCGATCCAGTGTCTCATAGTTTGGACAGGAAATTGGAATGGGGAGCCCAAAATCAATCTTTCTTACTGGTCATAGGGAAGCATAGTGGGAAGGAGGAAGTCCGGGAAATCTAGTTGAATCATCACACTGTATTGGTGCCTGGTGAGAACAGGCTTTTCAGTTCATCGGATCAAAGTGAGTTTATACTTTTTATTACTTTAAAAATTGTTTAACTATGAAAATAAAGTTCTGGTACTCATTCTCAGGAAGTGAGACTGGCCTGGAACTTGAGTCCATGCCTCTGTCTGGTTGGGAGCTAACCACAAGATGCAAAACCACTTCTCATGAGAGGGAAAGATGATGTATAAGTCAGTCAGCGAGGCTGACGAGACACTCGTGAGTGACTAAGTCACAAGTGGGTTTTGGTCAATCTGCTGAGTGTGTACAGACTCACGGTGAAGTGTGTGTGTGAAGATTTCTTTGTCCCATTTGCCAGATTGCACATCTTGTATAAAATGAACTCTTAATTCATGTCTGAGTGTTGTCAGACTCATTAACATGTGGAATCAATTTCCTGAGAGAGGCACTGGAAGGAAAAACCCTGGAGTCATAAGTTCTCCTCATCCACACAGGTGGCATGAGCTTCGGGTCACATGTAAGGTTTAAATCCACCCTCCCATTAATTTGTTTACATTTTGAGTTGTTAACACCAACTGGGACTCTTTTCTCTAACAATACTAATAGAGGTCTTTAAAATTATGAAGAGGTTTGCTAGGGTACTTGTAGAGAATATGTTTCCAATTGTGGGGAATCCAAAACTAGGGTTCATAAATCTAAGATAATCACTAATAAATCTAATAAGGAATTCAGAAGAAACCTCTTTACCCAAAGAGTGGTTAGAAGGAGTAGTTGAGGCGATTAGCATAGATGCATTTAAAGGGAATTTAGAGAAGTACATGAGAAAGGAACCATCGCTTGGTTGCTCAAGCACTTTTGGATCCATATGCTTAAACTGCAACAACATGACTTGAATCCTAATGATGCTTGGAAAGCCGAATGGAGTTCACGAGAAGTCACAAAAAAACACCTCGTGAAAGACCAGACAGGGAAGATCCCTGGCTTCGATCTTCCGTGAAGCTTATGGGAAACCCTAAACCGCATCCACCCACACCATAGCAGGATATTTGATGCGCAAATGGAGAATTAAAAACTCGCCAATGTTATACTTTATCGAGAAAAGACCATGGAACATAGATTAATTCAATGCTCGATCCACACATACGAAGAAGGCATTATGGCAATGCACTCAACTACTCCTGACGCAATTATATGGCTTAACCGTATGTAAAATTATAGTTGTTCTACATCTACTTCAGCCATATGAAGTAGAAATAGGGAAAATAGGTGCAGGAGTAGGCCATTCAGCCCTTTGAGCCTGCATCACCATTCAGTATGTTCATGGCTGATCATGCAACTACAGTATCCCATTCCTGCTTTCTCTCCATACCCCTTGATCCCTTTAGCCATAAGGGCCACACCTAACTCCCTTTTGAATATATCTAACAAACTGGCCTCAACAACTTTCTTTGGAAGAGAATTCCACAGATTCACAGTTCTGAGTGAAGAAGTTTCTCATCATCTCGGTCCTAAATGGCTTACCCCTTATCCTTAGACTGTGACCCCTGGTTCTGGACTTCCCCAACATCGAGAACATTCTTCCTGCATCTAACCTGTCCAATCCCGTCAGAATTTTATGTTCCTATAAAATCCCCCTCATTCTTCTAAATTCCAGTGAATATAAGCCTAGTCGATCCAGTCTTTCTTCATATGTCAGTCCTGCCATCCAGGGAATCAGTCTGGTGAACCTTCGCTGCACTCCCTCAATAGCAAGAATGTCCTTCCTCAGATTAGGAGACCAAAACTGTACACAATATTCAAAGTGTGGCCTCACCAAGGCCCTGTACAACTGCAGTAAGACCTCCCTGTTCCTATACTCAAATCTTCTTGCTATGAAGGCCAACATACCATTTGCCGCCTTCACCGCTTGCTCTACCTGCATGCCAACTTTCAATGACTGATGTACCATGACACCCAGGTCTCGTTGCATCTCCCTTTTTCCTGATCTGTCATCATTCAGATAATAATCTGCCTTCCTGTTTTTGCCACCAAAGTGGATAACCTCACTTTTATCTACATTATACTGCAAATAGTATCAGTGAGGCAACAGAACCAAGAACAGCCCTTTCCAGATCCAAGGCTCATAATCTGAACAGGAGAAACAAGTCAATTAGAAATATATACGTAAATAAGACTCGAGTTCCTTGGATTTCATGGGTTGGATTGCAGCTGGAGGATCGCACAGGCTAATGTTTGGACATCCGTGGTTTAAGGAACAGTTTAATGTTGTGATTGCAGAGTGAGAGCAAGACCATGGGTTTGTTCTTGATGGATGAGCTAGAATGGGCTGAAAATAACTCCTCCATTTGTGTTGATCTTGTGATTTAGGAGCTTATTCAGAGAGATTTGATTTGGGAGATGAGGCACAGGAATTCTACTAATCCCCAGGTTGGTGGGCTTCGGGGGAAGAGAGGGTAGCAGGAGAACCAGCGGCAGATATACAGTGAGAGGAAACTGTGTAACAGTGGTAAGTCAGTCAGAACGTGAGCTGAAAGCAGAAATCTGAAAAAGAAATTGAAAAGTGATTTGTTTTTATTTTATTAAATTTTGTTTTTTACTATTGAAATTCACTTGATTGTAGTTTCCATTGTGTTTTGGATTGATGGATATTTTTTTTACCATTTTAGTATCTGTCTTTCAGTGGTCAGTTTCTTAGAATTTTATAGGCCAGTGTCTTAGATATCAGTTTTTTTTTTAAAAAGAGTTCAGGTTAAATGTCTTAGTGGTCAGGTTCTCAGTGATTTAGAGGTCAGTGGATTGACTACCATGGGAAGCCAGCTGTGACCCATTGCATGTGCATCCTGTTCTATGTGAGAACTCCAGAACACTTCATGCATCCTGGATAACCACTTGTGCAGGAATAGCTGCCAGTTGCTCGAGCTCAAGCTCCGCGTTTCCTCGAACATATGTTCCAGGATGTGGTGCTCTCTGTGTAGGTGGTGAGGGAATGGGTGACCACCAGACATGAGGAAGGCGCAAGTAGTGCAGGAATCCCCCAAGCCAGTGGCACTCACTAACCGATTTTCAGTTTTGAATACCAGGGAGGGGGACGATTCCTTGGAGGAATGCAGTAAGAATCAAAGTCCCAGCACCACGGGAGATTCGACTGCACAAAATGAAGCAGTAGAAATGCAGTAGCCATAGGGGATTCGATAGTTAGGGCACAATCAAGCGTTTCTGTAACCGCAAGTGTGATTCCCAAATGGTGTGAGATGCCTCCTTGGTGCCAGGATAAAGAATATCACCGAGTAGGTGCAAGACATTCTGCGAGGGGAAGGGGAACAGCTAGAAGTCGTGGTCCATATTTGGAACCAATGACATTGGTAGAAGTAGTATTAGGTTCTTCAGGCAGAGTTTAGGAGCTAGGAAAAGGATTTTAAAAGCAGAACCTCAATGATGACCTCATGATTACTCCCAGTACTAGTGAGTATAGAAACAGGATGACAGTGCAGGTAAATGCGTGGCTGGAGAAGTGGTGCAGGAGGGAGGGTTTCAGATTCTTGGGGCATTGGGACCGGTTCTGGGGAAGGGGAACCTTTACAAGATGGACGAGTTGCCCCTGAAGAAAGCCGGGACCAATGTTCTACCGGAGAGGTTAACTAGTTAACTTGGAGAGGGTTTAAACTAATTTGGCAGGGGAAGGAGAAACTAGGAAATAGCAGAGAGGGGCAGAAATGAGTTCAGAAGGCAGAGCGATGTAAACAGCGGTAAAATTAGGAATATCCCAAAAATTGAGGGGACCAGATTGTGGAAAATATCAAGTGACAAAGGAGGTATTGAATTGTATGTATGCCAATGTCTGTAAAGGTAGAGTATTCAAAGCTTAATGCACCCTGGATGGCAAAATATATAAAAGTTAAAATAAAGCAGAAAAGGAGGATTATGACACATGTCAGGAGCAAGATTCAGTTCATAACCAGGAAGATTATGGAAAGTACACGAGGAATTGAAAAAGTTAATACAGGAGGCAAAGAGAGGTTACGAGAAAAGATTAGCAGGCAACATTAAATTGAACCCTAAACTTTTTTTTATAAACGTATAAAGTGTAAGAGGTTAGTTGGGGAAAAATTTGGGCTTATTAAGGATCCAAAGGGAAATCTTCATGTGGAGGCAGAGGACATGACAAAAGTATTAAATAAGTCCTTTGCAACTGTCTTCACAAAGGAAGTGGATGATGTGATGGTTACACTAAAAGAGGAGAGGGAAGTTGTGGACAGGATAATAGATAGAGAAGACATACTGAAAAGATTAGCAATACTGAATGTTGGTAAATCATCTGGTCCAGATGGAATGCATCCTAGATTGTTGAAAGAAGCAAAAGTGGAAATTGGAGTGGTATTGTCACAATCTTTTAATCCTCATTGGATGCAGGAGGACTAGAGAATTGCTAATGTTATACCATTATTTAAGAAAGGGGAGAGGGATAAACCAGGAAACTATAGGCCAGTCAGCCTAACATCGGTGGTGGGAGGTCATTGGAAACGAATGTCAGGGACAAAATTAACTTATTTGGAAAGGCATGGGTTAATCCAGGAGAGCCAGCATAGGTAAATCATGTCTGATGGACTTGATTAAATTCGTTGACGAGGTAACAGAGAAGGTTGATCAAGGTAGTTCAGTAGATGTATATATGGATTTTCAGAAGGCATTCGACAGCATGCCACATAAGAGGCTTATTAAGAAGATGGAAGCCCATGGAATTAAGAGGAAAGTAGATACAAAATTGGCTCAGTGGCAGGAAGCAAAGGGTGGTGATGGATGGGTTTTTCAGACTGGAAGGTGGTTTGCAGTGGTGTTCCCCAAGGATCAGTTTTGGATCCATTACTCTTCACAATTTTTATAAATGACCTAGACTCCAGGTGTAGGGAGCAGCATTATAAAGTTTGCAGTTAATACAAAACGTGGCAAAGTAGTAGATCATGATGAGGATAGTTATAGGCTTCAGGCCGACATAGACAGGATGGTGAAATGGGCAGAAGCATGGCAAATGCAAAGAAGTGTGAAATGATGCACTTTGCTAGGACTAATATGGAAAGACAGTAAGTGGCACGATTTTGAAAAGTGTAGACGAGCAGAGAGACCTTTGTGTCCACATGCACAAATCCTTAAAGGTGGCAGGGCAAGTTGATAAGGTGGTCAAAAAGCACATGGATTGCTAGGTTTGAATCAGAGGAATATAATATAAAAGCAAAGAGATCATGCTAGGACTTTAAAATCACTGGTTAGGCCTCAGCTGGAGTATCGTGGACAATTCTATGCATCACATTTCAGAAAAGATGTAAAGGTGTTAGAAAGGGTACAGAGAGGCTTACCAGGATGTTACCAGGGATTAGAGACTTCAGTTATGAGGAGAGGTTGGAAAGGTTAGGATTGTTCTCCTTGGAATAGCGAAGGTTAAGAGGTGATATAATAGAGGTTTTAATAGAGTAAATAGGGAAAAATGTTCCCTCCGGCAAGTGGGTCAATAACTAGAGGTCACAGATTCAAAATCATTGAAAACATTTCTCCTCTCTAGATCTTTTTACCAATCAGGAGTTGTCGGGATCTGGAAGGTTCTACTTAATAGTGGTGGAAGCTGATTCCATAAATAATTTTAAAACCGAGTTGGATAGGTACTTGAGGATGAGAAACCTACAGGGTTATGTACAAAAAGCACGGATGTGGAACTAAGCACGACTGCTCTTTCAAAGAGGCAGGGCAGGCCACATGGCCTCCGTCTGCTGTAAGTTTATGAATCTATGGTAGCTGCTAAATTCATAACTGATACTTCAGAAAAAGATTTGTATTGTGTGTTAGGGCTCCTGAACAGTGGATGGATTTCTTGGTGTGTTGGCCAATGTTTGAATTTAAAGGTTTGGAGAGTTGTTTGATGTTTACTGCTGCATTGAGTTCTGTGGGCTCATGTTTGCTGAGTTACTGAGCTATTCAGATGTTCTCCTGGTGGCTATCGGTCAGACATTTTTTCCCCCTTAAAAGGGTCCCCCATTTTGTGGAACCTGACTGTTCAGTGTGGTTTGGTTAATAGCTCTGCAAAGACCTTCTGCAGACTGTCATTTCTATTTTTGAAGCTTTTGAAACCTCCTTTAAATTTGACCTTCACTTAATGTGAGAAATGGCCATTAGAGAAATGCTGGACTAAAAAGCTCCCATTAGTTTTTTATACACCTGCCATGGTTTTGCACTTTGCAATAAGGTTAAGCTAAGCTCTTGATACTACTTTGTGACAATTAAAATTTTATACCACGTTAGTGTTCAAAGAATACTTTGCATGTTACAGTTTGAAATTCAAAAGCTGATGGATAGCTAGACTTCTGGCTTTAATATACCAATGTCTCTGAATATTAATAAAACAACAAAGTACATTGACAGTTAGGCACAGTTCCTATGTCTCATTAGGTTGGCCCAGTCCCTTGTTTGATGTAGACTATACTTTATTGGAAGCAACTTTTCTCCCAGGTGTATACTGCATTTATGAATCCTTAACTCACTGGGTGAATGTGGAATTCAAATAATCACCATCTGGAATTAAAATAATCGTCTTCCAATTGATCCAGTGCCGCAGTTATACTGCAGGCTAGTATGGCGCAGTCTCTTGTGCTGCACCAGCACCTAATCCGCCATGCAATGCTGCCAATTTTGCAAATTTCTAAAGTTTGAAATTAATACTGCTTGTCTTCTCTTCCCTCCCCCTTATTCCCCCCCCCCCCCAGAAGAGGTGTGCTTGCATCGTGAATGCTACTCGCCCTGCAGCTGGTGCACAGCCAGATTTCTAAGCTTTTTTTAAAAAAAAAAGAAAACTGCAGGTGGTCTACTCTTTGGCCGTTCAATTTATAACGATTGAAAAGAACTGACTGTCCCATTGGCGCTTTTCAATCATTGGAAACTTCACAGGCAATTGGGGGCTGGTAATCGGTGCTCCATGATGTGATGCATGTATTTGAGTGCAAATGCTTTGAACTCCCTAACCCCTCACTCCATAGTGATGTGAGTGGGCAGTATAAATGCAGCTGCTTGCTTACATCACCGCAAACTGTACTAGCTGGTACTGTATAGCTACAAATCTGCAAGATTCGGATTGTTTTTATAGAACAGTAGTGGAGTTATAGAAGTGATGATGCCACATTAATTTTCTTTAGAGGGTAGACTATTTGTGTATTTCCTCCCCCCCCCCCCCCACCCCCCCACATAATGAGACTGCAACCTCAGGCGTGATCACAAAACTGTAATCTCATTCAGCTGGTCAGATAAGATCACAAACTGTGTGGAGGCAAGTAGAGTGCAACTGATACATGAAACCCCTAGAAATTATTCCACGTAGCCACTTGTTTTGTTTGCCTCCTAATATGTATTTCACACATTTGCTAGCAGCAAGGGTGTGGTTACCATTGATGACCATGGCACTCCATGTAGTTAATGCACAATGATGCCTCACTGATGCATTTACACCTTGCTGCAGTTTTATTGAGTGATAATGTACAGTTGCTAGTATATCTTTTAATATCTACCCTGGCAGTTAAAGGGGGACCTCCTTGTAGGTTGCACATATCATTTTTTCAGAAAGCACTCATTAATACTTTCAGTTCTTCAAATACTTAAATGTGTGACCATAGGCGCTCCAAAAGTAGCATTGTGTATGCAATATATTTCTGATAACTTGGGTTTTTTGTGTTTTTAAAAAAAAATTGAATTGTCCAATAATTTGAATTAAGTAACATAAATAACAGTAACGTGGAAATTTAATGCATAAAAAAATTGAATTATTTGGTAATTTGAATTAACTGACTTAAAAGCAGACAGTATATTCGTGAAGACTTTAATGCTGGAAATTGAAGTGCATCTTTATAGTAAACACTAAAAGCTTTATTGTATGTGCCAGTAATTTGATAGAAAATCCTTTGCCAAAGAAGGTAACTTTGGAGGGGAATGTGCGTGTGTGTTTGGTAATGAGAGCACTATTGACTGTTCGTAGCAGCATCTGTTAATCCACAGACCTAACTCTCTTTTTGTGCGAGCAGCTTACTGATGGATGAATGATGAAGCGAGGGAACATTAACTGCTGAAAAGAACCTTTGGATGCCACCAAGTGGTTTATTTTCCTTTTGTTCTTTCACAAGTTGCTTTAATGGAAGAGTTCCACAAAGTGAAGGACCAGAGATTTCTGCTGGGTTTGGAAATTGTAGATGGTCCACAAAATGTGAAAGGAACTTTATGTTGCAACGTTGGAACTTTTTTTTTTGGTTTTAAGCACATTTAGTTTCAAATTCAGAAAGGCACAATTCTAAGCGCTCAGATTTTGAAAACATCATACAACTTTGTAAAGAAAGTTTTGATTTGGTCATGGGGAAAATGCTGAATAAGTGGGTGGATGATTTTATTGTTTTCTGCTTCACTCCAAAATGGCTGCCTGGTATTGGAAACTAAAATGGTGTTCCCAATAGCCAGCTAATATTCATGCGTGTCAACAGTATCACCAGCAATGTGCATTCTTAGTTACAGTGTAAGGATTTGGGTACAGCAACAACAGCTTGCATTTGTACAGCACCTTTAAAGTAATAAAATGTCCCAAGGCACTTCACAGGAGCGTTGTCCAGCAAAATTTGACAACGGGCTACATAAGGGCATATTATGGCAGGTGACCAAAGAGGCAGGTTTTAAGAAGCATCTTAAAAAAAGGAAGAAAGCGAGGTAGAGATGCGGAGAGATTTAAGGAAGAACTCCGAGCTTAGGGCCTTGGCAGCTGAAGGTACGGCAGCTAATGGTGTAGCAATTAAAATCGGGGATGCGCAAGAGGCCTGAGTTGTGCATGAGAGCGTGAGTAATTGTTGTCTACTCTGAGACCACAGAAAGTAATACATTAAAATAACAAGCAACAGCCGTTTAACTTCTAATTTTAGATTGCTAAACAAAAAGTAAATTATCATCTGTTTTGTACGAGTATTAGAAGAACTGAAAGTGTGCCTTTGTAATTCTGAGCAACTGAGCTTGCTTTTATCCACTCTCAAAATGTTGATAAACTGCTGTACACAGAGGTCCCTAATTAACCTCCAAGGTGTACACACTCTGGAAATGCCAGAAATACACTCGGTCAACATCTGTAGGAGGAGAAGTAAGATAGTTGCTATTGACGTCAGCCAAATAGAAGACCCTCCACCACCCCCTTTTTATATCAACGTTTTGAGAAGAGCCTTACTTCTTCAAGGTTGGCATTCCTGGAAGAGAAGTAACAGTGAGTGAAGTAGTAGAAAACAATCATGTATCATTAATTGTAGAGGGAGAGAGTTGCAGCTAATATATAGTTCCAAACAGATTCTGTTCCGGCACAGAGGATTTTCATGCTATTATGTAAAGACATGCTACAAGAATACCTGGAGTTGCCTATCTGATCTGAGAGAACATCGTAGCATTTTAATAGTTGGAGGAGACTTTCTGCCTGTATCATATTCATTTTTATTCTGTAGAGACCTGGTTTTACTGTACTGTATAACTTTGGTCCCACAGACACTGTCATCACCCTGTTCATTTACAAATGTTGTTCCCCAAATGCCGAAGAAGAAAGCCGCCCAACTGATACACAATCCAACAGAGCTTTAACAGTATAAACACTGCCCTTTTTTCTCTTTCCTTATACAACTCTCCTAGAGGGAACTTGACTCCTTGCTACATTGTAGTTCCTGGTGGCTCACTCAAGTTGACATTCTTCCCCTGTGAGCCTTGGGCAATAAATGTTGGAAGGATATTCAACCACGAAAGCAGGAAGGATTGTAACAACCAAGCCAGATCCCATATTTTACTGTTGTCTTTCTCCTCCCCCCAAACATCGACATGCATTTGTTTCCTGGACAGCAGTTAGAAGAAGGAGCTCTCTCTGACTGACTTTTTTTCAACTACATAACCCAAGGGCGCACAGATTAATTGTTGCATCCCAACTGCTATCCAAGCCATTATCAACTAACTCAGTACAATCTGGAGATCTTACTTATTGGTATGGGTTGGCTAAATACTGTGTAAACCTGTTAAGTCATCAGGGAGCCTGACTAGCCAATGTAATCTAAATAACAAATGACAGGTAGATATGTGAGGGTATCCAAATATCTAATTTCTGAGGGTCCAACTATTTAAATAATTCACAATTGTAGCCTCCCTGAAAGAAATAGCCCTTTACCATATACTGTTCATTGCCTGCACTCCTGCTGTTCTCTTCAGTCATCATCATCATAGGCAGTCCCTCGAAATCGAGGAAGACTTGCTTCCACTCTAAAAGTGAGTTCTCAGGTGACTGTATAGACAAATACAGGAATTACAGCCTCTGTCACAGGTGGGACAGACAGTTACTGGAGGAAAGGGTGGGTGAGGAGTCTGGTTTGCCGCACGCTCATTCCGCTGTATGCGCCTGTTTTCTGCATGCTCTCGGCTAGGTGCTCAGCGCCCTTCCAGATGCTCCTCCTCCACTTGGGGCGGCCTTTGGTCAGGGACTCATGATGCCTCCGCAAGATCCTGCAAATCCCCTGGGAGAATAGACACACCAACGTCCGTGTTCTCGATCAGGCCAACAACCCCAACATCTCCTCAGTAAAAAGGAAGTGGCAAGTGTTTACAGTCTTTGTGGTGTGTGAGCTTTTTAACTTGCCAATTACATTAACTAGGTGACCCAAAATACGGTTTATAATCTCCGTGGAGGAACTGTTGAATTTTACTGTTTTTATTGTATTGATATGTTCTTACAAGAAGGTGCTGGGGGATAAAGAAGGAAGAAACCAAATACAAGGATTTTACACACAGACCTCTTTTTAAACTGCACTAATCTGAAAATATTCAGTTTGCCATACAAACCTCATTCAATTGCAAGGACTTTCCAACCCTTCAGGCAGCTGAACGACTCTGTAATTGTGTCTACAATAACTTATCACAGGTTTAAGAAAATAGGTTATTGCAGAAAGAATATTTATTTCTGAATTGTTGATGTAAATAAAACAACCAGTTGTGATTTCCAAATCAAATTGGTGGACTAAAAATCAAATAAAAATAGAAAGATGCTGTAATTGCACAGTTCTGAAGAATACACACCCAAAACGCTAATCGGTCTTCTCTGTAGATGCTGATCGACCCGATGTGTATTTTCAGCCTTTTCAGTTCTGATTTTCAAAGCTGCCAGTCCAAATATTGTCATTGGAAGAAGTTTTTCTTGTGTCTCTGTTCTGCACAAAATGGCTTAGTTTTCTTTCCCTATTTTAATCTTTTTGCTTTCTGTTTGTAATCTCTCTCCCTTTGTTTCTAAAAGTCTCGATCAATCTGTCAGGCTTGTACAGAATGTTTGTTTTCTTGGGCTATTAACCTTTGGACTGGTGGTGGGGCAATTCCTGTCTCCCTGGGCTTATTGGTTTTGTTTTTAGCTCCTACACTCTTGACACTAAAAATATTATTGTTAAGAGTAAAAAAGCTAATCCATCATCTAGGATTACTTAATTAATACATCATTAATCCTAAACAATGGGAAAAAAATACACAAATTCAAAATTAATTCTGCTCACCTCTTCCTCTCTTTTGTTATAATCTATCCAATCTTTCCTAACTTTTTAATTTTGTTTTTGGAAATAGTAAGTTTAAAAGTTTTTACTGACCAGTCTTCCTGCTCCCCTGTACTCCAACCAGGTTCACCCAACAAAAACCCAATTTTCTGAAAACTGGATTTTCTACCATTTTGAAAGCTTGGACTTGATTTACCTGTTGTCCATCTGTCTGATCAATAGAGGCACGTTTACAGGTCAATAGGTTGCTGGACCACTTTTACAACTGACATTTTCTTAATTTGGACCCCAAGATTGGTGTCAGTGAGCCCACTTCCAGGGTTCACACTGCTAAATCCAGCTCCATTATTTCGGCCCTAGATTTTCATGGGTCAGCAAATCTGCCACTGAGACAAGGAAATTGGGTTTGGCAATGTAAACGACAGGAGCCAAATCGCAAGCACTTGTCTCTTGAAATCCAAAATTAAATAATGCCAGCATAAAAATGGCTTTGGTTGATGATCTTGGCTATGGCCCAGAGGGTTGCTGGTTCAAGACGCACAAACCAGGACTTAAGTGCATGATCTAGGCTGGTGCTCCAATGCAGTTTGAATGGTGATTCATTTACAGAGGTTCTGCGATGCTAAACAATGGCCTCATTTGTCTGTCTGGCAGACATTAAAGAAACCATGCCACTATTCAAAGAAGAGCAGGGGGTTCTCCTGGTGTCCTGATCAATTTTCCTCCCTCAACCAACACCATCAAAGAAAAATCAGTTATCATTCATCTCATTGTCGTCGTTGGGGCAGCATTGGTCACAGTACCTGCCCCATTTTGTCTATGTTACAAATCACTGAACTCAAAGTAATTTATTGTGTCAAATACTTTTGGACAAGACACTATATAAATGTAAGTTTTACTGCTCACCGGCCAACCCTGGAGCTCAAATGGTTAAAAAGTCTGACTAGTGTGCTGTTGTCTGATAGCTCTCACGTTCCTGAAGTAGTTCTTCAAGAGTGAAATAAAATGGATATTCTAGAATCCCATTGTATCTCTTTTATACACTGCTTGAAGTGAAGTGTGGCATGTCTAACATTTGTCACAGTGAGGGCAGATGATGTTTTTCTAAATTTCCATTAACACGACTGTGCTGTCTGATTGGCTGTTCAGCATCAAGTGGTAGACAAGCCAGAACTTTCACCAACATAACATCAAACAGATCAAAGTTGTTGTGTCCTGACAAAACTCCACTTTCTAGCCCCCAATTCCATCTCTCCCTGGCTGCTCATCATGCTGAACATGACCTTGGTTAACCTCTGTATCCTGTCTGATCTCCAAGCTGAGCTTCAAACTCGATGCACCTTTTGCACCTTTATAATAACATTGCTCGTCTCTGCTGCTGAAACCCTCACCACATCTTTGTGGCACAGCCTTCGGCCACTTTGCCCCTATATGCTGGAATTCTCTCCTTTTTAAACCCTTTTTTGCTACCTCTTTTTGCCCACATTCAAAATCCTACTCACAATCTGCCTCTTTTGATCACCTCCACTAATTCTTCCACTACTGCTCAGCATTAATTCTCGACTTGTGTGAGGCACCTTTTACTACAATAAAGTTTAAAAATTGCAAATGTTGGATATCGAACAAAATCCAAAAATTCTGCAAAATGTTTCCATCAGCATCTGTAAAGAGAAAAAGCTGGTTAGCGTTCTAGGTGTAGACCTGACGAAGGGTCAACGCCAGAGCTGTGTTTCTCTATCTCTCCACTCCCCCCACCCCTCAACCTCCCGTCGCCCCCTGTTGGTGACCTACCTTACTTGAGGTGACTTATCGCATTTCTGTAATAACGCCGCTGTGTATGAGCAAGAGAGAAATGGTTGACGCTCCGAAACCAGGACCATCTTTTGCAGCGCAAGTCTCTGCATGTGAAGCACTTTTGATTAGCCTGAATTAAAAGCGGGTTGTGCACAAATCTGGTTTTATGTACACTTTAATATATTCATGTCTTTTCTGAGAAATGTCTACTTCATTACTGGCTACGTTTCTGCTTCTAATTAGCACACAGATGGAGCTAGTGCTTTGTTGAGCAGAT
This sequence comes from Pristiophorus japonicus, assembly GCF_044704955.1. Classification (NCBI taxonomy): domain Eukaryota; kingdom Metazoa; phylum Chordata; class Chondrichthyes; family Pristiophoridae; genus Pristiophorus; species Pristiophorus japonicus. The sequence goes on from NC_091981.1 coordinate 62,072,572, forward strand.
TACTGTGCTTTTGAAAACTCCTCCCCCCCACCTCTCTTCCACTGTCTCCTTTCACACTCCAGTGCACATACTTTTGCACACAGCAGTGTGAAAAGGATTTAGATCCTGCTGTGCCGGAAGGACATAAAGTGCTGAAAATATGTGTCGTACAGAGGAAAGAAAGATCTTCCTTCTACGTCTGTCCCTGGAACCCCAAATCATTTACAGCTGCACTTCAAACTCCCAAATGCTCAGTCTTTGGCAATCCATTGGCCACAATACTTCTGCAGCTGTTGATTTACTCAACCACTCCCTCACCTACATCTTTGATGCCCTTGTCCCGAGCTCTTTGCTGTCCCTGTTATCTCCCTGCTATGGTCCCACCTTTGCTTCCTTAAGTCCAAGGGGCGCAGACTTGAGCATATCTGATGCACAACTAATTTAGCCTTCCATCACAAAATCTGGCTGGACCACATCAAGTGCCACTGGCTTTCTCTCTTCTCTACTAAACATGCCCGCTACTCCAGGATCATCTTGGAAGGCAAAGATAACCCCCCAGGCTTTTCTTCTCCATTACCAACTGTCTCCTTGTACCTCTTTCTCCTTCCCTCACCTTCAAATGTGAGGAGCTCACGGGCTTGTTGTCACTACTGCCCCATCTCCAGCCTCTTTTTCCTGCAAAGTTCTTGGAATGTGTTGCCTCCCACATTCGTCGCCATGTTTCACGCGACTCCCAGTTTGAATCTTCAGGTTTCCTCCCCTGCCACAGCGCTAATCAGTGTCACAAATGACATCCTCTGTGACTGTAAGCATTGTACATTATCTCTCTGCAACCTTTGACATGGTCAACAACACCAAGTTTCTTCGTTGCCACGCCTCCATTGTCTAGCTCAGTGGGACTGCTGACACTTGATTTCACTCTTACCTATTCGATCAAAGCCAGAGCATGTCCTGCAATGGTTTCTGTTCCTGGATTGCACTGTTAACTCTGGAATTCCCCAAAGGATCCCTCCCTCATCTACATGATGCCTCTTGGCTTCTACATTCGCAGACATGGGGGTCAGTTTCCATATTTACGCTGACGACACCAAAAACTACCGTCTTTGGCCACAGCCACAAATTCCATTCTCTTTCCTGACCATTATATGAGGCTGAAACACACAATTTGCAACTTTGGCATTGTATTTGACCCTGAGCTGAGTTTCGATCCCATATCTTCATCATAAAGACTGCTGCCTACTTCCACTTCCATATCGCCTACCTCCGCACTTGCCTCAGCACATCTGCTGTTGAAACATTCATCCATGCCTCGAGAATTGACTCTTCCAATCCTCTCCTGGCTGGCCTCACATTCTCTATCATCTATGTAGATTTCAGCTGATCCAAAACTCTGCTGCCCGTATCTTATCCTGCACCAAGTCCCTCTTGTCTTTCTCCTGTCCTTGCTGACTCTGTCCCACAGTGCCTCATTTTAAATTCTGAACCTTGTATTTAAATCCCTTCATGGCCTCTCCCCTCCTTATCTCTGAGCCTTACAATCCACACCTCGCTTGAAAGCTCCTTTCCTCTTAATTTAAGATGCTTCTTAAAACCCACCTCTTCGATCATGCTCTGCTAATATCTCCTCCCTTGGCTTGATTTCCATTTTTTTCCCTTGCACCTCTGAAGCACCTTGGGATGTTTTTTTTCTATGTTACAAGTGTTATATAAATGTTATTATCTTTGCATCCCTGTTGAAGCAGTCAAATTACAACTAGTCTGCTTTTGGATAAGTGCTATTGGGAGTAACATTGTACATAAGCAAAAAAAAATTAACCCATTTGGAAATTGAATTTTCTTCATTTTTTTATATATATTTTGATCCTGTTGGGTATTAAAAGATTTGCACATCAGATTCTACCTATAAAAATATAATGAATCCAAGGGCATTGCCCAGTCACCTTGGGACTTTCAAAGTTCAGCAAAACTCCTGGTGACATGTTTGCATTTTTTTTTTAAAGATAATCTCTGAAGATTTCTGTATAGGTTGTGACTTTTGTTAGAAAGCTGATGGTTGTTTGTGCCTGTACAGTTATATATACTGTAGCTAGTTGTGGAAAGAGTGGGGGTGCCCATAACAATATCTGTATGAACAGGTGCTCTGCGACTGGGTGGTTATGGAGGAGTCTGAGTAATGTGTAAATTGGCCCTGGCCTGTTTGGCTAGCTATCTTTTCCATCGCAAACAATCTATAAACCTTAGTGAGATGGATTTATCTGGGTGGGGCATTTTAATTTGTCACGTAATGGAAGTGATTTGCGTCTTTGTCATTAACCCAGTCACCGCTGACTAATTGGTGGGATTGTTGAATGCTGTGTAAATTTCAATTTACAAGTGAGTGTGTTGGTTTTGGATGTCTTTTTGTCTAGATGTGTGTGCAACATCCAGGAGTAGATTACTGTATGCTTAGGGAGAAACCTCCTATTTACATCTGTTACACACAGCATGTCCATTTGTTAACAGTAGAGGCACATAATTTGGATTTTTTAAAGAAATGATTTTCTGCAACAACTTTTTTGTGTCCTTTTGCGCATGCACGCCCTGGACTCTGCCCCCCCCTTTTGTGCATTTCAGTGAAGTCCGGCCACACATGCGCAGTATCCCACAGTTGTGGGTGCAGCTGGGGTAGTAACATGAGCTGTGGGGTGGGGCAGGAACTTGGGCTGGGGAGATGACAGAAACTTGGGCTGAGATGGGGCAGGAACTTGGGTGGTGTAAACATAGAAACATAGAAAATAGGTGCAGGAGTAGGCCATTCGGCCCTTCGAGCCTGCACTGCCATTCAATGAGTTCATGGCTGAACATGCAACTCCAGTACCCCATTCCTGCTTTCTCGCCATACCCCTTGATCCCCCGAGTAGTAAGGACTTCATCTAACTCCTTTTTGAATATATTTAGTGAATTGGCCTCAACAACTTTCTGTGGTAGAGAATTCCACAGGTTCACCACTCTCTGGGTGAAGAAGTTTCTCCTCATCTCGGTCCTAAATGGCTTACCCCTTATCCTTCGACTGTGACCCCTGGTTCTGGACTTCCCAACATTGGGATCATTCTTCCTGCATCTAACCTGTCTAAACCCGTCAGAATTTTAAACGTTTCTGAGATCCCCTCTCATTCTTCTGAACTTCAGTGAATACAAGCCCAGTTGATCCAATCTTTCTTGATATATCAGTCCCGCTATCCCAGGAATCAGTCTGGTGAACCTTCGCTGCACTCCCTCAATAGCAAGAATGTCCTTCCTCAAGTTAGGAGGCCAAAACTGTACACAATATTCCAGGTGTGGCCTCACCAAGGCCCTGTACAACTGTAGTAACACCTCCCTGCCCCTGTACTCAAATCCCCTCGCTATGAAGGCCAACATGCCATTTGCTTTCTTAACCGCCTGCTGTACCTGCATGCCAACCTTCAATGACTGATGTACCATGACACCCAGGTCTCATTGCACCTCCCCTTTACCTAATCTGTCACCATTCAGATAATAGTCTGTCTCTCTGTTTTTACCACCAAAGTGGATAACCTCACATTTATCCACATTATACTTCATCTGCCATGCATTTGCCCACTCACCTAACCTATCCAAGTCACTCTGCAGCCTCATAGCATCCTCCTCGCAGCTCACACTGCCACCCAACTTAGTGTCATCTGCAAATTTGGAGATAATACATTTAATCCCCTCGTCCAAATCATTAATGTACAATGTAAACAGTAAGGTATGCACCTGGTGAGTATGCTTACAGGTTTGTAGAGCTGTTGGTGTCCACCGGTACGCTCGCGGCCTTCCGCGAGAGGCGGGCGCCAGAGGAACTCGAGTGCATCATCACCCCCGACAACCAAATTTTAATTTGAACCACGTAATGCCTAAAGTTTAATTTGTTTAAGTTTGTCAGGGGCACTTTAATTTGTTTAAGTTAATCAGGGGGCACTTGATTTAATGATTTATTGTTTTACAGGTGCAACTAAAATAGTTATAGAGCTGTTGCGCCTGTAATTTCTGCCGTCTGGAGGAGTCTGTGTTCCATGTTTATGTTGTATGTGTGAGGTTGCAGCCCTCTTCCATTATTTGAAGGGGCTGCTCCTCAAATTCTGGTTGCACTTCAGTCCCACGCTCCTGATCTTTGGTCACCCTGTTCGGAGGGGAGCGGGCAGGAGAAGGCCTCCTCGTAGGACTGCTCCTCTGCATGGCCAAGGTGGCCATCAACCGGTCCAGGCAGTGGGCGGTCGAGGGGGTCATTCAGCCAGATTGCCTGCCTCTCTTCTGCGGTTACATCTGAGCCAGGGTGTCCCTAGAAATGGAGCACGCTGTGTCCACCAGTACGCTTGCGGCCTTCTGCGAGAGGTGGGCACTGGAGGGACTGGAGTGCAACATTACCCCATGGCAACCAAATTTTAATTTGATTTAAGTTTACGGTCAAAAGTTTAATTTGTTTAATATCGGTTTAGTGCCCCCCTTTAATCAGGGGGCACTTGTATTAATGTTTCTACCAAAATAGTTGTAGAGCTGTTGCATTGTGAGTGGCTTAGCCAGTCACGATGGTCACAAGACTCAATAAAACCCAAGTCAGTTGTGTCTAGGTCATCCACAATGAGGTGTGCAGTTGTGAGCCGAGTGGATGAACTGGTAATATGTAGTGTGATAATCCTTTGTTAATAAACCAACTAGTTCTTAATAGCAATCTGTTGCTATGAATTCTTAAGCAAAACTTATAAAGCAAATACATTATAGGCTGGGGAGGGGCAGGAACTTGGGCTTGAGAACGGGGCGGGGGGGGGAGGGGGTCTTAACCTGTGAGAGCCAGTTCTTTCCTGTCTGGAGTCGGCAGTCAGAGTGGCTCAAATAACACTTTGCAAAGTCACTGATTACGTGAGCAGGGCGGTTCTAATTACACATTTCAGAGAAGCTGCTGGATGTGTCTGGCCCCCTTGGAGAATAAATCCGCAATCAGGTCATGTGATCAAGGGGACCCAATCAGCTCTTCAGTGTTGCAAATAAACACGTCCATTTTCTTTATGGGCTTGAATTGCGTACATGTATTTGAGTGGTGTACAAGTTTTTGTGTACATGTGTAAATTGTTGTTTATTATCTGTTTTGTACATTAAAACTTGTATAAAAGGACACAATGATTGGGTCAGGAAGAGAGTTGTAAGTGGCCCATTTGCAGAACTTGCATTTAATTAGTGCCTTACACAAATTGCTTTACCTTTTGTAGGCAAGCAGCAAAGTCCTACAAACAGCTGTGACCAAATCTGAGAGAAAAGTGGTAGATTTTTAAAGTCCTTTGTAAATAGGGAGGTTGCAAAAGGGGTCAAGGGATTTTTTTGAAGAGGCAGGTGATTGCAGTTTTGAAGCAATGGAGCATGCTAAAAGGAAGCCATTGATGTCATCAAGGATTGGGACAGGGAGAAGTTGTGTGGTCAGAAGTTTGGCTGGGAGGGGTTGCAGTTGCAAAATGTGGGTTTTGAGGAGGAGTTGCTGAGCACAGTGACGTTTAGTGATATGAGGTCAGAACTGAGTTATGGAAAAGGTTGGGGGCCTTGGCTGTCGAGGAAAAGGCGGCTGAGGCAGTGTAACGGATAGTCTTTGTCTTGGAATCTATGAGCTATCAATTTAAGGTTAAAGCAAAATAGTTGGTTATGGCAAAGGAAGAAGCAGATCTATCATTGCCAACTCTGCAACAGTTACCGTAACAAATACCGGGACCAAACCTGGCACCTGTTGTGAATGGCTCAACTACTTGCTGTATAAACTTGCTGAGCTGCTGAATGAGCTTAATTCTGAGTGATAGTGTGATGTGTCATATCAGTCAGGCTTTGTTTGCTTGTCCTGTGGCCTACTCTAGTTGTGCAGGTTTAATTTCATTAACATGTTAAAGGCATTTCTCAAACACTCTCTCAGGGAGGAGAGAGAATAATGGATTTTCATCATCATCATAGGCAGTCCCTTGGAATCGAGGAAGACTTGCTTCCACTCTGAAAATGGGTCCTTAGGTGGCTGAGCTGTCCAATATGAGAACCACAGTCCTTGTCACAGGTGGGACAGACAGTCGTTGAGGGAAAGGGTGGGTGGGACTGGTTTGCCGCATGCTCTTTCCGCAGCCTGTGCTTGTTTTCTGCATGTTCTCGGCAATGAGACTCGAGGTGCTCAGCGCCCTCCCGGATGCACTTCCTCCACTTAGGGCGGTCTTTGGCCAAGGACTCCCAGGTGCCAGTGGGGATGTTGCATTTTATCAGGGAGGCTTTGAGGGTGTCCTTGTAGCGTTTCCTCTGACCACCTTTGGCTCGCTTGCCGTAAAGGAGTTCCGAGTAGAGCGCTTGCTTTGGGAGCCTCGTGTCTGGCATGCGAGCAATATGCCCTGCCTAGCGGAGCTGATCAAGAGTGGTCAGTGCTTCAATGCTGGGGATGTTGGCCTGGTCGAGGACGCTAATGTTGGTGCGTCTGTCCTCCCAGGGGATTTGTAGGATCTTGCGGAGACATCATTGGTGGTATTTCTCCAGCGACTTGAGGTGTCTAATGTACATGGTCCATGTCTCTGAGCCATACAGGAGGGTGGGTATTACTACTCATTGAATGGCGGTGCAGGCTAGAAGGGCCGAATGGCCTACTCCTGCACCTAGTTTCTATGTCTATGTTTCTATGACCATGAGCTTGGTGATGGATTTGAGGGCCTGGTCTTTAAACACACTTTCCCTCAGGTGGCCGAAGGCTGCGCTGGTGCACTGGAGGCGGTGTTGAGTCTCGTCGTCCATGTCTGCTCTTGTTGATGAGAGGCTCCCGAGGTATGGGAAATGGTCCATGTTGTCCAGTACTGCGCCCAAAGGGTGAAGTCCCAAGTCATAGTCAGTGTATTTATGAGGCGTGCGAAAGCATGGGCCTTATGTTAAACATCCGTAAGACGAAGGTCAAAGGTCCACCACCAGCCTGTCCTCGCTGCACGGCACTCTTTTCTCCCCCTATCTCTACCTATCTTTCCTCCTTTAAGATGCTCCTAAAAACCTACCTATTTTGCCTTAATATCTGTGGCTCTGTGTCAAATTTTGTTGTTTGCTGACACTCGTGAAGTGCCTTGAGACGTTTTACGATGTTGTAAAGGCACTATATAAATGCAAGTTGTTATATCTCAAAAATTGACACTGAGCAAAAAAAAAGGAGACATTAGGTTAGGTGACCAAAAGCTTGGTCAAAGAGTTAGGTTTTAAGGAGTGTCTTGACGGAGGAGAGATAGGTGGAGAGGCGGACATCGAGAAGAGGCAGTTGAATGCTCGTAAATGTCGACGTGTTTTAGAAAAGCTTGTTCTCGGTTGATATTTTAAAGTATCTCGGCTTTGTTCCCTTTTGAGTCCTTCTGGAGTTCGGGTGTATGAATGCCAACTGTTCTCTAGCATCTCATCCAAGTACCTATTCTTCATGTGAGAACCTCAACTGAGTTGCAGACTATTCAACCACAGTGGCATTGCATCTGTGCTCGATCCAGTTATTCCGCTCATCATGAGTGCACACGTGCACTTTCCAGCAGAATCCTTGGAGAGCAATTGCAGGGACAGGGACCCTATCTTGGCTTTTTCTTTCTTTGCCTTCCCTGTCACCTAGTTGCATCACACAAACTGTTGCTGCGTCTGACTAAAGTTACTGTGTGAATTTGCATTCAGAGCTCTTGTTTTTTCCTCAGTTAGTTCAATCCTACTCTGAGTGGCCTGATTCCATCCAGTTTACCTATACTGGCTTGGTTTATTGCCATTGGACAGGAATCATTTTTTTAAAAAATAGTCCTGTAAATGTCTAAACCATGAAACAACATGAAACTATTTGAAGAGTTGAGCAGCCTAGTACTGCACCAGGTGGTGCCTTTACTCAGTGTAAGGGGAGCTCGGTTTGATAATTTTAGATTGTATCCACACATGCTGACATGGGTGGACTAACATGCCAAAGTGGGATGTGAAACTCGGCAAATTGTACCAAAGCTGCTGAGTGTTAACTATTAATATCTGTTTCCATTTGTTTGGCAGAGCTGGTGCATTTTTCCTTTTCACTTCCTTTCCTTTCCAATAAGAAAGGGCTTGTCCTTTCACTTTCTTTCCTTGTGGCAGCACAGGTGATAATTTACGCATAAAGATGATGTGTGTATGTGTGTGATCTGTGTTTGCAATAATATTTTAAATGTACAAACTTAGTTTGCAGACAAGCAGCCAAGAAAGCTGAACTCAAATTCAGGTTGAAGCTATAACAAACTTACCATTATCTTGCCACCGTGGGTGGTCTACCAGTGCAACCAGTGGCTGTACGGATCTGTCCCGTTGGTAGCATGCTATTTAGTGACCAGGATCACTACATGCACTGAGCTAGATCTGACCACTCAGTGGGATTGAACTGACTTTGTGAAATGAAACTAGTTCTGAAAGTGAGTTTGGACAATTGCTTTTTAAAAAAAAAATGTGTATTTTACAACTTCAACTTCAACCCTCGAAACAAGGATGACTTGCTTCCACACCAAAAAGGGATGAGTTCACAGGTGTTTCAATGAAGAACCTAATATTCCAGATCCCGAACTATATCTTGAAGGGTGGAAGATACATGTGTGTGGATTTTTTTAATGTATGGTGGCTGTTGCACACCAGTCACCACACTGGCTTGACAGAGCTAGGTCTTGGTTCAGTGGTAAGGATTACCCAAGACGACTGGAGACCAGCTCTGCTGCATGGACCTAGTGCGCACACATATTGCAGTATGGGCTGGCCCGTGCTGCCCCTGGGTCCTCGCCTCTTCTGGCCCTGAACTCACTCCTCTCCCGGGTCCCAATCACTTCGCTCAACATTCTCTCGTCGCTCCTTCGCCCCGACCTCACCACTCTTCATAATGCTGCTGACTACACTTTTCTTCGGATGGGAGAGTGTAAAACCTGGAGTGGAAACACTGCAGAAGCTGCTTTGGGAAATTTGAAATTTCACCTCCCTCCTTAGAAATGTTCTCTCCCTGTCTGAACTGTGGCAACTTTCTCAGTCATCTGATGTGCAGTGGAAAGCTTATTGGTCGAATTCATCAAGTTCCATTTAGCATTTTCTAAGTACGTACCAGGATGATCTTTCTTTCCAGTGACCGTGTTTGTGTGCGTGTCTCCTTTTTGTGCTATTATTTTTGTTTGGGGCCATCTGTGCAATAGCTTGTGCCAGTCCCTGGAATTATAAGAACTCTTTCAAAACTTCAGTTACTTTGTGGGCTCTTGTGTTTCTTTTAAAATAGAAGTTAGCTAGACAGAGCTGTAGTGTTTTAATGAAAGCAGTTGTGTGTTAAAGGCACTATTCAGAGCCTTGTTTTTTTTCTGTAGGGGGAAACGGATGGAGTGTAGCCACTACAGAGCATGTATATTGGGAAGAGTGGATGAGCCTGAAAGACAGTGTAATGCAGTGGTGTGTGTTGCGTTTTGGTGATCTCTTCTAAGCTGAGTAGAATAAGGTCATCTAATGCACTATCTCCCAGGCATCTGTTGGCTTCTATTGTGCTCCTGAAAGCTGTCGATTGGTTCACTATTTCTTCCCCTTCCAAAAACAGCAGCAAAAGGCTGAAAACAGCAGTGCTTTTAAAGAACAGTGTTTCTGAAGTAACAGATCTCTGAATTTAAAGATTTGGTGTTGGTTGGCTGAATAGGATGCTATGGAACGTTCAGCAGAAATGTGTAGTTGGTCGGAGTAGGTGGGTTGCGGAGGCGGCAAGCGATGACGTGGGAGCATAAAAATGCAATGCTCTTGATAGCTATGTGCTATAAATTGACCAGGCATATAATGTATTTTTCAGTTTGGCACTATTTAAGCTTAATGATGGAACAACACTGATTGCAGGCTTTCTGTGTACTGACATGGACATTTTTTGGAGATCCAGGCTCAGATGTTGGCTTATTATCTAAATACTCCTCCTATGATGTCGGGGGTGGGCAGAGAGGGCAAGGAGTATACTTTTATTGCAGTTTACATGTGTAGGCTATGTGCATGGTTTATAACAGCAAATGTTTGCATTTATATTGTGCCTTCAAGGTAGGAAAGTGTTCCACGGTGCTTCAGAGGAGGAAAGGTACACTCTATCTAGATCTCTAGTGCGGGGAGTTGAGAGGTGACATGGGTTTTCAGGAGACTTTTAAAGGCAGAGTGGTTTGGGTAGGCTGTGTGGCTAAGAGAGCTGAAGGCTATATAGTCAAATGATATATAGTCAAAATAGTCCGAATTTATCTGCTGTCTCAGTTGGTTCTTGCAAGTCCTGCTGTGTTTTTACCTTTTTAAGTACATTTTGATCTTGTGTGGTGGGAAATGGTTTGCATTACTCCCAATAGTTTATGATCTCTGCTGTTCATATAATTAGAACTTTGTTGCTAGGTGATTTTATATAGTCAGGTTCTCTCGCGGTAGAAATCTGCCAGTGGAAAGTCTTGTATTTTCTATGTAAACTTGATTTTTCTCCTCCCACCCCCAACACACGTGTATACACACACATACTATCTTGATAATTGTAGGTCATTGTTTCACAGGTTGTGGTACAGCACTGAGTGAAAAAGCAATCTAGATTATGTGTTGTCTGTTTAGGCACTTGAAAGCCTGCCAGAACTGTAATTTGAAGTATCTATACACCATATAGTATTTTATATATAGAATTAAGATACATGGCTTCTCTTAAAAGAAACTTCTGAGTGATTGACAGGATTTTTCTTAAAGTATGCTGACTTCACTGAAGTTCAATCATTGTGTTTCAATTCTACTAACTGATTTCTTAATAAGTGAGGAAGCCATTTGTCTCCCTCGCTCTTCCAATTTGATTCAAGTCAGTAGAGCTCATATTTCTCCCATACATTGCTTTGAATGTGTGAGTGATTTTGGGGCCTGCCTGCAGAATGGTAATGTAAAGCAGGTTTGTGTTCTCTGACGTGCCAAGAGGAATCAGGAATCAGTACTTGGATGGTTTGGTGACTTAAATTTTTTCTACAAAAACACTTGCTGAAATTGCTGTCCTCCACTTCCCTCCATCCTACCTCTCTCTCTCTCTCTCTCTCTCTCTCTCTCTCTCTCTCTCTCTCTCCCCTCCCCCCAACCCCAGTACACACACAATGGGAAGGTACAAAAAATGCACGGAATTCCTAATGTAGTGACTGAATCCTAAATAGTAAGCGCTCTACTTGGAACTCCTACACAGAAAGCGAGCCCCAGGTGGGCAGAGGAAACTATTCAAGGACACCTTCAAAGCCCCCTTGATAAAATGCTACATCCCCACTGGCATCTGGGAATCCCTGGCCCAAGACCGGCCTAAGTGGAGGAAGAGCATCCAGGAGGGCGCTGAGCACCTCGAGTCTCGTCGCCGAGAGCATGCAGAAAGTGGAAGGAGCATCTGGCAAACCAGGCTCCCCAACCACCCTTTTCTTCAACCGCTGTCTGTCCCACCTGTGACAGACTGTAATTCCTGTATTGGACTGTACAGTCACCTGAGAACTCACTTTTAGAGTGGAAGCAAGTCTTCCTCGATTTCGAGGGACTACCTATGATGATGATGATGATGAAATAACACCACCAATGTAAAAAAAAAATGTGAATTTCAATATCCATTTATTTGTACTTCAGAAAACTTTAAATGTATCCCAAACCTTTATTTTTGTGTCTGGCAGAGAATTTGCACTATATTTTTTGTGGTAGCTGAATTGTTGACAGGAAGTGTGGAGATCCAAATTCCCTGTGGCAACTTTGGCATTTTGCCATCAGAATGAGAAGGATTACCATTAAAATAGAAATCCAGGCTGGAGATATTTTTAAACAATCTAATTTTAACATCTCTGTTGATGTATCACATGTAAGGGGGACAGATTGTGTCATTGTTCTTTGTATTGTATTTACTCCCATTACTTAGCATTGTGACTTTTCTTCAACACCCCTCCTGTGCCTCTTCTCTCTTCCTCTTCTTCTCTTCCAATTCTGAAACTACAGGGTAGCTGTTCATATACACGTTCCTTTATAGACAATTTACAAAAACTGTATGTATGTGAAAACGTAGAACTGTTAGGGTTATGTTATTTAAGTCCTAATTCTGGAATTTCTGCCTTAAACCTCTGCCTCTCTACTTCTCACTTCTTTTATGACACTCCTTAAAACTCTAAGTACGCTTTTGGTCACATGTCCCATTGTCTACTTCTTTGACTTGGTGACAGTTTTTGTCTGATTGCACTCCTGTGAAGTATGTTGGGATGTTTTACTATATTAAACGCATTATATAAATGCAAGTTAATTTTTTCATTTTAACTGGACATTGGTGCTTGGAGAAGTGGCTTGCTGAGTGGCAGAGAACATAGGCAGATTTCCAGGTGCACTTGTTTATTTGACTGATTTTAGGTGGGCCCTCATCCATGTCTTTGTTCCATCTAGACTTAACTATTCCAACGCACTCCTAGCTGGCCTCCCACATTCTACCCCACGTAAACTAGAGGTGATCCAAAACTTGGCTGCCCATGTCCTAACTCCCTAACTCGCACCAAGTCCCACTCACCCATCACCCCTGTGCTCGTGCAAAATTCTCATCCTTGCTTTCAAATCTCTTATCTCTCTCATCTCTTTAGCCCCCCCCACCCTCCCCGAGATGTCTGCGCTCCTCTAATTTTGCCCTCTTGAGCTTCCCTGTTTATAATCGCTCAAACCTCTCTGCCTCTGTACCTCTCTTTCCTCCTTCAGGGCGCTCCTTAAAACCTACCTCTTTGACCAAGCTTTTGGTCACCTGCCCTAATTTCTCCTTATGTGGCTTGGTGTCAAATTTTTTGTCTCCATACTCCTGTGAAGCGCCTTGGGATGTTGCATTATGTTAAAGACGCGATATAAATACAAATTGTTTTCTGATTTAAAAAAAAATCAAAAGCGCTTCAAACAAAATCATTATAAACATTTCCACAGTACATGGCATAGCGAGAAGAATGGAAAAGATGTGCGTGGGGGGGAGGGGTCTTTGCCATCACAATGG